>NC_066584.1:522889495-523206639 GCF_024323335.1 Lathyrus oleraceus
AAGATCTCTCTCTCCCATTTCCAAAAAGTCTAAGATCATGAGCATCTGATGAATGGTTGAGGAGATATGATCCAATCATTGCCAAGTGTGCATGGAACTTCAAATGAGCATAACTTTTGATCCATAGCTCCAATTTGAGTGGTTCTTTTTGCAATATTCTTATCTTGACCTCTAATTTCCAAATCATGCATCACATTACATAAAATCTCATCACATGATCACTTGCATATACATGCCTTTTTTGGAGGGAAATTGCAAAATTCAAAAATGGTGCATTGTATGGACTTTCTACCATTGCCATTGAGTTTAAAAAAGGATTTTAAGTGAAAATGATCAAAGGAATGGTACTGTTCACGTGTAATTAGTACATGCACCATGCAATTTTGATTTTTTGCAAAACACCTCATTTTCATTAGCCAAGTTAATCATGGATTAGCAAGTTGATTAGGAAAGCATATATATACTCTAATCATAACAGAATTGAAGGAAGTTAATCGCAATTCACATTTCAAGATCCAAAATTCTCTCTCCCTCCAAAATTTTCTTCCATTCATAATTCAAATTTTCTTCAAATAGCATTGCAATTTTACTTCATATTCTTATTCCCTAGCTTTGATTTAGTGCAGATCAAGTGCTGGTTTGTTGAATTCGTGCAAGAATCAAGCTGTTGAAGCTCATGAAGTTGAAAATGGAAATTCAAGTTTAAGCTAGATCTACACATGTTCAAGCTTTCTCTTCTTCATCAAACATCATCACAAGCATCATAGAGTGGATTTGGATCAATTGGAGCTGAGGATCGTGCAATTTCAAGATTCTGTTCTTCAAGAGGTCAATTTTCGAACCTCTTAATTTTGAAATTCATGTACATATTCTGGTAGATCTTGCTTTCCTGGTGATTCTGGTAGAAAAATCGTGTGAATTGGTGCATTATTGAGCAAGTTATGAGTGATTAAAGTTTTGCATCCAAAAATGATTTTGCTCGATTCTGTTAATTGATGATGATTTAGCATGAAATAAGGATTGATCCGTGTTCCTCGTTGCATGAACTTCATTTTGATATAAAAATTTTGTGATTCTGGACATTTCTGGAAATTTTCTGGAAATTTGGATGAAGTTCATGTGATGTTCATGTTCATCTTCATGAAGAAGATGAAGATCTTGCTGTTTTCCAGAATTAGCGACAGATCTTCATAGGTAGCGTCAGACTTTCCATGTTAGCGACAGATTCTGGATTTTTTCCAGGCTTAGGGTTTTCAGACCAAAACGACACCGTTTTGGTGCGCGCGCTTCTCATTTCAAATCCACACAGGGATTGATTCCCAGCGATGCCATTTTTCAAATGTTCTTCATATTTTTTACTTTCCCTCCAATTTTCCATATGCCATGCTTCATTTGTTTTTTTATTTTTCTTCTAACTTGTAAAAATCATATTAAATTGAAAAATGCATCAAATCACTCCCAATTTTTTGCATAATGATCCTTAGAATGTCTAGTTTTTTATGATCATAAGTTTGAAAGTTGTGCATGGCTGGAATTTTATTTGCTCTAGGTTGATTGAACACATGTGCATTTGTGACCTTGCCTTACTCTTTCTATTATGAAATGCTTGATTTTAATCCAATGGACATGAAATTTTACATGCTGATTCTAGACACATTGCTGGATGTTTTAGGCTTGGTTTGGTATTTTTCCCATTTACCATTTCTGTTTTATGCTTGTGTTTGCATGGTGTGACAATTTGTGTCACACATTTGGTTGTCTAACTTGTACAATTTAATTTCCATGCCAAATGATCTTGGATGCTTCTAATTTTTTGTATGATGATCATGTTGGATGTGTTGAATGCTCATGAATTTTTCCAAAATTATTTGAATCATTTCTGTTTTGATTTGGAATTTTCATTCATGATGTCCAAATATGAGCTTTGAAATTGTCTTTGACTTCTCTTGCTTGATACATGGCCTTGCTTGATGATTTTGATGTGATCCTTTTTAGGACATGTTAATATGTGTTTGAAGTTGCATTGTGTTGAATTTCAGCTCCTGTTTTGAAATTTTTCTTCACCTTTGACCCTAGGCTTTGACCTAGTGGTTTGGACTTACATTTGAGCTTTGAATTTCAGGTTCAAGCATTCAATTTCCATGGTTGATGTTGCTTCATCATGTGAATGTTGATATTTGTTTTTGATTGCTAACATTTGCTGTTTTGTAGGTTGTTGATAACTCATTTGAGTTTGCCTTATGGCTTATGTGTTGTACATTGGGATTGTTTTGTTATTGACTATTGACTGTTTGTCTGAGTATTGTACTGATTGGTTTAGTTGTTTACACAGGTACTTAAGTTGCTTTAAGTTCATTTGAACTTTGCTTTGCATTGCTTGTGGTTGGCATACCACTTAGGTATAATCCCTAATCTTCATGTAGGCTGGAAGACCTGTCATGTTACTTTGGCAGGCACCTGTCTGAAGCCCTCCTTAAGAGGCCATGTCTTTGTTTGTTTAATTTTTGTGCCAAGCAGGTAAAGTCCTCTTAAGAGGCAATTGGCAGATAAAAGGGATGTGTAATCCATCCTCTGCTATTCAGTTGTGTCATTCACTTTGCTCACACCATGTGTTGATGCATTGTGAATAAAAACCCAAGATCTTATAGAGTCCATCATTTGTGGAGAAGAGTTCCTTCATTCTGAACTCCCACACTTTCTATTGTTTAAAGCTCTCCCAGGCCAGGGATAAGAGCTATGAGGCATAACCCTCATCTCCATTTCATCTGCTTCACCCTAACTCTCAACGTTAGGGTTAAGAGCTCAAAACACCCATACAGTATTGGCTTGTTTAAAGCCCAACCTTGATTGAGCCTCTTGATTATGTATAGTGTGTGCTAACTGATTGCTTGAGTGCTTAACTGTGCATCTTTCATGTTTGCTTTTGCATATCTACTTGCATCATTCCATGTGATTGTTTGTTGCTTTTCATAGCATGTTTGTTTATGTGAGGAGTCAGATGTAAGATCATTGATTGGCTATCTGTTTCCTATGGTCATTTGTTGTGGAGTCAGGTGTAAGTCCATAGATTGGTTACCTGTTTCCTCATTTTGTTTTGACCATTGAGGAGTCAATTGTAAGTCCATTTATTGGCAGTTGTTTCCTATGATCTAGTAGGAGTTGGGACTAAGACCATTGATTGGCATCCCATTTCCTAGGAGTCGAGTGTAAGACCATTTATTGGCAACTTGTTTCCTCTTGCTTATTGCATTTGTTTTCTTTGTTTTGTGAGACTAGTGTAAGTCCATAGATTGGCATCTGGTATCCTTGTTTTCTTTGTTTTGTGAGACTAGTGTAAGTCCATTGATTGGAATCTGGTATCCATGTTTTCTTTGTTTTGTGAGATGGGTGTAAGTCCATTGATTGGCATCTGATATCCATTTATGTTGTCTTTGCCTGATACGTTGTTTATCTGTTACCTACTTGTTGCCTTTTCCAAAGGAATCACTTGGATCATCTACATATGATCTCAAGAGGTGAACATCTAAGAAGTTTTGCATCCCTTAACCTTCACCCTTTTTGTTCTAAACCTCCATCTTTGCATGTTAACTCAAACCAGAAAACTTTGTGCAAACATTTTCACTTCTTTTCAAATTAGAAACCTAGGCTTTAGGCCTTTGATTTTTCAAACTTCATTTTCATAATACTTCTTTTTAATTGAATTCTAATCATACTTTGACCATTTTTGTGAATACTCTAATTGGTTAATTTCACTCATTTAATTGTTTTGTGGCTTTGTCCATTCTTGATAAGTTTTCATACATTAGCCATAGATCTCAATTATCTTAGTGGTTGATGTGAATCTCACATTTTGTCCTTAGTGATTGAATTGTAAGACTTCCTTGCTTATTATAGGGCATGGTCCCTCACTAGCAAGTTGAAGCTTTTCTCACATGGTGGACTTGTGGTTGTATAGGTTGAGTTTTCTCCCGTGGATAATGAAAGACCTTAGGGCTTTTGTTTAAAATCAACCCACTCATGTTTTGGAAATCTTTTAGCCGAACTACGAGGTTTTGATCCTGTAAAGGTACGTAGGCAATGGTTATCCATCCAAACACAAAAATAATAAAATTGTATATTCTTTTCTCATCCTCCCAATCAATGTTTGCACAATAAATATTTTCATAAACAATATCTTTTGCAACAATTTGTGAAAAGGGTTCCCTAGGAGTACCTAGGATGCATTGGGTGCCTAACACCTTCCCTTTGTATAATTACCCCCTTACCCAGATCTCTGTACCTTTTTCATTAGTTTTCTATGTGTAAAACTTCTTAGGCTTTTGTTCACTTTTTAGCCATTCCTTTGGATAAATAAAAGTGCGGTGGCGACTTTATCTTTGTATGCTTTGCTTTTGATTTAGTCAATAAATCATAAAGTGATGAATACACCGCTACAGAAAAGTGGCGACTCTGCTGGGGAATTGATGTTTTCCTAGTGGGTTTGCCAACTTTTCACACTTGTTGTGATATATTGTTTATGGCATATTTTTGTACAATTTGGGATTACTGTATTGTGTGTAATGATTGATTTGCTTGATATATCAATTGCTTGCTTGCTTGGTGATCTGTGAGATGAGTTCTATACCCGAACTCGAGTGTACCCTATGATAGGAGAATGGCATAGTCTCGTCGACTTGTGTGGAGTTATTCCTTAGTAAGTTGACTTGCGAGTCCATTCACTTGGTGGAGGTCATGTTGGATTAATGATGTCACACAAGTTATTTGTGGTTAGGCATTATTCTTTCAACATGTGCCTTAGAAGCCAAGGACCTTAGTTTACCAAGCCCATCTTGGCCTATTTTTAGGACGTAGTGCGGAGGTCGTTCAGATGTAAGATCTTATGCGATTGTTACGCGATACTACACTCATAAGAGTCTCTCTTGAGAATATTTTTGGAATACGAGTATTCGTTCCTCCGATAATATTCGAAAGATAGGATGATGACTATGGGAACCTCTGGTAGAACATGTTCGGCAGGTTTAAACCATAGTACACTCCCTTTGGGTGGTTCTTAACCGAGACTCCATGCTCGTGACTCACAACAAACCCGTGATTCATGGTTGATCCGTTCACCCATCGTTAATATCAATGGAACTTGGGTGTCGATAAGGTGAAAACCATAATCCACCAAAATGGATGATTGATATTAAGGATGGCTGAATCGTTCGTATATCGTTAATATCAATGGAACTTGGGTGTCGATAAGGTGAAAACCCTAATCCACCAAAATGGATGATTGATATTAAGGATAATATGAACCATCCCATGACCTTTGTCTGGTGTGTTTTGCTTGATCCTTGAGTGTGATTGTTGCATTCATGCATTCATCTGCATCCATATCATCAGATAAAAAGAAAATTTTCAAGGAACTTAAGGGGTTTATTTGCAAAATTTACTTCGTACCCAAAGCACTTTGCAAACCTTCCCAAAATATCGAAGTGAACCTCAGATCTCTATCCGAAACAATGCTCGACGGAATACCATGCAAACACACAATCCTCTCGATGTACAACTTAGCCAGTCTCTCCATCGAATAATCAATCCTTATCGGAATAAAATGAGCACATTTCGTCAACCTGTCCACAACGACCCAAATCGCCTCACAATTACTCGATGTTCTCGGCAAACCCGAAACAAAATCCATAGAGACATTATCCCACTTCCACTCGTGAATAGATTTGCATCAAACCATACGGCTTTTGACAAGTCAAACATGAATACACAAATTCCGCTACATCCTTCTTCATACCTTGCCACCAAAACATCTTTCTCAAGTCTTGATACATTTTAGTAGCACTAGTATGAATACTCAAACCACTTCAATGCCCTTCCTCGAGAATCCTCTTTCTCAAATCCGCAACATCCGGTACACAAACTCGATCACGACACCTCATGATACCATTCTCATCAATCCGAAAGTCACCACCTTTGCCTTGATTAATCAATGTCATAACATCGACTAATTTCAAATCTGACTTCTGACCTTCTCTAATCTCGTCAAGATATGCCACACGTAAGCTTCAACATACCAAGTTTAACACACGAAGACGTTGCTTCACAAACCAAACTCAAATCTAATTGCTCCAACAATTCAAACTCTCGAATCATCAACATAGACATGTGCAATGACTTCCTACTCAATGCATCGGCTACAACATTCGCCTTTCCAGGATGATAATTCAAACCAAAATCATAATCTTTCAAGAATTCCAACCATCTCCTTTGCCTCATATTCAATTCCTTCTTATCGAACAAGTACTTCAAACTCTTGTGATCACTAAACACCTCAAATCTCGATCCAAACAAGTAATGTCTCCAAAGCTTTAACACAAACACAACGGCGGCCAACTCTAAATCATGCGTCGGATAATTTCTCTCATGAACTTTAAGTTGCCTTGAAGCATAAGCTACCACTTGCCCTTTTTGAATCAGATTACCTCCCAAACCCAACAAAGAAGCATCGCAATACACAACGAAAGTTTCTAATGGATCCGGTAAAATCAAAATAGGAGCCGTAGTCAATCTTCTCTTAAGCTCTTGAAAATTCGCTTCACACTGCGAAGTCCAAATGAAAGCTTGACCTTTCCTAGTCAACTGCGTCAACGGTAACGACAACTTAGAAAATCCTTCAATGAACTTCCTATAATAACCAGCCAAACCAAGGAAACTTCGAATCTCAGCAACAAACTTACGAGCTTCCCATTGAGATACAGCTTCAATCTTCGTAGGATCCACAGAAATACCACCACTCGAAATCACATGTCCAAGAAAACTTACTTCACTCAACCAAAATTCACATTTTGAGAGTTTAACAAACAACTTCCTCTCTTTCAACACTGATAACGCAACCTTCAAATGCTCGGCATGATCCTCTTCATTCTTAGAATAAATCAATATATTATTGATGAATGCAACAACAAACTTATCCAGGTAATCATGAAAAATTCTATTCATATACTCCATAAATACACCAGGTGCATTAGTCACACCAAAAGGCATCACGGAGTACTCGTAGTGACCGTACCTTGTCCGAAAAGCAGTCTTTTGAATATCCTCAGCCTTTACATGAATCTGATGATACCCAGACCTCAAATCAATCTTGCTAAACACACAAGCTCCAACCAGCTGATCCATCAGATCGTCAATCCTCGGAAGTGGATACTTGTTCTTAATCGTCACTTTATTCAGTTGTCTATAGTCAACACATAATCTCATAGAACCTTCTTTCTTCTTGACCAACAGAACAGGTGCACCCCACGGCGACACACTAGGACGAATAAACTTCTTCTCGAGCAAGTCTTCAAGTTGACTCTTCAACTCTTTCAACTCAGAAGCAGACATCCTATAGGGAGCCATCGATACAGGACTAGTTCCAGGAACTAAATCAATCGAAAACTCAACCTCACGTTCCGGCGGTAAATCACTTATATCTTCTGGAAATACCTCCGCAAACTCACAATCTATTGGCAATTCTTCAATCGTCCTCTTCTCACGAATATCCAAAGTTGCCAACAACATAAACAACTCGGCACCATCTTGCACCGATTCATCAACTTGCTTAGCAGACACAAACCAATCTTCCTTCGCACCAACCTCAGGAAAAATAACCGTCTTCTCAAAACAGTTGATATACACCCGATTAACTTCTAACCAACACCATCCTCGAACCCGACCTCTCTTCGGGTTCAGGAAAAGCACAACATTCTCCAAACAAGTTAACTAGCCAACGCTGCACTCTTGCATGCAACCACATAATGTCCATGCTCGATACAATTGGAACATCCAAGAGAAGCAGACGCTCCTCCCCCACTTATTTCATTCCCAACCTACCAATGGAAAATAAAACAAGCATCGATAGTGTTCTCACACACATGTCGCATACTAGGGGACAAACATAATTAAACAACCTGGCCGGACGGACCAACCAGGCTCTGATACCACTAATGTAACACCCCTTTTTCTACCCCAAAATACTTAACATATAATCAGAGTAAATAAGCACGCATATAACCAAAGGGCGTCACATCGACGTTTTCAAAAACTAAAAGCTTTCAAAAACCAAACATCATTCATCATCAATATACAATACACTTGGTCATTCAAAATAACACACTTCAAATCTCATGAATATTCAAGAATATGCGTTCGCAGCGCAAAATAACGAATACTCATGTATTTCGTAAAATGATCCATGTCCCATACCATGATCATCTATCAATAATCTCTTCAAGATCAAATAAAATAAGTAATAACATAATGCATATCCAAATAAGATATGAGTTCAATACTACTAATTTACCCAGTGTTACATGACCAGAGCATTGACTCGCTACCTAGTCTCCAAACTAGAATACGAAAGCTCTCCGGCTAAACCTCGAATGAGCTGCCTTTCACTTACTTCAGCGATACTACTCCTGAGTATCTGCACGATACCCATGTAAAGGTAACATTCGAACAGAAAGGGTGAGAATTCAAATCATCATGAAGAAGTATAATAAGGCACAATGATTAGATCAACAATTAAAGGAATTCATCACACTTCGTACAACCGTGTAAATAATATTAATCAACATTTATTTCACATGTTTCAAACATCCATCAAAACTCAAGTAGTATAATATTCGAATCCAATATTATATTCTCAAATATACGCATAACTACAATTATCACACAATCACATATTTTTCCAAGTTATGTATCCAAACATCACAAAATTCAATTACCATATCTCATACACACATCACAATCACAACAATGCATACACTTAATTATCACATAACTCTAATGTGACTCAATGTAAGACATGTGACTCTATGCATGCGGTACCTCAATGTGAACCCAAAGTTTCACCGCTTTCCGATTCAATATCTAGAATCCAAACCACGCTTCCGATCCGGACAAGATCAAAGCCACTACGTCTATTTCCAATTAAGGATCAACGTCTACCACGCCTATTGCCAATTAAGGATCAACGTATGCTACGTCTACTACGTCTGTTTCCAATTAAGGATCAACGTATGCTACATCTATTTCCATTCAAGGATCAACGTCTGTCTACTACGCCTATTTCCAATTAAGGATCAACGTATGCTACGTCTATTTCCAATTAAGGATCAACGTCTATGTGAACCCACAGTTTCACCGCTTTCCGATTCAATATCTAGAATCCAAGCCACTACTACACCTATTTCCAATTAAGGATCAACGTCTATGTGAACCCACAGTTTCACCGCTTCCACTATGAAGCTGACCATGCCATGAAAAAATTGACAAATACCAATACATATGCAATTAAGATCATCTCTACCATCTTAACATTCCACATATCACCATAATTCAACTCTATGAATTATCCACCAATGGCACATATACACATTCATAACAATTACACCATTCATATAATATAGGCTAATTATCAAATATGCACACATAGATTTCATTCCAAAACGAATACAGCATTTAAATCTCAATTTTTCACTTTTCAAATAGTGTTAACCTGTTAACGCATTTGGTTAACCTGTTAACGCAAGACAGAATACAAATTTCTAACAGATTTTCAACAGTGTTAACCTGTTAACGCATTTGGTTAACTTGTTAACGCAAGACAGAATACAAATTTCTAACAGATTTTCAACAGTGTTAACCTGTTAACGCATTTGGTTAACCTGTTAACGCAAGACAGAATACAAATTTCTAACAAATTTTCAAACATGTTAACCGGTTAACGCTTTTGGTTAACCGGTTAACGCAAAAACAAAATGCTATTCCCGCGTTAACACAAAACAGAATGTAGAATTTCCTGCTTTTTTCATCGTTGGAGGACTTTCGGACCTCCGATTTCGATTCCGTAAAAAGGCAAACGTTCAGAAAATTATAACGCATACAATACTCTAAATGTATAACGTTAATTTGCAGTTTTAACATAATCAATCACCACAATCAAGCATACTCATTAAACCGAACAATTTCAAACAATCATACAAAATTAGGGATTTTAACCTAAACATACATCTACCCATTGACCCAATCATACTAACCCATAATAATAAGGATTCCCCCCTTACCTCTTCAATTTTCTGGAAACCCTAGTTTCTCTCTTGTTCTTCCCCTCTTCTCTTTATTTTTCCTCTTCTTTTTCTCTATTGCCTCAAATGATCAAATGAATCCTAATTCTCACTTTCCTCACCTCTTATATACTAGTATTATATTTGGGCTTAAAGAGTGATACCTCTAATTTAATTATTAGGCCTAATAAGACCTAATATTTAAATATTTCTAATTAGTTCAAATAATTAAACCAACACAACATGCACACTAAGTTAATTAATATAATTATTTAATTATATCTCGTATCAACTAAATAATTAATTAACATACCAAATTAATTAATATAATCAATTATTATACTACCTAACAACGAATTAATTAATTAACACTCCAAATAAATAAAATAAAATATAATAATAATAATATAATAAATTATTATACTACCTAACCACCAACCAATTATTTTTTAAAGATTTTTTAAAAAGATAAATATATTATTTTTTAAAGATTTTTTTATGAGATATGATGTTATATAATTTAGGATAATCTTGCAGCCCTAAATACTGATTCAACTGATCCACAAGTCAATACAACGTCACATTGCTGCAATATTCTAATCTCCATGTGGTTACCAACAATTAGACTCAAATTATGTCCCACTCCACCACTGCATGCCAAAGCAAACACTGTAGTATTTTCTTATTCTGTTTATAGTACAAATAAGTGTTGTTTACACGTGTTCAAATATCATTCCTTCAAGGACTGACTCTGATCCCTAGAATCATATTGTTTAATTCACAAAACAACAGATGAATTCCCCGTGACCATTATTCAAAACATATTTTTTGCCTTTTCTGGCATATTCTCAATCAAACAAAACTTTTGTGTAGTTTTGCTATGTCTAGTAGCACTATAAAGTATTTTATTACATAATATAATATAATATCTGTCTTAAAATGGGTAGTTTTCTAAATTAAAATATAGTATAACTAAAATAGAAAAAAATATATATTTAATTTGTATATATTATCGGTATAAAACTTTTACACACGTTCAATTAATCGGAATCATTCAATTTTTAAAATATTTAAATTTAATCATAATTATAATCTAAATCATCAAATGGTTATGATGGATGGATATTAAATTTATAGTGTATAACAATAAATCTAAAAAATATTATTTGAGATTAATATTTATGCATCAAAATAAATTATATAATATTACTTTTTAAAATATTTCAATAAATAATATATATATATATATATATATATATATATATATATATATATATATATATATATATATATATATATATATATATATATATATATATATATAATTTTGTAATACTTTTAAAAAAGTATTCTTCGCAAAATATTTATATATTCACCACTATTATAGATATATGAAAAAACTTAAAAGTAATGTAAATACTATAAATATAGTGAAAAATAGTAATTTTAATAATGTAAATAATATAATTATGAAAATAATTGAAAGTTCAAAGAATCATTTATTATAAATATGTTTATAAATAAGTTACCCATCATTATGAAACGGATGGAATAATAACTATGATGATGGTATCTGAATAAGTTAGAATGTGTCAAATTATTGAGCTTTAAAGTTAGAAGAGCAAAAATTAGAGCCACTCAACTAGCATAGGATTCTAAATGTTGAGAAAAGAAAGGCTATTTATTATTGAGATGTGGGGTACCATAAGGAGACCCTAAAAGTAGAAGATGACAATAGACTTTGAAAATGTGCTATTAGAGGTTTGTCATTACTTATTCCCTTATCGACATCGATGTTGTTTGTTAGTTGATTAAAACTCCATTAAGTCGTTTTCTAAAATCTTAGCATAATGAAATGAAATCATGTTAAATGTTCTACTGCACTACTAAACTGTTGTAGTGGTAAAGATGAGATCTTGATTAGACCAAGCATTTTCATACCACACTTTTTAATAATAATAAGATTCACACTATCAAAAAAATCAAAACATTTTATTAAAACAATTCGGTTGATAATTTATTCCAATAATAAGATTCACACTATCAAAAAAATCAAAACATTTTATTAAACCAATTCCTCCAACAGTCAAGGACAATCCGATCCTAGTTATTCCTTCTTCTACTTCTACTCCTCTGAATCCAATTTCTCATAAGCATGTTCCAAGTTCTACCGACCTTTCGGTCTTTCCAACAATTGTTTCAAGACCAAACCTTAAAGAAACCTCCAACGCAAAAACGGATCTGCTACTTTGTGGTTTAGACTCAACCATTGATTTATTGGCATAATATGAATCATGTCATTAATAATTATTTCAGTATATCAAAATTTCAATAAAAAAAAATGAATAACGTCCCAAAACATTTTAAAAAGAATTGTCTAATTCGCGTCTCAACCTGATAATTAATGAGCTGTAGTATTATTGTCAAGCGGTCATAAGTTGTCTGTTAGCATTCATTGTGACAGATTGTGACAATGATTTAGAGTTAATTTGTCAAGGTCTAGAATGATTTACTTCTTAAAATAGAATCCATTTGTCTCTTTGTATAGTTATATAATGATTGTAAATTATGCAAAATATTCAATACATAGAAACATTTTACAAAGTTTCTGTTATTTCATTATGGTATCAGATCCTGGTTTCAGAAAGGGACTGAGTTGCTTGTATCGAAAGTCAACGGCGCCAGGATGGTGAACCTCATATGGTGTCTCATATGGTGTCTTCTCAACCTTTTTGGATGGAACACGGTTAAGTGTGTAAGCTGCTGTCAATAGCGCATGTCCCCAGAAGGAGTTTGGAAGATCGGCGTGACTCATCATGGATCGGACCATGTCTAACAGGGTTCGATTTCTTCTCTCAGATACACCATTCCATTGGGGTGTTCCAGGAGGAGTAAGTTGGGATAGGATCCCACACTCTTTCAGATGGTCATCAAACTCTAGGCTTAAATACTCACCACCTCGATCTGATCGAAGAGTTTTAATATTCTTACCTAGTTGGTTTTGTACTTCATTCTTGAATTCCTTGAACTTTTCAAAGGACTCTGATTTGTGTTTCATTAAATACACATAACCATATCTACTTAAATCATCAGTAAATGTGATGAAGTATTGAAAACCTCCTCTGGCTGGTATGTTCAGCGGTCCACATACATCAGTATGTATGAGGGCCAAAAGATCATTAGCTCTTTCACCTTTTCCTGTGAATGGAGACTTTGTCATCTTTTCAATTAAACAAGATCTGCATGTCTCATATGATTCATAATCAAAAGAGTCCAAGAGTCCATCTTTATGGAGTTTGGAAATGCGTTTCTCATTTATGTGGCCTAATCGACAATGCCAAAGGTAAGTTGGATTTAACTCATTAGGTTTAATCCTTTTAGTATTAATGTTATAAATAGGCATTTCAAGATCAAGAACATATAGTCCATTGTTCATTTGTGCAGTAGCATAGAATATATCATTCAAATAAATTGAGCAACAGTTGCTCTTTATTATAAATGAAAAACCAAACTTGTCCAAACAAGAAACAGAAATAATATTCCTGCTAATTGCTGGTACATAATAACAGTTCTCTAACTGAATTATTAAACCACTAGGTAAAGTCAATTCATAAGTTCCCACGGCTAAGACAGCAACCTTTGCTCCATTGCCAACTCGTAGGTCGACTTCACCTTTTGCCAAATCTCTACTCCTTTTTAGTCCATGCACATTTGTACAAATGTGAGAACCGCATCCAGTATCTAATACCCATGATGCAGAAGTAGATAAATTAATTTCAATAACAAAAATACCTGAAGTTGGAGTCTCTACTCCATTCTTCCTATCTTCCAGGTAATTTGGGCAGTTCCTCTTCCAGTGTGCGGTCTTACCGCAATGGAAGCAGGTGCCTTCTTTTTCTATGCTTCCACTAGGCTTCAAAGCAATAGTGGGTTTGGGTTTGGCAACTTCCTTGCCTTTCCCTTTATCATGTTTGAGGACAATCCTCAGGTTTCGGTACCAATCTAGAAAATTTGTCCCAGACAATTTTTCTTTGTCAAGGATTGATCGCAAGATGTTATTAGAGGTGTTTGTTGTCATGGTAATCTACACAAGGATTAATGAAAATATAAGTATCATTGACATATTTAATTAGGCCTTTAATTAAATATGCTCCCACTATTTTATTCAAAACAAATGACCCTCATCATTTGATTCGGAAAATCCCGTTGGAAGATTTTCTAGTGGGTCGAGATCCATATTTCACTTCATTCTAAGTCCGCGTAGGCGGATTACACAAAACTAGGTTATTTAGGTAGGAACTCCTTCCAATTGTATCTCATACAACTCTCGAAAATTTCAGTTGGGTGAATAACTCCTTATTCCAATCCATCATATGGATCATTCCTAACTCTTGCTTCTAAACATATATATAATCTTATTATAATTTGTTTAGTTAAGTTTGACCCATTGTTTTAACAGTTGGATATTACAATTATCCCATCGCACCTTACTAATATAGAACATGCACCTCGCGTAGGCGAAACCTACATTATCCGATACTAGTCTTGATGAGTGTTAAAACTTGGAAAGCATAAACTTAATATTTAATTTGAGGGAATTGCAATTATTATGATCTCACCGGCTTATTTATCATATAAATCTCCTCTCACATGCATCAACATACATTCACATGCATCAACATACATACATACATAATGAAACAGTTATGGCCCCTAGCGCAATTGTTCTCCTAAGCCAATGAGAGAACCTAAGTTAACCTACAACGATCTAAGCTTCTCCAAGCAAGATCTTCAAGGTTGTCCTCCTTTGGCACTGACTTCTTTGCTTTCTTCATATCATTACATTACAAAAAGAAACTCGTTTTACATACGAGGGAGTGAGATGAGAAAAGAAGTTACATTTGGGAGATAAAGAGAGAGGCACGACACGCAGGTCGGATTTTAAAACCCAAAGCAGAATAAAGGAAAACTAAGGCTACCGATCACCACAAGACAATAATAAACACTTTATTATTATTATTATTATTATTATTATTATTATTATTATTATTAATTCCATTAATTAATTAAAACCAAATTAAGTTTCGACGACCGATCACACTACGCAAAGCCGAAATTTTAATGAACAATTCATTTAAAATCGACGTCGTTTTTCGCATCAACACTTGATACTTTTAAAGCACTGAGTTAGCCGAACGGGTGAATTTTGCCTTGCGTTAACCGGTTAACCATATGCGTTAACCAGTTAACGCTGTTTGAAAAACTGTTAGAAAATTCTTTTCTGCCTTGCGTTAACCGGTTAACCAAATGCGTTAACCGGTTAACACTGTTTGAAAATCTCTTGGAAAACTGTTTTCCACCTTGCGTTAACCGGTTAACCAAAAGCGTTAACCGATTAACACTGTTTGAAAATCTCAAAATTTTATTTCGTATTGCATTAACCGGTTAACCATATGCGTTAACCGGTTAACACTGTTCCAAAAAGTGTTTAGAAAGCACAACTCTTGTGCAGTCATAACCCCAATCGCATAACTCTTTGACAACACAACCCTTGTGCCGTCACTAACCCTGATGCACCAATTTCAGACCGTCAAACACATCTCGATTATTAATTCAGTATGATTGATCAACACGTCATTGCTTCACCATACTAATGTCGGATCAAGAAGCAAATGACCATTGATCGCTCAAAGGAAACCAAGCATTGAGTGTTTGAATGAACGAAACGAGAAAACTATATCATATATAATGTATTTTGCATCAGGATTACATATATCATATATATATAACTTGATCGATCTCAATTTAATCTTTGATTCATTCTGTCTTTAATCATATTAATACAGAACAAAAATAGATATCAGATTCATGGTTTCGTAAGTGGCTCTGATACCACTGAAGGAGAATTGCCATCCAAGGTGCAGCGAAATTTAAAATTTTCTCCATTTAGTGATCCTTACGAAGGGGCATGATCAGTGATAGAATCGTTACCTCTATGGCGATTCAAACCTTTGGTGCAGATCTCTTGTAACGATCAAAACCTTAGATACAAATCCACGGAGCGATCACGAACGTTGAACGATGACAACGTCTCTACTCAGTCCACACGAACGGGTTCCTTCAATCTCAGTGCTAGCTGGTATGAATGAAGGCTTTGAGTGAGAGAAAGAGAGATACGAAATTCCAACTCTTCAGTTGTGTTGTATTCCCATACAATGCTTCTGCACAAGAGCTCTATTTATAGAACCACTTGTGTGGGCTTCAAGCCAAAAAGCCCACTTAAGTGTATTTTGGCCCATATCTCATAATATGCCAAAATCACTTAAGTATTTGGTACCTTACCATATTTTGTATTCCACTTAAGTGCACCGTACCTTACGGTGTTCCTTAGTTACTCTATCTCTTATCAGTCTGTCCTTTGTGTGTGACCCTGTAGGTTTTCGCGACGTTGGCAATTATATTAAATCACGCATTTAACATAATAAACAGTGAGCGGTATCTAGCAACACATCACTGCTACCCAAGGCAAGAAAATGTCATGTGATCTGACAAAACCTCCTGTGATAATAATTATGTGTATAATTACCCCTTTGCCCTTATGTCTATATTGAACACAAGATATAGACCGTGTCATCCTTGTCCAGTTCAATATTGGGCCCATAGACATTTATCCTATTACGCAGGATGGGCAAATTCCATCTAGGACACTCATGTCCCTCAGCATGCTTTGTGGAGTACCCATCAACTGTCTTTATGGTCATCCAGTTACGGACAATGTTAGATCAGCAACAAAGCACTCGACTCTACATCTAGGGTCTATAGTGGTTTCAGGTCGAAGAGTGGTATACACTATTATCACCATGAGAATAACTTATGACACTTTGCATAACTTTCTATATAGTATTCTCATAGCGGGTCAATCCGGTATAAATATTACTCTTAATATTCAAACCTATGTTTAAGACTTGATAACTCTTTATCCATGATCCATGAGATGTGATCATCAGTCTACAAACATAATAGTCTCAATGCTTTAATGTTATCCCACTTCACAATAAAGCTCGACTACGGATACTTTAAGAATAATGTCCTTATGTTTAATGTGGTCTCATGATCAAGTCACACTTGATGCATTAAACGGACTAGCTATTCTAGGGACTTTATTAAACAACCGTAATAAATAAAAAGCCTTTTATTATTAATAAATAATTTGATACAAGTATCAAAAGTATTGGCCTCTAGGGCTTACACCAACACAATGTTCAATGCTCCCTAGTGAAAACTCCCCCAACAATGGTATCAGAGCCTGGTTAAATACAAATCGACCGGTGAAGTTGAGAAATACAAAGCGCGACTCGTGGCGAAAGGATACACACAAGTTGAAGGGGATGACTTCAACGAAACCTTTGCACCAGTTGCCAAAATGACAACTGTGAGGTGTTTACTTATTGTTGCGGTAGCCAAATGATGGATACTTCACCAAATGGATGTAAGTAATGCGTTCCTACATGGAGAATTAGATGAGGAAGTATATATGGAGATCCCTCCAGGTTACAAAGTTTTCGATAAATAGATGGTGTGTCACCTAAGAAAGTCACTATATGGTCTTAGGCAAGCCTCACGCAATTGGTACTCAAAATTATCCCAAGCATTGGTGAAGTATGATTTCCAGGAATGTGAAGTTGATCATAGTTTGTTTACATATTCACATGGTTCAATTTTCATAGCTGTATTAATTTATGTTGATGACCTAGTTGTGACTGGGAATGATGCAAAGTCATGTGAAAAATTCAAGCAATACCTCAGTAAGTGTTTTCACATGAAGGATTTGGGAGAGTTGAGATATTTTCTTGGACTAGAGTCAGCTCGCGGTTCTTCCGGATTATTCATTTGTCAAAGAAAATATGCCTTGGACATTCTAAATGAATGTGGGATGCTAGCTTGCAAACCTTCTTCTATCCCACTTGAACCAAACCATAAATTAGCATTGATTTCAAGTCCTTTATATGAGAATTCTTCACAGTACCGTAGGTTGGTGGGACGACTCATTTATCTCACAATCACTAGACCGGAATTAACATATTATGTCCATATTCTGAGCCAATTTATGCAGGAACCTCACCAGGGGCACTGGGACGCAGCCATGCATGTTTTGAGGTACTTGAAATCTTCACCGGGGCAAGGAATTATCATACCAAGAGATAATGACCTCAGACTAGTTGCATATTGTGATTCAGATTATGCGTCATGTCCACTAACCAGAAGATCAATATCAGGTTATGTCATGAAGTTAGGAACAACTCCCATTTCTTGGAAAACCAAGAAGCAAACAACTGTATCAAGGTCCTCGAGTGAAGCAGAATATAGAGCAATGGCCCACCCCACAAGTGAAGTCATATGGTTACAAAGATTACTTACACACTTACAAGTAAAATGTGATTCTCCTACAAATCATATAGTTAAGAGATGTAAGAGCAGACTTAAACTTAGTGTTATCCTTAATGCACAGACTGATTAGCATTTTATTTCTATGATCACTGAAATCAACATGGTTAATGGATTTGATGGTTGGTAGATAGGCATTGGTTTCTCTCTTTGTGTCTGTTATGATCGTGCAAAGTTTAAAATATGCACAAATATTAAACATAAGAAAGTGATGTTGGAAGATGCTCACACCACTAATGTTATAGGTATTGAGGATGTGGAGTTGAATTCCACCTTCAAAAATACTTTGATTTTGAATGATGTCATGCATGTCTATAAGATCAGAAAGAATTCAGTTTCTATATTTCTTCTAAATAAGTTACGGTTTAGTCAGTTTAATGGGGTAGATTTATACACAACCACTAAGAATAATATTTTTGTGAATGAAATTGATATATTTAATATTTTTATGAATGAAATAGAAAATCAATTTAGTAAGAATGAAAATGAAGCAAATCAATTTAGTAAAAAAAAGTTAAGAGGTTTCGTAGTGATGGTGGAATTGGGTATAATTATAGTTTATTTAATAAATTTTATAAAACAACATGGAAATGTAGATGAAACCATAGAATCATATTTTATGAAATAAGTGGTAAATAAAAAATCAAGAATATAACTCTTATTGAATTATTCGTTGCTATTATGTTGAATTTTGGTGTTACATCTCACTGGTGTAGGAGAAATTTTATTGATTGTTTGCTATGTCTTGAATAAAGTTCTCAAGCCTAAAAACAAGATATTTTCTTATGATATATTTAAGTAAAGACAACTAAAATTGTCTTATTTTAGAACTTAGAGTTGTTTGGCTTATGTTAGGATTTCGGATTCGAAGCGAGTAAAACTCTCTAGTAGAGCATATGATTGTGTATTCATTGGGTATGCATTAAACAATAAAGCATATAGGCTTTACGATCTAAATTTTAAAGTGATCATAGAATTAAGCAATGTTAAATACTATGAAAAATAAATTTCCTCTCAAATCGAGAAATAGTGGAAGAACTGAATCGAATCACATTCATATGACAAGAACCACTGAAAGAAACAATGAAGTAAATACAAAAGTTTGAAGAAGTAAGAGAGAAACACTTGCTAAAGATTATGGGTCCAATTATGTGACCTATTGCGAAGAAGAAGATCCAACAAATCTTCAAGAAGTATTGTCATCTTTATATGTAGATTTGTGGCAAGAAGTTATTAACAATGTGGTAGATTCTCTAGAACCTAACAGGACCTTAGTAGACTGTCGCACGCGGATCAAAACGAGTAGTTTTTCAAAAATATAATTTAACGACAAATTGACTCGGATTATCATTCTCACAAGGATTCTTGAATGAATTAACCAATGATAGTAACGATTAATGGGGTTTTTGTTGGTTTAGGATTCAATTAAAAAAAATAGATTAAAATAAGTGATTATTGGAATAAATTGTAGCAACAATTTACTGATTCGGTCTTCGCCTATCATCGACTATCGTAATTCCAACCGCAGATTAACTATTCCTATTCGATTATAATATCAACTGACAAGCACAATTGATAGTATAAGTTGTATGTTCCTATTATCCGAATTAAGCAAACGAGATTAAGTTTCATGAATTAAGCAAACATGAATTAAACGGACTCGATAACGAATTAAGCAAACGAAATCGTGACTATAGTTAGGATTACACAATCAATCGGATTAAATCAATATAGCATATGTAAATCGGATTAAGCAAACAAAATACATATATTAATATTGAAAGGAATAAAAAAACCTGAATAAGAATTACTAAAATCTCAAGGTATCGGAACCCGAATACAGCAAATTGTTTGGATCGATTAGTTCTTCATGAGAATTCTTGCCAAAGCTTTCAAGTATTTCATCAATAGTAATGATCCTAATGTTATGCGGATGCTAGGTATATGGAAAACAAGGAATTTGGTTTACAACCCAACTGGATCGAAAACATAACCCAAGCTCAAAACTTAAATAAAAATAATGCAGCAGCTTCAACGAAATTTCTAGTCCTGCTACAGTCTGATTCAGCTCTTGACTTCTGAAGAAAAGTTGTAGATCTTTTTCTTAGCTTTCCATCAACTGGTAGCACGTCTCAATCCGATACTCCTAGCTCAAGATATGATTTTTCTCGCGAAAGCTGCTAATGCTGAAAATTAAATACGCAAATTAAATAAGTGCAAAAATAACATAAATTATGAAAACACATTAAAACATAAAAATAATCAAAGCAAACCGAAGAAATGCTTAAGTACAAACATGGAAGAACGTGCATCAAAATTCACTGATCAAATTCCCCCACACTTGAACTTTTGCACTCCGAACAAAATGAAAAACAAAACAAAACACATACACATCAACAGTTACTCATTCTAGGCTACAAGTCATCTTCGGTTAAGTTTACTTCGATAGGTACTAATCTTGCACACTAAGGACATTGTAAGAACACTAATCCACAGTTATGCAGACATAAACCTCCTGAATACACAAATCAACTCGAATCATGTTATTATATTAAAGCCTAACTTACTCATCCTTCTTTGGCTCTTTTTCATTCAGGCGCAATCACATTAAGCCCGTTATCTCCACACACTCATAGCAAGGCGGCCGGTTAGTGACTCTGATCCTTTTCGCACGGGATTCTAGTACTTACGTGGCATAACCCTTTGCTTATTCAGTTGTAGTTGCGGGGGATCGGACCGTAATCCGCCCTACCAAGTTCAGCACCAGAAACCGCTGAACCAACTGACAACGAGTCTTATTTTCAATTTTTTTTTGAAGGTTCCACAACCGTTGGGTTAAGTGACCGGGTGAGGGTCACCAAACTTAGAAGGTGCATTCCCTTTTCTTTCTCTTTTTCTTTTCTTTTTCGGAACACTCACTTATATTCATCGGCTTCCCTGCGTAGAGTATGTGTGAGATGGTGCTGACTGCTGAAATAAACTACTCAAGAGCTATAAGAAAAATGAGAACTCAAGGCTATGTCATAACAAATATTCAAAATGATTTTCATATTCAGGAGATTTAAGGTGTTAAAACGATACCGATCTTGTGAACTTTTCCCAAGTCTCTACAAACCAACCTCAAATTATTCTATAGCCTAAAACTTTCAACAAAAATGAATTTTTTTTAGAAAGAAAACAACAACAAAACAAAACAAAGAACAAAAACAAAGAAAATAAAGTATTCCCTCCCCCACACTTAAAATATGAATTGTCCTCAATGAAAGAAACAAACATAAAATAAGAGAGAGAAGAGAGAGGAAAGAACACACCCAAGTAGCCAAGGAGGATAGGTGATCACATAAGCAGACTTTCCCAAAGAGATATATTCTACATTTTCTTCTTCCAAAGTGGGGCTGTCATGGAATAGCTTTGGGTAATGTCTATTGAACTTGAAATTTTTATTAGTATCTTTGCCTTTTATTCCAGGATCAAAGAATCTTCTAAAAGTAAAAGTGTCAAATGGACACTTGAAGGTGATCTGATCTGGAATGTCAGCCAATGTCCAACCAAATGCCTTTTTATGCTTCCTTAAAACCTGCAAAAGCTTATTTTCTTGATCGAAATCAAGGTTAGAAGAAATTATAGCCGGTAGCTTTTCATTCATCTTTAAATAAGCATATTTCATATTTTCAGGAAGTTGCTTCAGCTCGAGGGAAGGTGGCTTCTCAATAGAAGGAGTGTTCGGGGCAGCCGGGATGTCAAGAGCTTCATCTATATGAACAACTTTATTTGCAACCTCATACACAGTAAGAATATCAACTTGCAAGGCAGCCTCAATTTCAGCACAAACAGAGCAAATTTTAGTTTCAGTACAAATATCACAAGAATAAACATCATCAAAACCAGACAATGATGGAAAATCAGATGCAAACAAATCACTACAAGTATCATCAACAATTTCAGAAATCAAATCTATTTGAAAAACAGAATGTTCTTCCAAGGGTTGTTGGTTTGATCCTTGAGCTTCCTGCATGGCATTCACCAAAGTGGCAAGCTGCCCAATCTGTGTTTGCAAAGTCTTTAAAGTAGAATCTACTTGTTGTTGAAACTGGAGATTATTTGCAGCCATTTGTTTGACAATATCTTTTAGTGAAGGTCCAGAAGGTGCAGAGCACACAACCTCAAATTCCTTCAGATGCTCATGCGGATCCTCACCTGCAAGACCACTAAACCTTGGAAACAAGTGTATTAAACCAGATTTCAATTCAAAAGGAACCGAAACATCAGAATATTCAATACAAAAGTCATTATAATTAACATCAGGAGCAGCAAACTGCCTTAATGTTCTTTGATCATCCATGTAATAAAAAAAACACAGAAATACCAACTATGTCCGAAATAGACAAAAACAAATAGAAAGAAGAAAAACGATTAAAATGAATTCAGAAAAATACAAAAGCACCAAACTTAATCTAATGACGTGAAATAAAAAATTTGAGATTTTTTTTTGGATTTTTTCGACACTATGAAAACAGTAAAAAATTAATTAAAAATAGAAAAACAAGGAATTTGGCAAATTTGACGTCAGAGTCCCTTACTCTAGAAGGAGTATTGATCGCATGATTTTTCTGCTTCCAGTAGGCAAAAAACTTATACAATCAAACACAAATTTTCCAAAAACTGGTTTTTTCTGACTCTAGACGCAACTCCGAACGCGAAACTGTAGAAAAATTCGGAAAAATAACAGGAAATTGCAGAACAACAAAACACACAATACTTAAAACTAAATTATTGGCTAATTCGACAAGAATCCCCGACAACGGCGCCAATTTGATCCACTGTCGCACGCGGATCAAAACGAGTAGTTTTTCAAAAATGTAGTTTAATGACAAATTGACTCGGATTATCGTTCTCACAAGGATTCTTGAATGAATTAACCAATGATAGTAACGATTAATGGGGTTTTGGTTGGTTTAGGATTCAATTAAAAAAATAGATTAAAATAAGTGATTATTGAAATAAGCTGTAGCAACAATTTACTGATTCGGTCTTCGCCTATCATCGACTATCGTAATTCCAACCGCAGATTAACTATTCCTATTCGATTATAATATCAACTGACAAGCGCAATTGATAGTATAAGTTGTATGTTCCTATTATCCGAATTAAGCAAACGAGATTAAGTTTCATGAATTAAGCAAACATGAATTAAACGGACTCGATAACAAATTAAGCAAACGAAATCGTGACTATAGTTAGGATTACACAATCAATCGGATTAAATCAATATAGCATATGTAAATCGGATTAAGCAAACAAAATACATATATTAATATTGAAAGGAATAAAAAAACCTGAATAAGAATTACTAAAATCTCAAGGTATCGGAACCCGAATACAACAAATTGTTTGGATCGATTAGTTCTTCATGAGAATTCTTGCCAAAGCTTTCAAGTATTTCATCAATAGTAATGATCCTAATGTTATGCGGATGCTAGGTATATGGAAAACAAGGAATTTGGTTTACAACCCAACTGGATCGAAAACATAACCCAAGCTCAAAACTTAAATAAAAATAATGCAGCAGCTTCAACGAAATTTCTGGTCCTGCTACAGTCTGATTCAGCTCTTGACTCCTGAACAAAAGTTGTAGATCTTTTTCTTAGCTTTCCATCAACTGGTAGCACGTCTCAATCCGATACTCCTAGCTCAAGATATGATTTTTCTCGCGAAAGCTGCTAATGCTGAAAATTAAATACGCAAATTAAATAAGTGCAAAAATAACATAAACTATGAAAATACATTAAAACATAAAAATAATCAAAGCAAACCGAAGAAATGCTTAAGTATAAACATGGAAGAACGTGCATCAAAATGCACTGATCATCATCTTTATATGTAGATTTGTGGCAAGAAGTTATTAACAATGTGGTAGATTCTCTAGAACCTAACAGGACCTTAGTAGACTTGCCTCCTGGATCAAACCAATCGGTTATAAATAGGTTTTGAGAAAGAAACTAAAACCTGGTGGTGTAATACCCTAAAAACCCCAGTTACAAATATATATAATTATAGGTAATTTCAAATACTCAAACATATGTGTCACACATATTGTTTACTGTGGAAATTGGTAAACAACCGATGGTCCTCCCTAGGCTTTAAAACAAAGGGTTACTGGCAGGATCGACCAGTTGATCCTAGGACATGTGCTAGTGCAAGTGAGGCTTCTCCAACTCGACAGAATGACTTTGTGAGGAACGGCTCCTGACAAAGTGTCGAACAAGCGTAGGGTTTTTCCACACGAACGGTTTAGATAATGTTATCGCCTATAGGTTACTCGTGACCGACAGCGGTCTAACATTCAAAAGAGATATATGACAAGCACGCTTTTGGTATACTCTATTATCGTAATAGAATCAGTGCCGACGGCGTAAACGACAATGTAAAATGATAACTTAAAGGTAAATGAAATTAAGATAAAATGTTCAACGAGAACAATTGAAAAGTAAGGAAGTTGCATTGAAATAAATGTGGTGATTCACGTACATAGCACTCTCAAAAACTCTTTCTTCCTCGCGCTGGGAATGAGAAGTTTTCTTACAAGTGATATTTAGTACAAAGTGAACACCCTGAGCCCCTTGTGGGACACTCTATTTATACTAAACTAGAGGAACTACTCTTAAGTTAAACTCCTGGAAACTAGAAGATGTTATGTCACACGATCTGCACAACCGCTGCATCCATGTCTTGCTAACTGCTCCACATTATGGCGCTCTTATTCCTTTTGAAACTACTGTTTATTTTAAATTTCAAATTTCTCCCGCCCAGACGTTAGGGCGATGCTGTCTTCTGCACATTTGACTATAATTCTTTAAGTCCCAAACCTTGCGTTGGTCGACAAAATGGCCCGTCGACGAGGCCACCTTCCCCTGTCGGCTTAATCCTTTGATTTGTGTTTTTCCTACTATTGCTTGCTTCTAACGTCTCTTCATCCTTTGATGGGGTACAACCCCCACATTCACAGGACTCCTTCATTAATTATGCTTTCAGCATGCCTTAGAGATTTTTCATGGTAACAAAATGCCCCTCAGAGATGCCATTTTCGACTGTCAAAGTTGGTGAGATGATGGCATCTCTGAAACTGTCGATTTACCCCTTACTGTTTCCGCTTCAACTTAGTGGGACCTCTGTTTACCCCACGTGGGTGACGTCATACAATCATGACGAACGTTTCTTTTTCTCCTCGAGACGCACAAAATCAAGTCTACGTCATTTCACGTCTTCATGACTGAACGTGTTTGTCTTTTCGCTTGCCTTCTCTCCTCCACGTGTCTGTAGGCGTGGGAACATGGGTATACGTGTCGGCCATAGAAGTTCAACCGCTCCCTCTTCTCTGCTCAGGGTTTAAGCTCTATAAAACCCTCATGCTTTCTTCTTCTTCTCTTTTTTCACTCTCTTGCTTCAGCATTCACTTGTTTTCTACTTTTTGTGAAAACTCTTCTACTCCACAACGCAAAAATCTTCTGTTCTCTCCATGGCAAGCTCTAATAAACCTTCTGCTGCTACACTCACACGTCCCATCAACATTGATGGTAGGGAGTATGTTCATGAGCCTCCATTGGCAGAAGAAAATGAGAAGATATGGCGTTCTCAGGTATTGATTCCTCTCTCTCTCTGGCTAATGAACCCTTAGCGTTCCTAGGTCCTCTCCCAGAAAACCGACACCCAGAGGTTACCAAAAACGACTCTTCCCTTTTCCCCGCCAGTCACATTTCTGAACCTGTGATTTCCGCTCAACAACCCTTCTCCCTTCGATATGTCGATAGGAACTTCTGGGCTGCTACTCCCAGAAATTATCCTAAGTTTTGCGCTTGGATGGACCGATTGGAATCAGAAAAAATCGACCACTGGAAAAGGACAGGCATCTATACCCTTTTACAGATTTCCCGTTGTGGCCCTCCCCAGTCCTGTGGCATGTTATTAGCCGCCCTTCAGTTATGGGAGAGTTCGACCAACTCTTTCCATACTAAGTGTGGCATGATCACGCCGACACTTCTGGACATTGCTGCCATTACTGGCTTGAGACCGACTGGTGATGTCTTCGACTGCGGAGCTGTAGCGCCAATTTCCTTGAGGTTCGACGTTGGTGACTCTCGCAAACCAACATACAACAACTTTATTGATCATCACGCCACTTCTGCAGGCCCTGTGACTGACGAGGAATATGTGGCTTTCTTGACCCTTTGGCTGTCCCGCTTTGTTTTCTGCTCGAGATCTATGCAGGTAGCCAAGCATTTTGCTCTCCTGGCGACCCAATTGCATCAAGAGCATGACGTTGCCTTGAGCCAACTGATATTAGCCTCTCTCTACGAGTCTCTATCTGAGGTTGTGTGCCAGATTAGACTTTTCGACCCTGAGAACTCCAGAAAGAAGAACGTGTTGGTCCATGGTGTAGCACCTCAAATTTGCACCTATCATTGTACATATTATTTCATATTAGGTCATAGCATATCTTGATCCATTGCATAGCATCTGCATTGTCCTCAGTTGCCTCAAGAGCAAGCAAGCCAAGAATTAGGTCAAACTGATCAGGAGATCAGTCAACCAAGCAAGCAAGGGTGTTTCTCAAGGAACCAAGGCCCTAGGGTTTGTCCAACAAGTTCACATGACTTGGAGGCCCATTTGAAGTGTTCAAGTCAAGGGTTGGATGTTCAGAAGCCATCAGTTCATGCACAGTCAGGCAAAAACCCTAGAAAGTCAACAATCAGTCAAAGCAGTGGATGGTGGCCATTCTTGTGGAATTTGGGCACCATGATCAATAATCAAGAGTTCATACAACTTGGGACCTCATTTGAAGTCAAGGTCTCAAGGAATTAGGGTTTGGAATTCATCAGTCAGTGCATAGACAGTCAGAAACCCTAGAAAGTCAAAGTTGGTCAACTGTGGTTGATTTTGTGGATTTGATGGATGGAAATGGTTTGAGAGAGCTTATTCATGTCCTAATAGACCTCATGTATCATGGCAATCAACATCATTGAAGAATTTGAAGCCAATCAGAAAACTTCCAAAAATAGAAACTGGACCTGTAATCTTAACTGCCAAAAATGGAAAGTCTTGATCCTCAAACCTATATCATGATACAAGCTTCAAATGAATTTTTGCCCAACATGAAAGTTGAAGATCTTGTTCTCCCATTTTCAAAAAGTCCAAGAACTCTCAAATCCCATGTGTGGTTCTCAAGATACGATCATTTCATTCTCAAAAATTTGTGAACTTCAAAGGGCCATATCTCTCAAACCATAAGGCCAAATTTGGTGGGGTTTTTTCCTACAAACCACATTTTCCCTCCTCTTTCCAAAAATGTAAACATCATGTACCAAAACCTTGCCAATCAAAATGGCATTTTTTGACCTTTTTCATTTAAAATTCAAGTTTGACTCAAGTTTGACTTTTTGATTTAAACACTTTTGACACAATTGGCCAATTGGGATTCATTTTAAATGGTATTTGCAACATGATCCAAGTCCAAAATCCATGCTCATACTACTATCCTACTACCATTTGGCATAAGGTGCAAAATTGGCAAATTTTACAAATGGTTTGAAATAAACAAATCCTTGTTAGCAATTCATGAACCAACATAAAACAACAATTGTCAAGGTCACTAGCAGCCTGTTTGAGGCCCATTTCGTGGCAGTACTTTGCACCTCCATATTCATTTATTCCAAATTTAGCAATTGGCAAATGGTGCTCATTAAACAAAACAAGGTTAGCACAGCATTAAGCCATGCTAAACAGACTACATAAGTTCACTTTTCTGCATTTCTGAACCCTAGCCACAAGCCTCCAGGGATCAGAATTCTCCCTTCTCTCTCCATTTGCATTTTGGCCAAAAGAGAATTTCTGAGCAAACCTTCAAAACCCTCAAGCTCTCCTTTGTTTTCTTCATCATCCATCAACTATTTGGAGGCTGTTTTGAACCTTACCACTCGACTGCAAGCAGCTTCATTACCACTGTTGTCCAAAGCATTCATCCATGGTAAGAATCGGGCTGAGCTATTGCAAGAGTTTCTAAGCTAAATGCCACAGCCTTCCACCTTCTAGGACCATTATCTTCATCTGTTTTGACTACTCAAGGCCAGGAAACTGCTGAATCCTCATTTGCTCTTCAACAGGGGTTAGTGTCGAATCTCTTCTTTCTCCAAATTATGACATGTTTCTTGTAGCCTTTTGTATGCACATCACACTGCAACTTGAACCATTGAAAATGAGTAATTATGCTGTGAGAAATATAGATTTCAACTTTTATGCTCAAATGTGTTTTGGCTCGATTTGGTTTGTTTAAACTGATTTAATGAAATCTATTGCTGAAATGTTGATGTACATGGCTTGATGTTTCAATTGGTGTGCTCCATTCTCATTTCTGGAAAATTTTCGATTTGAGCTTGTTAAAGATGATGAAGATCATACTATGTTTAAACTTTTGTTCTACCCAGAGAATTCATGAATATGTTGGTTTATGGTTGTTTAGATGTTGCATGAACCATTCCCATGCCATACTTTTGAGTGATGCTTGGTTCGAATTCTGTCTGTTGATGTTGGATAATTGAAATGCATGCTGATGTTGCTACCAAAACCCTAGATTGCATGAACTTAAGCCTTGCCCAGAAGCATGAAACCCGATTGGTTGGTTTGGTTTGAATTTCCCTGCGTGTACTGTTCCATTGAGGGATAGCCAATTAGAATATTTCGTTTGGCCATGTGAAACTCTGCGTTTTGATTAGTAGTTGGGGTATTTACAAAATTGCCATGCAGTCAACTACTTTGACCATTTGATTCATCCCTTTTGTTCATGTTATCTCATTTATTCACTCAACTTCCATAATTCATATTTAATTCATTTTAACTCCAAAAATTGTGGGATTTTTTGCATCAAACTTATGAAAATGTCTAGTTTTTTACCTTGATTTTTAATATTTTTTCTGATCATTGGATATTAATTGGCCTTAGGGTTTGTGTTATGTGACAAAAAATGATACCTCTTGCCATTTCTTTTGTGAAATACTCATGTTGCATTCTTTCGTCCTGAAATTATTTGTGGTAAAACTAGACACATTCACCTTTGTTTTGATATAAAGTTTGTGCATTTATCATATGTGGTGTGTGAGCTTTGATTTTTTGAAGTTAGGTGTTACATTTGGTGTCACAACATGAATGTGCATTTTCCCAATTTTTGTTAACATGCTTCCTTACATCCAAATGACCCCAAATTTTGCATGATCCCTCCCTTACATGTCTAGTTCATGTGTGATTTTTCCTGGAATTGATTGTGCTGTTTTCCATTTATTTGAGAATTTTCTTCCCTGCCTAGTCAAATGTTGACTTTTTGTGCTACACATTGCCAAATCCTTTGTGAAATTCCCATACCATATTGTATGATCATGAAATTTCATATGTGCATACTAGACATCTTGAGCTTTGCATTGGTGTTAATCTCATTCATTTCTTATCTGTTTTCAATTTGATATGATTTTTTGAAGTTGACCCATGTTTGTTGACCTTCATTGTGCATACTTAAATTTGGTTTGACTTCTTGATTTTAATTGACTGCCTTCCTCTCATCCAAATGCAATGAAATTTGACATGCTTGCCATGCTAGATGTTAGGATTGAATGTGATTTATTTGATAATTTTTGAGATTGTTTGGGTTGACTTTTGAATGAAGTCTTGCTGTTGACTTCTATATGCTTTCCTTTGCCATGCTTTGCATTCTTTTGTGTATGAAATGACAATGATGCATGATTTGGTTGTGAATCCAATTGAGGTAGCTTCTTAAATGTTTGAACATGAATTGGGTTGACTTTTCCTTGCTGTTTTGACTTTTTCTTTCATCTTTGACCCTAGGCTAGTCCTAGTGGTCTTTTGAGCTTACAATTGAGCTATTGTTTCAGGTTAAGCACCAATGCCTCAAAGATCATTCAAACTTATTTGAACTTGATTGTTATCATATGCTAACCTTGGTTTTGTAGGTTTGACTCATGTGTTTGAGTCTTGTGCCTTGCACAGTGGACCATCTGTGTTGACTGTTTACCATTTCCTTTTGATTTAAACTTTTGAACTGTTTGCTGATTGTTTTGACTTTTTCAGGTACTTTAGTTGCTTAAGTTCTCTGAACTTGCTTTGCTTTGCTTTTTAGCAACTTGCTTGAGGTATAATCTCTTTTACTTCATGTAGTCTGGAGACCCGGTCTGTTATTTGACCGGGCAAACTGTCCGAAGTCCTCCTTAAGAGGCCATGTTTGTGTATGTTTAAATCTTGTCCCTGTACATATTGAAAGTCCTTCAAAAAGGCAATTGGTGGAAGGTAGGGATATGCAATCTATCCCCCACTACTCTTGTTGTGTCATCCCTCTGCTCACACTGATGTGTGTTGATGCATTGGGATACAAACCCAAGATCTTGTACAAAGTGTACAGTGTCAGAGTCTTCGAGTATAGAAGGGTTCCCACTTTCTGGACCCATGCTCATTTGTCTATTAGCTCTCCCTGGCCAGGGATAAGAGCTGTGAGGTCTCATCCTCTCCTCATCCTTTCATCTGCTTCACCTTAGCCTCTCAATGGCAAGGTTAAGAGCAACACTTACCCTATTCCAGTTGGCCCTAGTGCCTAACCTTTGCTTGAGCCTCTTGTATGTATATAGAGTGTGCTTCTTGTGATTGTGATTGCCTGTTTGCTTTGCCTCTTTAGGTGTAGCTTAGACTTGCCCTTGTGCAATAGGTTTGTGCTTGACTTGCTTCCTGTGCAAGTCAAGTCTGTGTGGCTTGCTCCCTGTGTGAGCCATGTTTAGAGTTGTTAGGTCGAACTACGGCAACTCTGATTCTCATGTTCAGATGAGATACGTAGGCACGAGATGCGATGTCTTGTCGAGTTTGACTAACCACTAACATCTAATTCTTTTCTCTCACCCCTGTTGTGACTGAGATATCCCCTTTCTCTTGCCCTAGTTGCAATTGAGACCTTTCTTTTGTCTGTTAGCTAGAAACCTTGACTTAGGGTTGACTTTGCATGACAACATCTAGGCTCGAGTCGTAGTCTCCCTAGAGTTGTGTCTCCCTCTGTTATCTGGTTAGGCTAGATCCTTGTCCCTGCGTAGGGGAACTACATCGCCCTGATCTTCATACCAGATGAAGTATGTAGGCAGGAGATTGAGCTGATCTCTCCGGGCGCCTGTGTCTTTGTTTTGTCTTGTTGTGTGCTTGGAAGCCGATGTAAGTCCATCGAGTGGCATTCGGGTTCCAGTGTGTGTGTTTGTTGGTTCGGATGCTGATGTAAGCCCAGTGATTGGCATTCAGGCTCCACGTTTGCCTGCGTTTGTGTTTGTTTGTGTGCGTGTCAGCCGAGCTACGAATGCTCTGATTCTTCTCTCGTCCAAGAAGATACGTATGCATAGGATGCGACATCCTAGCGAGCATGTGTCGTTTCCCCAGTCCGAACTACTTCGACTCTGATGTCTATGCCTGATAGACTAAGTAGGCCCAGGATGCGACATCCTGCCGAGTCAGTTTCAGTCAGTCTCTTTTGTCTCTTTCAGCCAGTGTGTGTGTGTTTGAGCAGTGTTTAGCAACCAATATTCCTTCCTTTTGTGCGTGGATCCCGTAGAGTACTACGGATGCGTAGGGGTGCTAATACCTTCCCTTCGCATAACCGACTCCCGAACCCATTCTCTTTGGTCGCGAGACCATGTTCTTTCCTAGGTTTACTTCGAGCGTTTCCTTTCCCTCTTTTGGGATAAATAACGCACGGTGGCGGCTCTGTTGTTTCTTTCTTTTCCCGCCGGTTTTTCGCGCGATGCGACAGCTGGCGACTCTGCTGGGGAAATAGAGAAGTTGACCTATGCTGGTCCATCTTCCCTGAGCGAGTCTCTCCTAGCGCTCTCTAGGATTAGGGTTTTGGTTGCTTTCTGCTTGTTGTATTTTATTGCATTCATTGTATATATGTACATTTATTGTTTGCATTGATTGTGTGCATTGATGTTTGCATTTCGTATTCATTATTCATTACTGGCTGGCTGTCTGTTTTCTCTGTGTGGGGGGGAGTCAGTTGAGGTAAAAGGTCCAATACCCAGGCTATGAGTGAAATCTAGGAAACCTAGGAATAGAGTGATTCATGGGAAGCGGGTGGTATTGCGCCACTTAGCGGAACATTGATATCACGAGCAGTTCAGACCCTGGTGGGATATTATCGGTGCATACATCGGGTGTGCACAGGATGATATTCTGCGAAAGGTTATTTATGCTGCGTTTCTCTCGACCTTACCCTGGCCTAGACGACACCCGTGAGTGGGGAAGGGTTTGATCATTCTAACAGGTACAGTTGGTGACTCCTGGTACTGATGGTGACTACGAGTTATATTTCTGGACGCCGGAGGTTTGACCCTGGTATTGATCAGAGGGTTCCGTTTATTTCGGATCCCTAGGCTGAATTTGAGGGTACTCGCTCAGATGGTGACTCAGTTCTCCAGATTTGGGTTCAGATGCCAGTTGATCAGATTGACTTTGGGTTTCAGATGTTTGTGATCAGATTTCAAGCCGAAGCATTGACCCTGTGCCTTGAGACGCACAGCTTGGCCAGTCATGTTGCATCATTTGCATCATAGCATATTTATTTTCAAAAAATAATAATGCATGAAAAAAAAAAGAAAAAAGTTAACTCGCATATGCATATCCTTTTCAGGATCATTCATGATAAAATAGCATCTGCATCATGCATATCATGCACATATCATCCTTGCATTGCAGACATGTTTGGGGACAAGACTTCTCACTTCGGTTCTTGACTGAGACAGGATTGCTGACCGCTGACCGCATCGCCACTCAACCAGACTCAATCATCAGAAGATTATGGATCAGGTTCAAGCAGAGTTGGCTGAGATGAGGGCAAACATGGCCCAGTTCATGACAACAATGCAAGGAGTTGTTCAGGGGCAAGAGGAGCTGCGTGCCTTAGCCCAGAGACTGGAAGCTGTGATTCCAACTGCCAACCGTGCTTCTCCAGTGGGTGTTCCTGTGGATGATAATGTTGCTGCTGCCGCTCCCGCCAGTAACTTTGATGTGGGCGATGAATTGAGGGGGATCAGAATCAGTGAACAGCCTCTTGCTGCAGAGACTGTTAATGTCAGAGCAACCCGCGCTCCGGTTCGCCATCCTGGTTCTTCAAGTTCTTCCAGTTCTAAGAAGACATACTCTGGGGCACCCAAAAGGGGAGAGATTGAAACAAATGCTGTGCACCGTCGGAGGAGTGTGAACAGAGGACAGTATCGTCAGGCTGCTGCTGTGACTATTCCAGCAACTCAAACTCAACAACAACAGAGAAGACCAACTCAGCAGCATCAGCGTCCACAACGTCATCCTCAGCAGCAGGTTTCCCAGCAAGCCAGTACGAGTAAGGAGAGGAAGAAGATCATTTTTGATCCAATCCCCACGTCCTACGCCGAACTGTATCCCACTCTGATAGAGCGGAACTTGATTACTCCTAGAGACCCGCCGCCCATACCCGTCAACCCTCGGTGGTGGTATAGGCCTGAACAGCATTGTGTGTATCATTCGGGTGCTCCTGGCCATGATGTGGACAGTTGTTTCCAGCTGAAGATGAAGGTTCAAGACCTTGTGAGGTCAGGTATTCTGATTTTGGAAGACTTAGGTCCCAATGCTAATCAAGCCTGAAGATAACAAGTCCCGGGCTGGCGCCGACTTTTTCTTCAGAAGGGTTGTTCAGAAAGCAGAAGCTGCTGATGCAAAGGATACTGATAGTTGTCATCCCCGGTGGGATCTATCACAATTGGGTCACTGTGGGCTTTCCTACAGCTGTTCATAAGTCTTTGTAATAATCACTTTGTTTAAAAACCCTTCTCCCATGCCAAAAGGAGAAGTGATGGCATTGTTGGCAGCATTTTGTGCAATGATATTTTCATTCGAATAAATTCATGCTAAAACATCTGTTTTTCCAATTGTTTTCCCTTTTCGCTTTTTGTATGAAATTGGTGATCACAAAAAAAAAACCTTTAAAAACAAGAATAAAAGCAATCTTTTCATCTGCATAACGATCGTCGTGTTTGATTTTCAAAGAGCTTTTCATATCAAAATCTTTATGCAGGTTGTTTCTCAAACCCATTAAACATAATGATCGGACGTCATCTCCCAATTTTGATTTCCCTGTATTCGAAGCGGAAGAAGATGGTGATTGAAGGGATTCCTGACGAGATTTCCCAACTTCTTGAGCAAGAAAAGAAGATCACACTCAGCTGCATCTCGAGAATCAGCAGAACAGCCAACTGGGGCATTTATCAAAAAAAAAAAAAAAAAAAAAAAAAGAGAAAAAACAAACAAAAAGAGGAGGGTGCAAAATAAGGAAAAAATCAAAATCAAAATCAAAAGAAAGAAAAAGAAAGAAAAAAAAAACAAAAGAAAGATAGCACCCTCAAAGTCCCAAGTTGACTGATGCTGAATTCGATCGAAAAGAAGAGATCAACTGCCATGTGTCATGGTCAGTTGTATCCGCAGAGAGTGATGAAAGCATTCGACAAGAAGGTCAAGCCTCGTGTGTTTCGAGGGGCCTCATGCTCAAGAAAGTCCTGTCTTTCGTGCCCGATTCCAGGGGCAATTGGACTCCAAGCTATGAACGTCCAGCCTCTTCAGGCAATGTTTTGACACTTACAACAATGGATGGAAGTTCACTTGTCCTGTGAACCCTGATGCAGTCAAGAAATACTTCGCCTAAACAAAAAAAAGAACAGCTCGCTAAGTCGAACACCCCAAAGGGCGACTTAGGCAAAAAGGAGCGTCTCGGTGGATTGAAAACCCGAAAGGGCGATCCAGGCAAAAGTTAGAGACATTGAAAAAAAAAAGAATTTGCATCCCGCTAGATTGATCACCTCACACTGGGGCAATCTAGGCAAAAATTAGGGATTTGGCAAGTAACTGCATCTTGACAAGACTGTGCTGTACATCTGTCATCCGTCAGGAATTCTTGATTCGTCGTCGACTGAAGTTTTGAATACATCAAAAATTCAGAATGGTAGAGGAAAGGTCATTATGTTCAATGTAGCCCTCTCCAATATACATCACCGATTTCAAACTTGTACAGATCTATGGAGTCTCGCCCTTTGCAGACTACCATTCCATTACATTAATTTGAGCTTTTATCCAATTATTTGCACTCTTATCTGTTTCAACTCAACAAATGTTTTGCATGTTTAATTGATAAAGTATCATTGTTTTCAAAATAAACAAATTTTTCACAAAAAATTGTTCTTAAACAAAGTGAGCGTTCACAATGATGGAAGGATACTTAGGAGACCCACAATGCTCTCCCGGGGGTGGTATGATTACCAACAGGTAAGACAATTGTTCGTATCTCGAGCATGACTGTATCTCTGTCCTGCAGAACCTCGTATGGTCTCTCCTCAGCAAGTTTGATCAGAGCAGTGTTGGTTGAAGTTGTTCATCTTCATGTCCCCGACAGTGCAGTTTTTCTTCCAAGTCCCTGTTAGCACCTATGGTGAGGCATCCCCAATAGGGTGCTGTTTGAGCCCTATTGTTGGGGCATCCCTAGCAAGTTTGCAAGTTTGAAGGCCAGTTCCCGGGAAGAGTGTTTATTGAAGACTTCAACTTTTCTCTCTCCAGCAGAGCAGTCTTCCTATCCCCTAACATGGATGCTCTTCCTTGAAGATTCAGTATTTGGTGGATCAACATCCCAGTACTATGTCATGTCCTCAGATAGATCCCTCAGTGGAGTTGTTGGCATGAGGAGCTTTATCAATGACTTTGTATTTCTCATCGGAGATCTGGTTGCTTCTCAGTGTTTCTGATTTTCAGGGTGGTTGATCCCCGGAACTGCGTGTTGAACATGTCTGTTTGTCAACATTCATCATACATTTTAGGTATAATGCATACATGCATAATCATAACATTCAGGTACTCATGTTGCAGCTGTTGCCGTGCATCTGTTGATGTTTACCTCCTGCTATTTGGTGATACAGATTTCTCCAGTAGTCTTTTCTCAAACAAATATGGGTGTGTCTGATCTCTCCATGTAAAGCCAACCCCTTAAGCAGAAAGTGTCTATCCTTTCCTTCCATTTCCCCACTGAGATACGTCCTCGTGGATGACGGTTGTTTCCGTTCCCTCCCAACACCCATTGAGATGGGTTTTCCCTATTGAGTTCTTTCCTCATTAGGATAAGTCTTGTTTCAGTCTGCCTTTTCGGATCGATCCTGAATTGGCTGTCTCCTGTGCTTCCCTGGGGCATAAATGAATAGTTGCTCACTAACCGGCACTCATTTCATCTTACCCTCAACGGAATTCTTTCGGGCCTCTGCCTACAAACCGGTAGCTGTAAGTCCTATCTTTGTGGTTTTCTACCCACTAGTTGGTAGTTGTAAAATCCCACTTTTCATCACATATCAGAGTTAACCCTTTGTGCTCATCCTATCGATGACTGGTTACCTTTTCTGTGGTTTTCTGCCTACAAATCGGTAGATGTAATCCCCTCTTTGCAGTTATCAATACCATGTTTGCAGTATTGATATTCTTTTCCCCTTTGGATACTGGCCTTGATCAAGCAGTATTGTCCCCATTGGGTCTCCACCTTCTTTTTGGATACTTGCTCCGAGTAAGCAACTTTATCCTCTTTTGATTGGTCATCTTTTGCATACCTAGTCTGGTACCCAGATGCCTTTGTTTTCGGTCGTTTATCCATCTAACAACCCGCAACCCGGTTATGGATAGTCTTCCATGCGAGTTTATTATCTACGTTCCGACGGCTATAGATAATATATCTCATGCACTCTTTGGTCAATCTTTCGATTGTTATCACCAGCAGAGTAAGATTCGTATTCCTTGTGGAATCGAATGTTCATCCTTTAACAAGTTTGCCTTTGCTCTCTTCAGGATGTTTTCGGTCGTTTATCCATCTAACAACCCGCAACCCGGTTATGGATAATCTTCCATGCGAGTTTATTATCTACGTTCCGACGGCTATAGATAATATATCTCATGCACTCTTTGGTCAATCTTTCGATTGCTATCACCAGCAGAGTAAGATTCGTATTCCTTGTGGAATCGAATGTTCATCCTTTAACAAGTTTGCCTTTGCTCTCTTCAGGATGTTTTCGGTCGTTTATCCATCTAACAACCCGCAACACGGTTATGGATAATCTTCCATGCGAGTTTATTATCTACGTTCCGACGGCTATAGATGATATATCTCATGCACTCTTTGGTCAATCTTTCGATTATTATCACCAGCAGAGTAAGATTCGTATTCCTTATGGAATCGAATTTCCATCCTTTAACAAGTTTGCCTTCGCTCTCTTCAGGATGATGTCGGTCGCTTATCCATCTAACAACCTACAAACCGGTTATGGATAATCTTCCATGCGAGTCTATCATCTACGTTTTGACGGCTATAGATAATATGTCTCATGCGCTCTTGGGTCGAAGTCATCCTCCCCAGTCAAGTAAGATTCGTATTCCCTATGGAATCGAATGTCCATCCTCTGACAAGATTGCTTTTCTAGCCTTCTTCAGGATAATGAGTGTTTTGGAACACAAACCAATTCACGTTTTGGTCGGTCACCTATTTTCATACCTACAACCCGGTATCCTTGGTGTTCCTTCCCGTCAGCACCCGCGTGTGTTCTCATCTTTCTGGTGTCGGTAAACGCCATTGTTTCGGTGTCGGTAAACATCGAGTTCCACCCAGTCATCGGTAAATGTCTGGTCATTTCTTTGGGTGTCGGTAAACGCCATTGTTTCGGTGTCGGTAAACGCCATTGTTTCGGTGTCGGTAAACATCGAGTCATTCGTCAGTCATCGGTAAATGTCTGATATTTCCCCAGCTAGAAATCCCCAGTAGAGTCATCTGTAAATGTCCTACCTGGTTTCCAGTTGCAAATATTTGTTTGTCTCTCACCAATAAATTTCTCATCCCAGTCATCGGTAAATGTCTGGTCATTCTTTTTGATGTCGGTAAACATCATCTTTCGATGTCGATAAACATCGAGTCTCATCCCAGTCATCGGTAAATGTCTGGTCATTCTTTGTTCTCTTGTTAATAAAATCAGAATCCCCAGAAGTCGTCGGTAAACGTCTTGTCTGGTATCACCACAAAGATTTTGTTCCTCCCCAAGCGGAGATGCCATCGGTAAATGGCCCAGTTTTCTTCGATATCGGTAAATATCGAATTCCCAGTTGCAGCAGCCATCGGTAAATGGTCTTGCTAAGTTTGACATCGGTACATGTCAAGTTTCTTTGAAGCCACCATCGGTAAATGGTTTTGCTTCCTTTTCAACATCAAATTATTTCCCAGCCGCCATCGGTAAATGGTCGTGCTGAAGTTGATATCGGTAAATATCAAGGTCCCATTTCTAACCATCGGTAAATGGTTTTGGTTTTTCAGAAGTTTGTTTTCCCCAGCCACCATCGGTAAATGGTCGTGCTGAAGTTGATATCGGTAAATATCAAGGTTCCAGTTCTTCAACCATCGGTAAATGGTTTCGCTTTTCTGAAGCTGTCTTGCAGTTTGTCACCGGTAAATGACGTGGGTTTTCTTTGTGTTATATCCAGGCGGTGCAAATTTCTACGGTTCTTTTGTATTCAATCCCTGTTTACCCTGAAAGTCTGACAGCCATTGCTATCATCCGTTCGGGTTCCCAGCTGATTGAATAGGGGCAGCTGTAGCACCTCGAATTTGCACCTATCATTGTACATATTATTTCATATTAGGTCATAGCATATCTTGATCCATTGCATAGCATCTGCATTGTCCTCAGTTGCCTCAAGAGCAAGCAAGCCAAGAATTAGGTCAAACTGATCAGGAGATCAGTCAACCAAGCAAGCAAGGGTGTTTCTCAAGGAACCAAGGCCCTAGGGTTTGTCCAACAAGTTCACATGACTTGGAGGCCCATTTGAAGTGTTCAAGTCAAGGGTTGGATGTTCAGAAGCCATCAGTTCATGCACAGTCAGGCAAAAACCCTAGAAAGTCAACAATCAGTCAAAGCAGTGGATGGTGGCCATTCTTGTGGAATTTGGGCACCATGATCAATAATCAAGAGTTCATACAACTTGGGACCTCATTTGAAGTCAAGGTCTCAAGGAATTAGGGTTTGGAATTCATCAGTCAGTGCATAGACAGTCAGAAACCCTAGAAAGTCAAAGTTGGTCAACTGTGGTTGATTTTGTGGATTTGATGGATGGAAATGGTTTGAGAGAGCTTATTCATGTCCTAATAGACCTCATGTATCATGGCAATCAACATCATTGAAGAATTTGAAGCCAATCAGAAAACTTCCAAAAATAGAAACTGGACCTGTAATCTTAACTGCCAAAAATGGAAAGTCTTGATCCTCAAACCTATATCATGATACAAGCTTCAAATGAACTTTTGCCCAACATGAAAGTTGAAGATCTTGTTCTCCCATTTTCAAAAAGTCCAAGAACTCTCAAATCCCATGTGTGGTTCTCAAGATACGATCATTTCATTCTCAAAAATTTGTGAACTTCAAAGGGCCATATCTCTCAAACCATAAGGCCAAATTTGGTGGGGTTTTTTCCTACAAACCACATTTTTCCTCCTCTTTCCAAAAATGTAAACATCATGTACCAAAACCTTGCCAATCAAAATGGCATTTTTTGACCTTTTTCATTTAAAATTCAAGTTTGACTCAAGTTTGACTTTTTGATTTAAACACTTTTGACACAATTGGCCAATTGGGATTCATTTTAAATGGTATTTGCAACATGATCCAAGTCCAAAATCCATGCTCATACTACTATCCTACTACCATTTGGCATAAGGTGCAAAATTGGCAAATTTTACAAATGGTTTGAAATAAACAAATCCTTGTTAGCAATTCATGAACCAACATAAAACAGCAATTGTCAAGGTCACTAGCAGCCTGTTTGAGGCCCATTTCGTGGCAGGACTTTGCACCTCCATATTCATTTATTCCAAATTTAGCAATTGGCAAATGGTGCTCATTAAACAAAACAAGGTTAGCACAGCATTAAGCCATGCTAAACAGACTACATAAGTTCACTTTTCTGCATTTCTGAACCCTAGCCACAAGCCTCCAGGGATCAGAATTCTCCCTTCTCTCTCCATTTGCATTTTGGCCAAAAGAGAATTTCTGAGCAAACCTTCAAAACCCTCAAGCTCTCCTTTGTTTTCTTCATCATCCATCAACTATTTGGAGGCTGTTTTGAACCTTACCACTCGACTGCAAGCAGCTTCATTACCACTGTTGTCCAAAGCATTCATCCATGGTAAGAATCGGGCTGAGCTATTGCAAGAGTTTCTAAGCTAAATGCCACAGCCTTCCACCTTCTAGGACCATTATCTTCATCTGTTTTGACTACTCAAGGCCAGGAAACTGCTGAATCCTCATTTGCTCTTCAACAGGGGTTAGTGTCGAATCTCTTCTTTCTCCAAATTATGACATGTTTCTTGTAGCATTTTGTATGCACATCACACTGCAACTTGAACCATTGAAAATGAGTAATTATGCTGTGAGAAATATAGATTTCAACTTTTATGCTCAAATGTGTTTTGGCTCGATTTGGTTTGTTTAAACTGATTTAATGAAATCTATTGCTGAAATGTTGATGTACATGGCTTGATGTTTCAATTGGTGTGCTCCATTCTCATTTCTGGAAAATTTTCGATTTGAGCTTGTTAAAGATGATGAAGATCATACTATGTTTAAACTTTTGTTCTGCCCAGAGAATTCATGAATATGTTGGTTTATGGGTGTTTAGATGTTGCATGAACCATTCCCATGCCATACTTTTGAGTGATGCTTGGTTCGAATTCTGTCTGTTGATGTTGGATAATTGAAATGCATGCTGATGTTGCTACCAAAACCCTAGATTGCATGAACTTAAGCCTTGCCCAGAAGCATGAAACCCGATTGGTTGGTTTGGTTTGAATTTCCCTGCGTGTACTGTTCCATTGAGGGATAGCCAATTAGAATATTTCGTTTGGCCATGTGAAACTCTGCGTTTTGATTAGTAGTTGGGGTATTTACAAAATTGCCATGCAGTCAACTACTTTGACCATTTGATTCATCCCTTTTGTTCATGTTATCTCATTTATTCACTCAACTTCCATAATTCATATTTAATTCATTTTAACTCCAAAAATTGTGGGATTTTTTGCATCAAACTTATGAAAATGTCTAGTTTTTTACCTTGATTTTTAATATTTTTTCTGATCATTGGATATTAATTGGCCTTAGGGTTTGTGTTATGTGACAAAAAATGATACCTCTTGCCATTTCTTTTGTGAAATACTCATGTTGCATTCTTTCGTCCTGAAATTATTTGTGGTAAAACTAGACACATTCACCTTTGTTTTGATATAAAGTTTGTGCATTTATCATATGTGGTGTGTGAGCTTTGATTTTTTGAAGTTAGGTGTTACATTTGGTGTCACAACATGAATGTGCATTTTCCCAATTTTTGTTAACATGCTTCCTTACATCCAAATGACCCCAAATTTTGCATGATCCCTCCCTTACATGTCTAGTTCATGTGTGATTTTTCCTGGAATTGATTGTGCTGTTTTCCATTTATTTGAGAATTTTCTTCCCTGCCTAGTCAAATGTTGACTTTTTGTGCTACACATTGCCAAATCCTTTGTGAAATTCCCATGCCATATTGTATGATCATGAAATTTCATATGTGCATACTAGACATCTTGAGCTTTGCATTGGTGTTAATCTCATTCATTTCTTATCTGTTTTCAATTTGATATGATTTTTTGAAGTTGACCCATGTTTGTTGACCTTCATTGTGCATACTTAAATTTGGTTTGACTTCTTGATTTTAATTGACTGCCTTCCTCTCATCCAAATGCAATGAAATTTGACATGCTTGCCATGCTAGATGTTAGGATTGAATGTGATTTATTTGATAATTTTTGAGATTGTTTGGGTTGACTTTTGAATGAAGTCTTGCTGTTGACTTCTATATGCTTTCCTTTGCCATGCTTTGCATTCTTTTGTGTATGAAATGACAATGATGCATGATTTGGTTGTGAATCCAATTGAGGTAGCTTCTTAAATGTTTGAACATGAATTGGGTTGACTTTTCCTTGCTGTTTTGACTTTTTCTTTCATCTTTGACCCTAGGCTAGTCCTAGTGGTCTTTTGAGCTTACAATTGAGCTATTGTTTCAGGTTAAGCACCAATGCCTCAAAGATCATTCAAACTTATTTGAACTTGATTGTTATCATATGCTAACCTTGGTTTTGTAGGTTTGACTCATGTGTTTGAGTCTTGTGCCTTGCACAGTGGACCATCTGTGTTGACTGTTTACCATTTCCTTTTGATTTAAACTTTTGAACTGTTTGCTGATTGTTTTGACTTTTTCAGGTACTTTAGTTGCTTAAGTTCTCTGAACTTGCTTTGCTTTGCTTTTTAGCAACTTGCTTGAGGTATAATCTCTTTTACTTCATGTAGTCTGGAGACCCGGTCTGTTATTTGACCGGGCAAACTGTCCGAAGTCCTCCTTAAGAGGCCATGTTTGTGTATGTTTAAATCTTGTCCCTGTACATATTGAAAGTCCTTCAAAAAGGCAATTGGTGGAAGGTAGGGATATGCAATCTATCCCCCACTACTCTTGTTGTGTCATCCCTCTGCTCACACTGATGTGTGTTGATGCATTGGGATACAAACCCAAGATCTTGTACAAAGTGTACAGTGTCAGAGTCTTCGAGTATAGAAGGGTTCCCACTTTCTGGACCCATGCTCATTTGTCTATTAGCTCTCCCTGGCCAGGGATAAGAGCTGTGAGGTCTCATCCTCTCCTCATCCTTTCATCTGCTTCACCTTAGCCTCTCAATGGCAAGGTTAAGAGCAACACTTACCCTATTCCAGTTGGCCCTAGTGCCTAACCTTTGCTTGAGCCTCTTGTATGTATATAGAGTGTGCTTCTTGTGATTGTGATTGCCTGTTTGCTTTGCCTCTTTAGGTGTAGCTTAGACTTGCCCTTGTGCAATAGGTTTGTGCTTGACTTGCTTCCTGTGCAAGTCAAGTCTGTGTGGCTTGCTCCCTGTGTGAGCCATGTTTAGAGTTGTTAGGTCGAACTACGGCAACTCTGATTCTCATGTTCAGATGAGATACGTAGGCACGAGATGCGATGTCTTGTCGAGTTTGACTAACCACTAACATCTAATTCTTTTCTCTCACCCCTGTTGTGACTGAGATATCCCCTTTCTCTTGCCCTAGTTGCAATTGAGACCTTTCTTTTGTCTGTTAGCTAGAAACCTTGACTTAGGGTTGACTTTGCATGACAACATCTAGGCTCGAGTCGTAGTCTCCCTAGAGTTGTGTCTCCCTCTGTTATCTGGTTAGGCTAGATCCTTGTCCCTGCGTAGGGGAACTACATCGCCCTGATCTTCATACCAGATGAAGTATGTAGGCAGGAGATTGAGCTGATCTCTCCGGGCGCCTGTGTCTTTGTTTTGTCTTGTTGTGTGCTTGGAAGCCGATGTAAGTCCATCGAGTGGCATTCGGGTTCCAGTGTGTGTGTTTGTTGGTTCGGATGCTGATGTAAGCCCAGTGATTGGCATTCAGGCTCCACGTTTGCCTGCGTTTGTGTTTGTTTGTGTGCGTGTCATCCGAGCTACGAATGCTCTGATTCTTCTCTCGTCCGAGAAGATACGTATGCATAGGATGCGACATCCTAGCGAGCATGTGTCGTTTCCCCAGTCCGAACTACTTCGACTCTGATGTCTATGCCTGATAGACTAAGTAGGCCCAGGATGCGACATCCTGCCGAGTCAGTTTCAGTCAGTCTCTTTTGTCTCTTTCAGCCAGTGTGTGTGTGTTTGAGCAGTGTTTAGCAACCAATATTCCTTCCTTTTGTGCGTGGATCCCGTAGAGTACTACGGATGCGTAGGGGTGCTAATACCTTCCCTTCGCATAACCGACTCCCGAACCCATTCTCTTTGGTCGCGAGACCATGTTCTTTCCTAGGTTTACTTCGAGCGTTTCCTTTCCCTCTTTTGGGATAAATAACGCACGGTGGCGGCTCTGTTGTTTCTTTCTTTTCCCGCCGGTTTTTCGCGCGATGCGACACATGGCCCTTTCTAGTTTTTGCAATTGTGGCTCAATGCCACTTTCTCCAAAGATGTAGCCCCCTATGGAATGAGGAGGGTTACGTGTCCCCTAGAGGAACGGCATCTTATCTGGAAACGGTTGATCCCTCTGACACCCATCGACAAGAATTTCCCATACCTTCAAGTGTTTCGACTCATCTTCAACATCATGTTGACTCGTGCCGATTTCCTACCTTCTATGGCCCCTTTTAGTCGTCAAACTGAGGGTCCTGAGTGGCTCACCAAACCTTTCCCTCCGGCTGACGGGGAACATAGGAATGAAGCCTTCCTCATTTGGAGGCGTTTTCTGGTCCCTCGCTTCTTGTCGGCTGAGACTGCCAGCAGCAATCCTGGCCAAGTGGTTTATCAGCCTAACCTTGTGGCCAGGCAATTTGGCCTTTGCCAATTCATTCCCAAGTCTTTGTTTTCCTCTCAAGAGTTACTTGCCAATATCCTCCGCGGTCAACCTTGGAGCGAGGTCGAAGAGGAACTTGAAAACATTTGGAAAAACCGACCACGTCTTCCTTCTCTTCCTTTTCGACCAGCCTACTATTGTACCAAAGAATTCCATGATTGGTGGCAGTCATATCTTACCCTTTATGTTGGCGACCCTGATGCCAAACTATCTGAATTAACCGAGGCTTTTGTTTGTTTGCAGGCGAAGTCGACCAAATGTAAGGCTCTTCATGTCAAACAAATTCGTGCTTTCCAGAATTATTTCCAAGTTGTGTATCGACCAGATAATCTTCGTGGGACCATCTAGGAGGCTGCGGTCGAACTAAAAGCGAAAGTAACCAACCAACTTTCGAAACTCAAAATCCCTGGTTACGTGAAAGACAAATATCTTTACGCCTTTCACTTCGGAAAACTCAAATTCCCTCCTCTGCCATCTAGCCCATTGGCTTTGGCCTTTGGTCATTTGGTTCCGATGTGGTTCTATTGTCCCATTTCCTACATACAGAACGCCTCTAAAAAGAGAAATGCCGACAGAGTGGTCCCAACGAAGTATTATCTGCCTGAATACTCAGGACCGCTTCATATTGATCCTCAATATGTTAGCGTGTTCGAAACCACGCAACTTGGTAACGCTTTTCTGGAAATTTTAAAACTCCCTTCTAACTGGACTTCGTCGCTCACTTGCGTTTCTTTTATTTATTTACAGCGCTCCCTCTAAATCATGCAGGTTCTGCATCTGCTGACCAACCTACTCCTTCGACACAAAAGGCTCAGGTTCGACTCTCGCTGAATTACTATTTCCTTTGACCTTTACTTTTATTCTTAGCCATCCTTTCCCTTCTTGCAGGCTGCTCTTGAGCAATCTTTTGACGATGATGGGCGCCCTATTGCTCAAGTCTTGAGGAAACCCAGTTCTTCTATATACCCCTCTCTGAAACATTTCTATTCGCTCTTGTGCCTTCTTAAGGGAAATATTACGTGGTCACCAATGACTCACTTATGTGCAGGTCAACCACGTTCGACAGAACCTACTGTCTCCTCTCACTCCAAAAAATCCAAGAAACACAAACGCTCTGCCCCCACAGGCTCTGAGGTATTTCTTGTCGGCTTGTCCGCTCTTTTGGCTAGACTATATGCTTATAACCTCTCTTCGTGTCTCCAGCACACCTCCCAGCATAAACCCAAAAGCCACCATGGCCACAAGAGAAAGAAACATGACTCTCCTTCCAAGAGTGGCGAAAACAAAAAGAAGAGGCACCATACAATGCCTCCTTCAGAGGTTCCTATTGAAGATGCCGACACCCTTATGGTCGACACTTCCATCCTTGGTATGGTCCCTGCTCCAGTTGTGGGAGCTTCTCCGTCGACTAGTCTCTCCCCCGCTACTGCCTTGGGGAACACAAATCAGGATGCAGTCTCCCCTGCATCGACACAGGTATTTACCCATTTTACTATTTATTTCTTTGGATTTTTGTTGTGCTTCTCTTACACATTTTTCTTTCTGCAGGCTGATGCCTCTACTGAGTCGACTCAACCTGTCGCTTACTACACTCCCGCGTCGCCGGTTTCTTCTCCAGCTCGCCCCTTTCAATCTGTCGACACCACTGGTGAGTCCATTGAATTTCCTCTCCAGATTAATGATAGTGACTCTGACTCGGTCACTAGTCCTACGACGTATCTGGACTCCAGTTCGACTAGTTATGACTCAAGTCTCTCTTCAGCTTCCTTGCAGGATCCACGAAAGCCAGTCGGTGTCGACACCAACAAACAAAAATCCTCCCAGGCTACTCCTTTGTCAACTTCTTCTCCCCCTCCTCAAATTACTTCTCCGTCAGCAGCTTCTCCTACGAACTTCCCGGGGCTGACGATCAAGCCTTCTGCTTTAGAAGCAATTGCCAGGCTCCACAATTTGGTGAAATCGCGTGATGTCTCTTCAGACTCTGATCAATTCCATTCTGGAAAATGGGCCCTGAGGCGACGAAGACTAAAGCTCTCATGGACAAAATCCGCGTTCACGCCTTGAATCCTGACCTTCCTTTCATGCTCACGCATGAACCTGCTGTCGGTCCAGAGATCCTGAGCGCACTTGCCCAACTAAAGGATCTCCAACTCTCTAATTATGCCAAACGTGCAATGGTGGCTCTAGGACAAATCTTGGTTCCCATGCTGCACCATATAGACAGCGTCCGGGACACTGAGCGCCAGATTGTTGCTACTGAGGCCTCTGTGAAGGAGAAATGGGAGTTGGTGACGCATGCCGACGCGGAAGTCACCAGTATGTTGAGGGCTATGGAGGAGCGAAAGACAGAATTGACGTCCAAACAAACACGGGCCACTGAGATACGTCAACAAATTGATGCCCTTCGGCGTCAAATTGCCACTTTGGACGGTGAATTGGAGTTAATTACCCAGGAGGAGTTACGTTTTGTCGATGAAGTGTTAAAACATGCTCAGGCCACTGTGGAGCAAACCACCAGTGATGCTTTAGCGGTTGCTGAAGAGCTTATGGCCATCGAAGGGAAGCTTGAAGAGCTCAAAGCCCATGCCGACACCTTGGAGCCTGCGTCTTTGCACTATAATTTTGAACTTAAATCTTTCCAATCTAAGTTCGGCCAGATTTGACCGCTTTTATTGATTGTACATGTTTTTTGTAATGTTTGAACAATGGCTTCTTGCCACATTAATGTTATCTTTCTTACCTTTAGCACTGTATATTTATTTTCTGTGCCTTTGCAGCTGGTTTCTAACATAGTTATCTCCAACCTTCTTCTTTCGACCGATATTTAATCTGCCAAAATTTTGACCTCTTGAAGGAGAGGCCTATATTTTTTCAAGTACTTTCCGTTCACCCTTAAAATCCGCTTGTCTGGTGCCAACTCTTTGACCTCGTAGGCGTTGTTAGAAAAGGCCTGCAAAACCTTAAACGGTCCTTCCCAATTTGGGGACCACTTACCCAAAACTCTATCATTTCTGTCCATAGGCAGGATCACCCTCCAAACTAGATCGTCGACAGCAAACACTTTCCCTTTCACCCTTTTATTGTAGGCTCGGGCGACTTTCTCTTTTTGTCTTTGTAGAGAGTCTAATGCTAACGTTCTTTCTTCATCTATGTCGACTAATTCGTCTGTCATCATACTCCAGTAATCTTCAGAAGGTATTTCATACTGCCTTTGGGTTCTGACCCCTGGACCTGAATTTCCACTGGCAATACTGCGTCATGCCCATAAGCCAATCGAAATGGGGTTGTTCCAGTTGCTTCTTTTGGTGACGTTCGACATGCCCACAAAGCTTGGTCTAACGTCTTATGCCAATTTCTTGGCTTCTTTCCTATGTGTTTCTTTATTAGGCTGATGATCACCTTATTAGCAGCTTTGACTTGGCCATTCGTCTATGCGTAATAGGGGGTAGAGGTCAGTAATTTGATTCCCATTTCTTTTGCAAATTCTTGCACTTTTTGACCAGTGAAAACTGACCCCTAGTCGGTTGTGATAGTTTCTAGGATGCCAAATCTGCAAATGATGTAACTCTGGACAAAGTCTATCACAACTTCTTGGTCCACATTTGTTAATGCTATGGCTTCGACCCATTTTGTGAAATAGTCGATACCGACTAACACATACCTTTGTTATTTCGACGAGGCTGGCTTTATTTCTCCTATAACGTCCAGAGCCCATCCTCGAAATGGCCAGGGTTTCACAATTGTATGTAGCTCGCTTGCAGGCACATGCTATATGCCCCCATGCAATTGGCATTCCTGACAGCCTTTAGCAAATTCAATGCAATCTTTCAGCATTGAAGGCCAATAAACTCCTGAGCGCATCAAGAGCAATTTCATCTTCAAACCTGCTTGATGTGCCCCCACACGCCCCGCTATGTATGCTTGACACAGCCACGTATGCCTCACTTTCTCCCAGGCATTTTAATAACACTCATTCGATTGTCTTTTTGAATAATTCATCATTTACCAAGACGTAGCTAAGGGCCCTATTCAAACCTGCTTGATGTGCCCCACACGCCTCGCTATGTATGCTTGACACATCCACGTATGCCTCACTTTCTCCCAGGCATTTTAATAACACTCCTTCGACTGTCTTTTTGAATAATTCATTATTTACCAAGACGTAGCTAAGGGCCCTATATTTTATCTTTCGATCTGTCGACCCCACGGGATTACGTAAGTAATCGACTAGCGGTTTACGCCAATCACTTCCCCCGTCGTCGTCAATAGCCAGGATTTCAAAATGTTTTTTATCTACGGCTCCCAACTTCACGATCGCCAAATCCGATGGTGACAACACCGTTGCTCGTACTTTCTCTCTTACTTGGACCTCTTCATCCTAGTCTTTCGACGCTTTATACCCTGAGGCCTCCTGCGCCAAATCATTTGCTCTTTGATTTTCTTGTCGTGGAATGTGTTGGAGATTGACTTGCTCAAATCTCTTGAGTAATCTGATGGTGACCATAAAGTACATGATTAAATTTTCTTTAACGCACATGTACTCTTTTGATGCTTGTTTAATCACTAACTCCGAGTCTCCCATAATTTCGACATTCCTTGCCCCCAATTTTAGCAGTAGTTCAAGTCCGATAATCAATGACTCATATTCTGCTTCATTATTGGTGCATACTCCTTCGATTCTGTATTTGAACTCTGCTGGAATTCCATCTGGAGAAATTATGACTCCTCCTATCCCAGATCCATGCTTATGTCTTGACCCGTCGAAGTATAGCCTCCATGGTGCTAAATCTACGTAATTCTACGCCATTTCGACCATTGAATAGTCGACAAGAAAATCCGCTACTACCTGCCCTTTCATCGCTTTCAAGGGTATGTATGTCAGGGAGTATTCCGTTAACGCTAAAGCCCATTTTCCAATTCGGTTATGCAAAATTGGTTTAGATAACATGTGTTTAATAATATCAAAGTGGGAAGATATGTACACATCAACAGGCTTGATATATTGCTTTAATTTCATATAGGAGAAATACAGGCACAGGCATAGTTTTTCTATATCACTATACCTAATTTCAGGATCATTAAGCATTCGACTAAGGTAATACACTGGTCTTTCGACACATTTTTCATCCTTTTGGACTAACATACTTCCTAAAGTTGATCCTGAGGCTGCAATATACAACCTCATTGGCCTATGCCTAACGTGAGGGGCCAGTTGTCGCAACCTGAAAAAATCATCAGAAAAATACGAAGAAAAACAACCGGCCAAAAAAGAAAGACAGGAGAGTCACCACCGTGCGTTATTTATCCCAAAGGAGGGAAAGGAAACGCTCGAAGTAAACCTGGAAAAAGGAAAGGACAAGACAGGGTCTCGTAGCCAAAACTTGGGTTCGGGAGTCGGTTATGCGAAGGGAAGGTATTAGCACCCTACGCATCCGTAGTACTCTATGGGATCCACTTTTGTAGTTCTCGTCTAAAGAGTGTAGGTTCATCTAATGTACTATTTACTAAAAAAGGGTCAAAAGGAAATGACTCGCACGGATGTCGCATCCACTGCATACGTATCTCATCTGAACATGAGAATCAGAGTCTTCGTAGCTCGGCTGCCTAGGGGTTAGGGGAAGTGTGCTCGCTAAGACATCGCGTCTTATGCCTACGTATCTCATCTGGAATGAGAATCAGAGCAAGTCGTAGTTCGGCTAACTACGTGTTAAAGGTTATGTTTTGGGGTGAACGACGTTACTGCGCAATCTACCGGATGCTCGGCCTTTGGAGACTTACTCGCCTGTAGTAGAAGGAGTAAACATGTTCTTAGAAGAAGAAAAATTAATGAGTTTGCCTGTGTTGTAGGAACGCTCATGCAAAAAAGGAAGTCCTAGACGAAGGAACAGTGCTACCTTAATTGACATGCAAACGGGTTCTGGGAATGCTCATGCAAAAAGGAAGTCCTAGACGAAGGAACAGTGCTACCTTAATTGACATGCAAACGGGTTTTGGGAATGCTCATGCAAAAAGGAAGTCCTAGGCGAAGGAACAGTGCTACCTTAATTGACATGCAAACGGGAGACTATACGAAGTCTAGCAATCCTATGGGGGAGACGATCACACCACACAAAACATGTATCAGAAAGTAAACACACAAAGACATTGCCTCCTGTTGAGGGCTTCCAGCTATGAAAATGATAAGTGCGGGAAAGAGGTAAAAGTACCACACGGATAAAGATCCGAAATAACAGCAATTAAGGAGGCAAGAAACCCGGTGATCTCTCAAGCTGGCATCATCACAGAAAATAGGTCAGTACAGGTAATCGGAATAGACCTCCAAGGTATCCCTGCGGGGGTTAGGTGAGTCCTCACAAAAACTCAACAAACGGGTTAGACAAACAAGATGAAATCAATAGAAAACAATGCCATGGTGAACACAAAAACTGGTTAGAGCAAACAGAAAAGCAAAAAACTACTGTCGCGATCGCTGCTGCGTCGCTTAGCGAAGGCTTAGCGAAGCCTCGCTACATGTCCGCCTAGCGATGGTGCTAGCGAACACCTGCGTATTCTGATTTTTCATTGATGACAGTATGATTTTTGAAACCCCAACCTTATGGTACACATTTCAGAAATTAAACGGTTAAACATTCAAGGTATTATTCATGCACATATAAATCCGTGGGCAAAAACCTAACGATACCTCATATATTCAGAGTATTCAAATTAAAGCATAAGGTAATGGAAAAGAAAGGAAAACCTGATTGGAGAGATTGATCGAAATTGGATTGCCCTGGTTGGGTTTGCAGAGCAATCCTAGGGTTTGCGTGAAGTGAAAAAGTGTGTGAGTCCGAGTGAACTTTTCAGAGCTGCCCGGAGGTTGCTGCAGAGTAGTTCACCTCTCTCCTTTTCCTCTTTTTCTCCTTATTTTTCTCCTCTTGTGGTCTCCCTTTCTGTCCAGGGTTTTCTCCAGTGTGTATGTCCAGTTGAAGCTCTAGTATTTATAGAGTGATTTTGTGACTTTGTGGGCTCAAACTCAAGCCCAAGACTTCTGTTTTTTCTAAAAACGCGTGCTTTTCGCCTAGCGAAGGATCTGCTCGCCTAGCGAGCATGACAGGTCAGTTCGCTTAGCGAACCATGCTGCTCGCCTAGCGAGCATGACAGCTCAGCAGCAGATTTTTGCTCCTTCAAGATTAGTGTTCTGAATGATGTATAGGCCCCATTTGACCCTATTGGAAGTAGCTCAAGTCTTTCCCTTGTGTTGACTGATCCTCTGAATAGAACCCACAAAGAGTCTCGGCTGATGTTCAGGCTTCTCAGACCTGATCCTGATTGACATTATGCAATGCAATATGAAATGCAATATGGAATGCTAAATGACCTAAAAATGAATGCATGAATGAGGAGGGCAAATTTTGGGGTGTTACACCAGTACTGGAGGCCTAGTCAAATACTCTTTGATTTTGTCGAAAGCCTCTTGGTGTTCATCCTGCCACTTGAAATCCTCGTTCTTCGGTCAAAGTAGTGGGGAAAACGCTTTTGTTTTGCCACTTAGATTTGATATAAATCTTCTAAGAAAATTTATTTTTCCCAAAAAAGATTGCAGCTCCTTTTTGGTCAACGGAGGCTTGACGTCCATAATGGCTTTTGTTTTGCTTTGGTTTACTTCAATACCCTTTTTATGCACCACAAAACCAAGGAAGTCGCCTGCCTGCACACAAAAAGCGCACTTTAGTGGATTCATTTTTAATCCACATTTCCTAATCCTCAGAAAGGCTTTTCGAAGATGTTCGACGTGAGTACGTTGACCATTGGATTTTATCACGATATCATCAATGTAGACTTGCATGAAATATTCAATGTAATCATGGAACATTGAGTTCATTACCCTCTGGTATGTTGCTCCGGCGTTTTTCAAACCGAATGGCATGACAACCCACTCATATGTCCCTAGGGCTCCTGGACATCGAAACGCCGTCTTCGGCACGTCTTCTTCTGCAATAAAAATTTGGTTATATCCAGCATAACCATCTAACATGCTTAAATATTCAAAACCAGCGGCCGAATCGACCAACATTTCAGCCACGGGCATGGCATACTCATCTTTTGGGGTAGCAGCATTTAGATCTCTAAAATCAATACACACTCTTAAAGACCCATTTTTCTTTATGACTGGCACAATATTGGCCAACCATTCGACGTACCTTGCAGTTTGAATAAACTTGCTTTTCAGAAGTCTTTCTACTTCTTCTTTTATCTTTGCCATGATTTCTGGGGCGAAACGCCTGGGCGTCTGCTTCACTGGCTTTCTTCCAGCTTTTATTGAAAACTTTAACTCGACCAAATCTCTACTTAAACTCGACATCTCATTATAATCCCAAGCAAAACAGTCCCTAAATTCTTTAAGTATGGATATTACCTCAGACTTTAGTTCTTTGTCGATGTTGGCGCTTATGTACGTCGGCCTTTTATCGCCATTCTCGCCAAGGTCGACTTCTTCCAGGGGGTCTTTTGGTCGGATCTTCTCTGGTGCTTTGGGTCTTTTTCAAACCCTAAAGGTTCACTGTCATAAATGCAGTCCAGACGTTACATGTCAATGTTCCTTTTAGCCATAGTTGACCTATTTGGGGGTTCTAGCCCAATATCTCTATGTTCTTCTTTATGTAACGCACAGGCTTCAGCAGCCACGTTTACTTCAGCCTCTAAAGCCGACTTTATTTTGTTCTCGACAACGTATGCCGAAATCTTTCTTAGCGCTTCTAATTCAGACATCATCATTGCCGTCCCCCCAGCCTGTCGGTCGGATACCTGTGTAGGGTGGATCATCTAGGCGTTCCACATCCCAAATGAAGCCGTGAGTCTCATGTAGAGTTAGAGAGACGAAAGCTTCACTTAGATTAGCATATACATCTTCAGTTGGGAAGCAAGGAGAGATGTTGGCCAGTTTTCTTTCAAACTCCTTCTTGTCGACATTATTCACGTCGGCCATAAAGTATCCTTGGTCGGCTTCGATATTTTCGGCCACCCCATCCTCTCTCCAAATCACCACCCTTTGGTGTGCTGAAGATGGTACAGCTCTGATGCCATGTAGCCACTCTCTGCCAAGTAGCAAGTTGTAACTTGGCTTAGCGTCTATCACCATGAATAGTGTCGGTCTGGTCACTGAACCCACTGTGATATTCACCATAATCACTCCCATGGTGCTTTTCGTCTTTCCTCCATAGTCTGACAAGACCACGTTATTAGACCTGATGTCGGTATCATATTTTCCAATCTTCCTCAGAATATAGTGTGGCATGATGTTGATCGTGGCACCACAATCAACCAAAATTTTATTGACAGTTACGCCTTCCACTTTTGCCCTTATCAGCAGTGGTTTCAAATGGTTTTTCATGTTCATCGTTGTTCTTTCGAACACTGCCTCTTGGCTTTCAGCAGAGCCATCGTTCAGCACAAAATAGCATCTTGGTTGGTGCAAAGCCATTTCTTCAGCGTCAGCATTGTCCACCGACCCTTCGACTTCAGTCACACACTTGTATTCTTAGGGTGGGATTGACACCATGTTGACCAGGATGTCGAGACTTGCTTCAGATTCTGAATTGAAGTCATCAGTCACTTCATCAGAACATTTTCAGTTGGTCGACGGACGTACTCTCTTATCTGTTCCTTCGCCATTGTGTCGACTTTCACAATAATTTTCTTCCCAGTATTCGCCTTGTTGGTCATGCCTCTTGCAGCGTCTCTTTCGGCCTGTTTACGCCTCTGAAAACATCTCCATTGAGTCCTCGACATGGGGTTCTTTCCCAAATAGTTTTCAGAGATATGAGTCCTCTTTTTAGACTTAAATTCACGCCTGTAGTTAATTGCTAGACCTCCTCTAGCAGCAGCAACAACCCCTTGTGGGGTGTCTTGTCTTTCCTGAGGCTTGATCCAAGTACCTCTAGGAGCACTTGCCGACGGCACGAAGCTTTTAGGCCTTGTCTGGTTATTTCCCACAACCTTTTTTGAGCCTCTTTCATTCTGGTAACCTCTGGTCGGCACATTCCTTTTGCTTTTGCCTAGTTGCAGCTTCTGGAAATTCTCCGCCGCTATTTTGTCGGTGACAGCACCACATCTTGGGCATAAACACACTTGTGAACCCTTGTTCTTGCAGCGATACAGAAAATCTAAAAAGTCTTCATCAGCCCTTGGGTAAACTTCAGTTATATCGACATCTGGGCTTTCCCCAGTTTGCTCCAGCATGTTGGCCCCATCGTATTCGGTGATCTTGACCATGTTGATCTCGACTGGCTCCACAAACAGGGCCTCCTCCTGGTGCAGAGGATCAGCGTCGATCTTCATTTTGCGGCCAGCAAATTTCAGCCTGCCCTCTTGAATTGCTTTCTGAACCAAATCCCTGAAAAGGTGACAATTAGAGGTGTTATGACCAAGATAGTTATGATATTTACAAAACCCTCTTTTCTGTCTCTGTTCTAACGGTGGCATTTTAGTACCAGGAGGTACCACCATTTGCCCATCTTTGACTAATAAGTCAAAAAATTCCTCACACTTCGACACATCGAAAGTATAAGTTTTCGAAGGGAATTTTGGGTTGTGTTCGACAGGATTTCTTCCTTGTGCAGGCAGCAATGATCGACACTCATAGGCGGACCCTGGCTTTAGTTCAGCCACGTCGATGTCTAATTCGGTCAATGAAGCATAATCGGCCTCACATATTGGGTCTGTCGCGTCGTATTCGACGAACGCTGCCTTTTCTTTCTTAGACTTATTGTGCCTAACTTTTTCTAGCCTTAGCCATTCTAGATGTCGGACTCTATCAGCCAGTTGTGACATACTTTTCACAAAAGTTGGATCTATCTTCTTCCTAATAGAATAATCTAAACCTCCTGCGGCCATTTGAACTAGTTCATGTTCTGGCGCTTGCGTAAAACACCTAGCCTTTAAGGACCTAAAACGATTCAGATAATCATCGATGCTCTCAGCAAACCTTCTTTTGATACTAGACAATTCTGCCAAACTAATGTTGGAGTGTCCTTCGTAAAACTGTTCATGGAACTTCTTCTCTAATTTGGCCCACGAATCGATTGAACTTGGGGCCAACGAAGTAAACCATGTAAAGGCAGCCTTGGTTAGAGAGGAAAGGAAGTTTTTTACTCTCAAACATTCATTATGAGCTAGATCCCCTGACTCTGTTAAGTATCTGGCGACGTGTTCTATTGTCGATTCACCAGACTCTCCCCCAAATTTAGTGTACTTAGGCACTTTCATACCCCTAGGCGCCTCGGCTTGGAGAATAAATTCAGCTAACGGGGAGGCGTATAATGGCCTTTGCAATGTTGCACCCATGCCATTTATAGCCATAATCCTTTCGACAATAGTTGTCAAATTATTTTCCACTGCCAGGTCTTCTTGTCGATGTTGGTCGACAATTTGATCAGCATCTTGGTGTCGGTTAACCATTATCATCTGGTTACGTCCTGCGACTCCTGATTCGACGCCTTGATTCTGAAGGGATCTAATGATTTGTCCTTCGTGGACAGTCTCCTCCTCCGCCACCCCTATCTCTATCTGCACAGGAACAGTCGGTCTAATCATTGGCGTCATCTGTCGAGCCGGTGCCCCCAGAAAATTGCACAAGCGTGTCAATTGGTTCGCCACCTGCCTATTTGTTTCAACAGATTCTTGTATTAGTGGATTGAAGACTGTGCCCATCTGGTTGGTCAACATGTTAACCAATTCATGGTTACTGTCGTCCATTTGTTGTCTCAACACCGTTACTGAAGTGTTCGACAGCGGCATGGTCATGTTCTAAGTAGTGTTCCTCATGTTGCCCCCTTGTGCTGATCCTTGCAAGGGAGGATTTGTATCTGAAAACGTGTTGCGCTGGATGTCGACTGGTATCCTGGCATTAAGGAATACGGCATTCCATAAAGCGGATATGTGGTGCCAAAGCGAGGCGCATATAGTCTGAACATCGTTATCATTGATCCTGAACCCCCCGGTGGAGGCTGAGGAATTGACGTTCCAACTGCACCCGTAGTCGACGTGGTTAAGGCTTCACTTGTCATCGGTGGCAAAGTGGCAACCTGTGAGACTACTGTTTCCGTAGTGAATAAAGTTCCTCGCGGAACTTCATCTGTGTTACTTTCTGACATTTTCATACTATTTCGTGGCTTACTATATAGTTTGCCACTTCTAAGTTTCATGCAATTTCGCAACTGCTCTAGCACCGTCCCACTGGGCGTGCCATTTTGTTTACTGTGGAAATTGGTAAACAACCGCTGGTCCTCCCTAGGCTTTAAAACAAAGGGTTACTGGCAGGATCGACTAGTTGATCCTAGGACATGTGCTAGTGCAAGTGAGGCTTGTCCAACTCGACAGAATGACTTTGTGAGGAACGACTCCTGACAAAGTGTCGAACAAGTGTAGGGTTTTTCCACACGAACGGTTTAGATAATGTTATCGTCTATAGGTTACTCGTGACCGACAGCGCTCTAACATTCAAAAGAGATATACGACGAACACGCTTTTGGTAAACTCTATTATCGTAATAGAATCAGTGTCGACAGCGTAAACGACAATGTAAAATGATAACTCAAAGGTAAATGAAATTAAGATAAAATGTTCAACGGGAACAATTGAAAAGTAAGGAAGTTGCATTGAAATAAATGTGGTGACTCACGTACATAGCACTCTCAAAAACTCTTGCTTCCTCGCGCTGGGAATGGGAAGTTTTCTTACAAGTGATTTTTAGTATAAAGTGAACACCCTGAGCCCCTTGTGGGACACTCTATTTATACTAAACTAGAGGAACTACTCATAAGCTAAACTCCTGGAAACTAGCAGATGTTATGTCACACGATCTGCACAACCGCTGCACCCATGTCTTGCTAACTGCTCCACATTATGGCGCTCTTATTCCTTTTGAAACTGCTGTTTATTTTAAATTTCAAATTTCTCCCGCCCAGACGTTAGGGTGATGCTGTCTTCTGCACATTTGACTATAATTCTTTAAGTCCCAAACCATGTGTTGGTCGACAAAATGGCCCGTCGACGAGGCCACCTTCCCCTGTCGGCTTAATCCTTTGATTTGTGTTTTTCCTACTCTTGCTTGCTTCCAACGTCTCTTCATCCTTTGATGGGGTACAACCCCCACATTCACAGGACTCCTTCATTAATTATGCTTTCAGCATGCCTTAGAGATTTTTCGTGGTAACACATACTACATCATCACATGCTCATCTTTATTAGATTCATCGCAGCAAAATTAACAAAATACAATAAATCTAATAATCTCATAATATAATCCAAATATTCATAATTAAAAATTATCTCAAAATTTCTCAAACAGAACAAATAGTGCTCAAAACAAAATACTCTCAAACTCATAACAAAATGGAAATGTTTTCCCCCACCTAAGTATCTGCATCACCAGGGTAAAGTATAAACACCAAAAATAACAGAGGTGAGAATACATTCATATATAGATAGTAGGTATAAACATCAAGGATATATAAGCAACATATTATCAGTCGCACAATTCATATCAACTACCAAGACAACATCGATAACATAAACTCATACAGAACAACCAAATCAACTCATATAATTAAATTACTCACTCACCTCAACTCATATAAACATCTAACTCATGCTCAATGCAGATGGGTATGTAATGCTTGACTCTTCAATTTTGTATGCATGTGGTACCAATTTTGGATGATCAGAGTTTTGTTACTGATTTTCGTTCCGCCACGGTCCCCTCTTTGAACCGGACCCCCTAAAGTATACCTCTCTCGAACATGAAAACTCTACAACTCATGAATACATGTAATACAACTCAACTCATGTATATATTAAATTTATTTTCCAATATCTGCTTCAACGTAAGAGAAAGATGACAGGTGGCTAACCAATAACGCCTTTTCCCCGCCAACAATGACCAATTTCCCATTCTTAAAAAACTTGAGCTTCTGATGCGACGTGGAGGTAACAGCTCCCGCCTCATGAATCCATGTCCTTCCCCACAGAAAACTGTAGGCCGGGGGGATATCCATTACTTGAAAAGTAATCTGGAAGTCACTCGGACCTATCTTCACCGGAAGTTTCACTTCACCTATCACTGTCTTGCGTGAACCGTCAAAGGCTTTGACGATTACACCACTATACCTCATAGGCGCTCCTTGTAACACCCATTTTACTACCCCAAAATACTTAACATATAATCAGAGTAAATAAGCACGCATATAAACAAAAGGGCGTCACATCGGCGTTTTCAAAAACTAAAAGCTTTCAAAAACCAACATCATTCATCATCAACACACTATACACCTGGTCATTTAAAATAACACATTTCAATTATCATGAATATTCAAGAATATGTGTTCGCAGCGGAAAATAATGAATACTCATGCATTTCATCAAATGATCCATGTCCCATACCATGATCATCCCTCAATAATCTCTTCAAAATAAACTAAAACCATAATCAGAATATTTGGCACTATGGCCTCTCAACAACAATTGCAAATAAGCATGTTCACAAGTAATAACATAATCCTTATCCAAATAGGATACGAGTTCAATACTACTAATCTATCCAGTGTTACATGACCAGAGCATTGACTTATTACCTAGTCTTTAAACTAAAATACGGGAACTCTCCGGCTAATCTCGAGTGAGCTACCGTCCACTTACTTAAGCAATACTACTCCGGAGTATCTGCACGATGCCGTGTAAAGCATCATTCCAACAGAAGGGTGAGAATTCAAATCATTATGAAGGAGTATAATAAGGCACAATGATTAAATCAACAATTAAAGGAATTCATCACACTTCGTATAACCATGTAAATAATACTAACCAATATTTATTTCACATGTTCCAAACATCCATCAAAACGCAAGGAGTATAATATTCAAATCCAATACTATATTCCCAAATATACACATAACTACAATTATCACATAATCACATATTTTGCCAAATTATGTATCCAAACATCACCAAATTCAATTACCATATCTCATACACACATCACAATCCATCAATGCATACACTCAATTATCACATAACTCTAATGTGACTCAATGCAAAACATGTGACTCTATGCATGCGGTACCTCAATGTGAACCCAACGTTTCACCGCTTTCCGATTCAATATCTAGAATCCAAGCCACGCTTCCGATCCGGACAAGATCAAAGCCACTACGCCTATTTCCAATTAAGGATCAACGTCTATATGGACCCAACGTTCCACCGCTTTCCGATTCAATATCTAGAATCCAAGCCACTACATCTATTTCCAATTAAGGATCAACGTCTACTACGCCTATTTCCAATTAAGGATCAACGTATGCTACGCCTATTTCCAATTAAGGATCAACGTCTATTACCATGTGAACCCACAGTTTCACCGCTTCCACTATGAAGCCGACCATGCTATGAATGAATGTACAAATACCAATACATATGCAATTAAGATCATCTCTACCATCTTAACATTCCACATATCACCATAATTCAACTCTATGAATTATCCACCAATGGTACATATACACATTCATAACAATTACACCATTCACATAATATGCAATTAAGATCATCTCTACTATCTTAATCATTCCACATATAACCATAATTCAACTCTATGAATTAACCACCAATAGTACATATACACATATATAAACTAATTATCAAGTACGCACAATTAGATTTCATCTCAAAATAATTACAGCATTTAAAATCTCAATTTTTCATTTTTCAACAGTGTTAACCGGTTAACGCATATGGTTAATCGGTTAACGCGAAACAGAATGCACTTCCTGGTAGATTTCAACAGTGTTAATCAGTTAACGCATTTGGTTAACCGGTTAACGCAAGACAGAATACAAATTTCTAACCGATTTTCCACAGTGTTAACCGGTTAACGCTTTTGGTTAATCGGTTAACGCAAAACAGAATGCTATTCCTGCGTTAACAAAAAAACAGAATGCAGAATTTTCTGTGTTTTTCATCGTTGGAGGACTTTCGGACCTCCGATTTCGATTCCGTAAAAAGCCAAACGTTCAGAAAATTATAACTCATATAATACTCTAAGTATATCACGTTAATTTGCAGTTTTAACACAATCAAATCACCACAATCAAGAATACTCATCAAAATTGTTAGGTTTTAGGGAATTCAACGTAAACATATTTCTACCCATTGACTCAATCATACTAACCCATAATAATAAGGATTTCCCCCGTACCTCTTCAATTTTCTAGAAACCCTAGCTTCTCTCTTGTTCTTCCCCTCTTCTCCTTACTTTTCCTCTTCTCTTTCTCTATTGTTGTCAAATGATCAAATGAATCCTAATTCTCACTCTCCTACCTCTTATTTATAGTATTATATTTGGGCTTAAAGAATGATACCTCTAATCTAATTAATAGGCCCAATAAGACCTAATATTTAAATATCTCTAATTTAATTCAAATAAATTAAACCAACTCAATATACACCAAGTTAATTAATATAATTAATTATTCAATTATATCTCATATCAACTAAATAATTAATTAACACACCAAATTAATTAATATAATCAATTGTTATATTACCTAACAACCAATTAATTAATTAATACTTCAAATAAATAAAATAAAATAAAATAGTAATAATATAATAATTAAATACTAAAATTGGGTTGTTACAACTCTCCCCCACTTAAAAGATTTTCGGCCTCGAAAATACCTCAAACGAACAACTCCGGATATGATTCCTTCATCTTATCCTCGAGTTCCCAAGTAATATTGCCATTGGAGGCTCCGCCCCATATCACTTTCACCAAAGCAATTTCCTTACCACGAAGCTTCTTCACTTCTCGCTCTTCGATTCGCATAGGTTATGTATCAATCGTCAAATTATCTCTCACTTGAACATCATCTAATGGAACAACATGCGATGGATCCGCAATGTACCTCCTCAATTGAGACACATGGAACACATCATGAAGATTAGAAAGTGACGGTGGTAATGCAATTCGATATGCCACTTCACCTACTCTCTCGGAAATCTGATAAGAACCAATGAAACGCAGCGTCAACTTACGCGACTTCAAAGCTCTACCAACACCCGTTATTGGCGTAACTCAAAGGAACACATGATCATCTTTCTCAAACTCAAGAGATTTCCTCCTCTTATCATGATAACTCTTTTGACGACTCTGAGAAGCCTTCATTTTCTCTTGAATCATCTTAATCTTATCCGTAGTCTCTTGAATCAACTCGGGTCCAACCACAGCACTCTCTCCCGATTCGTACCAACATAAAGGAGTTCTACACCTTCTACCATAAAGAGCTTCAAAAGGTGCCATTCCAATACTCGAATGGAAACTGTTGTTATACGTAAACTCGATCAAAGGCAAGAAACTATCCCAATTTCCTCCTTGTTCCAAAACGCAAGACCTTAAAAGATCTTCAAGTGACTGAATAGTCCTCTCCGTTTGACCATCAGTTTGCGGATGATATGCCGAACTCAAACGTAACTTCGTACCCAAAGCACCTTGCAAACCTTCCCAAAATCTCGAAGTGAATCTCAGATCTCTATCCGAAATAATGCTCGACGGAATACCATGCAAACACACAATCCTTTCGATGTACAACTTAGCAAGTCTCTTCATCGAAAAATCCATCCTCATCGGAATAAAATGAGCACATTTTGTCAACCTGTCCACAACGACCCAAATCGCCTCACAATTACTCGATGTTCTCGGCAAACCTGAAACAAAATCCATAGAGATACTATCCCACTTCCACTCTGGAATAGATAACGGTTGCATCAAACCAGACGGCTTTTGATGTTCAATCTTTGACTTTTGACAAGTCAAGCATGAATACACAAATTCTGCTACATCCTTCTTCATACCTTGCCACCAAAACATCTTCCTTAAATCTTGGTACATCTTAGTAGCACTAGGGTGAATACTCAAACCACTTCTATGCCCTTCCTCAAGAATTCGCTTCCTCAAATCCGCAACATCCAGAACACAAACTCGATCACGACACCTCATGATACCATTCTCATCAATCCGAAAGTCACCACCTTTTGCTTGATTAATCAATGTCATAACATCGACTAATTTCAAATCTGATTTCTGACCTTCCCTAATCTCGTCAAGAATGCCACACGTAAGCTTCAACATACCAAGCTTAACACACGAAGGCGTCGCTTCACAACCAAACTCAAATCTCTAAATTGCTCCAACAATTCAAACTCTCGAATCATCAACATAGACATGTGCAATGACTTCCTACTCAATGCATCGGCTACAAAATTCGCCTTTCCAGGATGATAATTCAAACCAAAATCATAGTCTTTCAAGAATTCCAACCATCTCCTTTGCCTCATATTCAATTCTTTCTGATCGAACAAGTACTTCAAACTCTTGTGATCACTAAACACATCAAATCTCGATCCAAACAAATAATGTCTCCAAAGCTTCAACACAAACACAACGGCAGCCAACTCTAAATCATGCGTCGGATAATTCCTCTCATGAACTTTAAGTTGCCTTGAAGCATAAGCTACCACTTGCTCTTTTTGCATCAAAACACCTCCCAAACCCAACAAAGAAGCATCACAATACACAACGAAAGGTCCTAACGGGTCCGGTAAAATCAAAATAGGAGCCGTAGTCAATCTTCTCTTAAGCTCTTGAAAATTCGCTTCACACTACGAAGTCCAAATGAAAGCTTGACCTTTCCTAGTCAAATGCGTCAATGGTAACGACAACTTAGAAAATCCTTCAATGATCTTCCTATAATAACCAGCCAAACCAAGGAAACTTCTAATCTCAGCAACAGACTTAGGAGCTTCCCACTGAGATACAGCTTCAATCTTCGTAGGATCCACAGAAATACCACCACTCGAAATCACATGTCCAAGAAAACTTACTTCACTCAACCAAAACTCACATTTAGAGAGTTTAGCAAACAACTTCCTCTCTTTCAACACCGATAACACAACCTTCAAATGCTCGGCATGATCCTCTTCGCTCTTAGAATAAATCAATATATCGTCGATGAACACAACAACAAACTTATCCAGATAATCATGAAAAATTCTATTCATATACTCCATAAATACACCAGGTGCATTAGTCACACCAAAAGGCATCACGGAGTACTCGTAGTGATCGTACCTTGTCCGAAAAGCAGTCTTTTGAATATCCTCAGCCTTTACACAGCTTTGATGATACCCAGACCTCAAATCAATTTTGCTAAACACACAAGGTCCAACCAGTTGATCCATCAGATCGTCAATCCTCGGAAGTGGATACTTGTTCTTAATCGTCACTTTATTCAGTTGTCTATAATAAACACAGAATCTCATAGAACCTTCTTTCTTCTTGACCAACAGAACAGGTGCACCCCACGGCGACACACTAGGACGAATAAACTTCTTCTCAAGCAAATCTTCAAGTTGACTCTTCAACTCTTTCAACTCAGAAGCAGACATCCTATAGGGAGCCATCGATACAGGACTAGTTCCAGGAACAAAATCAATCGAAAACTCAACCTCACGTTCCGGCGGTAAATCGCTTATATCTTCCGGAAATACCTCCGCAAACTCACAAACTATTGGCAATTCTTCAATCGTCCTCTTCTCACGAATATCCAAAGTTGCCAACAACATAAACAACTCGGCACCATCTTGTACCGATTCATCAACTTGCTTAGCAGACACAAACCAATCTTCCTTAGCACCAACCTCAGGAAAAATAACAGTCTTCTCAAAACAGTTGATATACACCCAATTAACTTCTAACCAACGGCATCCTCGAATCCAACCTCTCTTCGGGTTCAGGAAAAGCACAACATTCTCAAACAGGTTAACTGGCCCACTGCACTCTTGCATGCAACAACGTAATGTCCAAGCTCGATACAATTGGAACATCCAAGATAAGCAGACGCTTCTCCCCCACTTATTTCATTCCCAACATGCCAATGGAAAATAAAATAAGCATCGACAGTGTTCTCACACACATGTCGCATACTAGGGAATAAACATAACTAAACAACCTGGCCGGACGGACCGACCTGCTCTGATACCACTAATGTAACACCCCTTTTTCTACCCCTAAATACTTAACATATAATCAGAGTAATAAAGCACGCATATAAACAAAAGGGCGTCACATCGGCGTTTTCAAAAACTAAAAGCTTTCAAAAACCAACATCATTCATCATCAACACACTATACACCTGGTCATTTAAAATAACACATTTCAATTATCATGAATATTCAAGAATATGCGTTCGCAGCGGAAAATAATGAATACTCATGCATTTCATCAAATGATCCATGTCCCATACCATGATCATCCCTCAATAATCTCTTCAAAATAAACTAAAACCATAATCAGAATGTTTGGCACTATGGTCTCTCAACAGCAATTGCAAATAAGCATGTTCGCAATGTCGCATCCTGCGAAAAATCAACCGGCGAGCTAAAAACAAAACACACACAGAGCCGCCACTGCGCGTTATTTATCCCAAGATAGGGAAAGGAAACGCTCAGAGAAACCTGGAAAGACATGGTCTCGCGACCAAAGAGACAGGGTAAGGGAGTCGGTTACGCAAGGGGAAGGTATTAGCACCCCTCACGTCCGTCGTACTCGACGGGATCCACGTCCTAAAATAAAGAATAGGTTGCTAAACATCACACACACACACGGGGAACGCAGGTGGGGTTAGGAGAAACGGGCTCGATAAGGTATCGCACCTTATGCCTACATATCTTGTCTGGAACAAGAATCAGAGCCACTGTAGTTCGGCTTACGCACGCCAAACAACACAAAACAAACATAAACAAGCAAGGGTGGCAAACATGGAGCCCGACATCCACTGGATGGAATTACGTCGGCATCCGAACCAAAACACACTCAAAAGGGCAAACGTGGAGCCCGACAGCCAATTACTGGACTTACGTCGGCATCCGAACCCAAACACACGATCAGATAACAAGTAAACACACACAAAAAAGAAAAAGGTTGCCCGGAGTGGTCTCGCACGACCACCTGCCTACATACCTCGTCTGGCACGAGGATCAGGGCGATGTAGTTCCCCTGAAAGGGACTAAATTGCTAACCAGAAACCGGGGAATGACACACAACTAGGGAGCTGAGACTCGAGCCTAATGTTGTCATGCATCGTTCACCTAAGTTCGGTTTTCTATCCTACTTGCATAAACAAGCCTATCCTAACCAGGAAAGAAGCTAGCACACAAGCATACCATCATACATCAACATTAAATGAGAACAGGCATCTCAAACAAACATGTCAATCAGATATCCACATAGCACGCACTATAGCCAAACAAGGGGCTCACACAATAGGTTTGACTGCCTCAGCAAGTCGTCTGTACGGGTTGTGTTTGCTCTTAACCTTGCCATTACGAGGCTAAGGTGAAGCAGATGAAAGGATGAAGTGAGGATCAGACCTCACAGCTCTTATCCCTAACCAGGGAGAGCTGACAAATGAGCATGGGTCCAGAATGGGGGAACCCTTCTATACTCAGAGACTCTGACACAATGTGCACTGCACATGATCTTGGGCTAGGATCTCAATGCTACAACCATGTAATGGGAGCAAGGAGAAGACTCAACTGAATAGTGGGGGATAGATTGCTTATCCCTACCTTCCACCAATTGCCTTATTTAAAGGACTTTCACCTGCTTGGGCTTAAAAATAAACAACCACAATCATTGCCTCTTAAGGAGGACTTCAGACATTTATTTGCCCGGCCCGGTAACAGCCGGGTCTCCAGACTACATGAAGTCAAGAGGACTTACCTCAATGCGAGTTGCTTAAGCAAAGCAAAGCAATAGTTCACAAGGAACTGAGCAACTAAAGTACCTGGAAACAATCAAACTCAGTCAGTAATCAAGCAGACAAACCATAAACAACAAGTGTATAATCAATCAGTTTAAACAAACTATGCACAACACAAAGCAAGCTCAAGGCTTAAGCCCAAGCTCCAACACCTACAAAACAATGTTATGTTAGTGTACAAACATCCACAACATCAATTAAAATCAACTTGTATCATTCTCCATGTACATTATGCTTTTGATCCTGAAAAACCAAGCAAATATTAGTAACTAGACCACTAGGCTAAGCCTAGGGTCCAAAAGCAAGAAAAAACTCAAAACAGCAAGGTATTCATCATCCAACATCAAATTATCATCAAACACAAGCAAACATCATTGGTCTCATGTTTATATCATCCATCATATTCGATTCATGCACAAAACAATCCATATGAGGTCAAATGAACCACCAAGCATACAAACGGAAGTATTGCATTCAAAACCATACCAAAATAAATCCAAAAATTCTCAAATTAAATACACCTAAACAGGGGTCAATCAAGGTCTACCATGTCGAATTTGGGCTTAATTGGGCAAATAGAACCATGTCAATGAAAATCATCAAAAACAGACACAATTACATGCTTCAATTCACACCATCAATGCATACATCTACTTCAAAAATTCATATCTCATTGAAAACAACAAAGAAATGGATGAGACCAAAACAGGGAGGTCACACAATGTGTCTAGTTCATGCATATCAAATTTCATGGCCATACAATACAATATGAGGATTTCCCAATCAATCTACCAACATGTATCACATGAGCTTGCAATTTCAACAACCAGAAATGAAAAATCATGATCAAATTGAAAATATAGTGAAAAATTCTACAAAAATTCATCAAGCATCCTAACATGTCAACAAGTCATCATGCAAAATTTCAGCCAATTCCAACATGCATAGGTCATCCAATTAAATTCAACAAGTTGACATCAAGAGGTGTGACACAAATTGTCACACCTAAGTTCCAGAGTTTGCTGCTCTCTAACCAGGTATCAAAAATTCATGAAATTTACATATAAATAATCCTCAATGAGTCAAGAACCACCACAAAAATTTTCAGCCATTTATTTTATGATATGAGTATTTCATGATCAAATTTCCAAAATGTATCAAAATGTCATACATGTGAAAGAACCTTAGGTCAAACCAAAAATATACCATGCACAACTTTGACCAATAGGTCAAATAAATTCTACACTCATCAACAAAGTCATAGAAAAAATCCTCACATTTTTAGGAATTTTTTACTATTTTTTCTGAATTTTTTAAGATGTTAAACAATTTTTAAATAATTAATTAAAATAGCAGTGACATAATGGTAATTATAATTGGCGGGGGAGGTAAACAACAAATTTGAAAATTCAAATGCATTTTTGGATCTAGCACGCTTCAGCTCATCTTCTTCGCCCAGAAACCACCAGCAACATCAAGAACACGAATATTTCAAAACCTCACCAAAATCAAAAAGTAGATATGCATTGGAATCGCATGAATCTCTACAATCCAAATATGAAATCGATTTGTCCTAATTGTTTCTAAATCAAGAGAATCGAAGCACTTAGGGTTTGGACATAATAATTCATTTCCAGATTTCTCAGGCTATGGTCAATCATTTACAAAACTAAACACATATCCATGATCTACATATCAAGGCCTTCCTAACGCATATATACATTAAGCCTATAGTGAAAGTTGAATTTCCACGAACCTGGCAATGGCAGTGTGTAATTCGCGGTTCTTGAGCCTCAATTCATGAAAACAGCTGCACTAAGGACATAAAGAAGATGAATGGAAGCCTTGCCCGAGCTTGATCCTGCTCCAGTCACGCGAATTTCCAATTTGCCATTGATGGTGAGTTTTTGAACAGTCGCGATTGGCCTCCCTCTCCCTTCAAGCTATCAAAACAGATGATGTAGGTGATGATGTGGGATCAAAGCAACAAAAACCACACGATTTGGTGAAGGAATGAAGGAGAATTGTGAAGTTGAAGTTGTTTGTGTTCTTGAGGGTTTTGAGAGAATGTGGAAGTTTCAGATCTGGTTCTTGGAGATTGTGAGATTCAGTTATGATTAGGAGATGATTTAGAATATATATGGTAGCTTAATCCATTACTAATCATGTTAATTAACATTTTGGCTTAATTAGTGAAATTGTAATTTTGCAAATGGAGGGTAAAATGGTCAATTCCTTTAGACAGCTCATGCCACCTCAATGACAGCACATACACCTTCTAAATATCATATGTGAACTGTAGAAACTTGTTTCATGCTCATTGGTTGCTCCACTCTCAAATTCACCATGTGTATGCAAAATGACCAATTTTCACCATTTCACTTTTCAAGCCAAATCTCAATTTAAAAGGCCTATGCATGAAATGAATATTCAAACACACTCCAAATGCCATTCCTGAGGTGTTGGAAAAAGTCCCATTCAAAAATTCCAATTATTTTGACATTTGGACAATTTTGCCCCTGGTCCAATTCAGCTGTCCAGTTGAAAAGTGACTTTTTGCCTTGGCCATTTTTGGGAAAATCCAATGATGCACCCTCAAAGTACATGTCAAATGGAGTTTGTGAATATAAAGAACTTGCAATTTGGACAAAGTATGTGGTAGTTATGGCCTCCTGATTACGGGTCTTTTCTGAAATTCACTGAGCCATATCTTGCAAACCACACATTGGATTTTCAAGTTCTTGGACTTTTTGGAAAGGTGAGAACAAGATCTACATCTGTCATGTTGAACAATTTTTCATTTGAAGCTTCCTTGGACTTCTGTTTTTGAGGTCAAAAACTTTCCACTTTTGGAAACTTCAGTTACAAGTCACCTGCTATTTTTGGCAGTTTTTGTCCTGACTTGATTTTCTTCATTTTTAAGCATTGAGATGTCATTCAACACTTGTTCCAACATGAATGAAGTGTCTTCAACTCATTTCCACCTCCAAATCCATCAGATCATGTACAGTTGACCACAGTTGACTTTTCATCTGACAGATGAATTTGGCAATGCATTGATCAATCTGAGCCCCAATTTCCAACTGAAATGGCTCAAGGGTGATACCCTAGCCTCCATAAGCACCATATAGTCACAAAATGATCCTCATCTCCTTCATAAACCCCATCTCCTGATCCAGCCCTGATTGGCCCAATACAACTGATTAGGGTTGACCAGTGGTCAAAACCCTAATCTCAAGGAATCTTCTCCAATCTCCTGATGACATCCAACCATGATGATGATGATGTATCAATTCAAACAAGATGAAGACCAATATCCTTGGAAATCATGAAACCCTAATTCACAGTCCAATCCTCAGATGGCCCATGATCAGTCATTAAACCCTAGCTTGCACCTTTGAACTTCCTCATCTCCTGATTAAGACTTGGGAAGATGGCTTGCACTATGTAACCACATGATATGCAATATGAAATGCCTAATGTCCTAAAATGAAATGCAAATATGTTAATGCTAGTCCCAAGAGAGGAGGGCAAATTTTGAGGTGTTACAGCTGCCCCTATTCAATCCACTGTGAACCTGTCGATACGAAATAGCCTCGGCTTTCGGATGATCAGGATGAAGAGTGATTGAATACCAAGAACAGACGAACAATTTGCACTCTGATGAGATAATAATTAACAACGCCTGTCAGCATCGGCGAAGAAACAAACTCGAAACCGTCGACCTGGATACCAAAATAAATGGTAGCACAGGGATAACCATGGTCTGAGCACCACACATCCACTCAGGATTCTCATTCCTTTTTTGCTTTTCTTGAACCCCGAAAATTTTCTCTTCTTCTACCTGGTCCGAAAACCACTTCGGTCTGAACTCCGAAAAACTGGCCTGAATACCGTAAGTGCTTCAACCTGATAGTCGGAAACTTCACTAATCACCACTCTAAGGGCAACACGTCAGAGGGTACACCTTCAACCAGACACTGACTGATGACTGGGAAGAAACTCGACGTTTACTGAACATCGGACGATGATGTTTACTGACACCAAAAAAAGCTCGACCAGACATTAACCAATGACCGGGAGGAAACTCGATGTTTACAGGCACCGAACAATGATGTTGACATGACATCAAACAATGATGCGGACAGACATCAAACAATGATGCGGACAGACATCAAACAATGATGCGGACAGACATCAAACAATGATGCGGACAGACATCAAACAATGATGCGGACAGACATCAAACAATGATGCGGACAGACATCCAACAATGATGCGGACAGACATCAAACAATGATGCGGACAGACATCAAACAATGATGCGGACAGACATCAAACAATGATGCGGACAGACATCAAACAATGATGCGGACAGACATCAAACAATGATGCGGACAGACATCAAACAATGATGCGGACAGACATCAAACAATGATGCGGACAGACATCAAACAATGATGCGGACAGACATCAAACAATGATGCGGACAGACATCAAACAATGATGCGGACAGACATCAAACAATGATGCGGACAGACATCAAACAATGATCGACCAAACACTTACTGATGTCTGGGAAGAAACGGTGGTTCCAAACTCACAATGCTGAACTCCTCGGAGCATCGTCTTCGCTGTCAGACAAAACCAAACCTCAAGCGGTAATCACGGCTTGAATCGCGCTGATCGCGTAACGTCTTCTGACTGTATCCCCATCTCTGTCCGACGGGAACATTTCCTCCAATATCGCACTACTGGGGAACATTGCTGATCTGACGTTGTGATGCTAATCTCCTCAGAGTAACATCTTCACCTTTGGTGAACCCCAAATCTTCAAGCGGTAACCACAGTTTGGGTTGCGTTGAATACATCCCTTTTCCATCTCCGTCCGACGGAAGGAGTCTTCTCCAGTGTCGTACCACTGGGACAATACCTGTGATCCAATCATGAGGCTATACTACTCGGAGCAACACTTTCATTTTCTGGCAAAATACCTCTCAAACAGTAACCACGGCTTGAGACTAGCTGACGTTTGCAATGATGCATGCTTGATTTCTTCTGCGTAATGCTCCATAATTATGGAAATGCTACGCGATTATTTATTTTTCTATGCAATATGCAATGCTTATTCTACATGATGAATGCATAAAAATATCCCCCTCAAGGGAATTTTCTGGGGAAAACGAGACTCTCTGCTGAGGAACTCGCCACTGCTCCGATTTCCACCCTGCCGGGGATAGCACTGCTGCTAGGAAATAGACAACCCTTGCTGGGGATACAGATCCTTTGCACCCAACCCTCTCGAGGACATGCTGGGGAATACCTCCTTTGCACCCCACCCTCTCGAGGACATGCTGGGGATACAGATCCTTCACTGCACTCTGTGGGAATACCACAGTCTTTGACTTGCTGGGGATATAGATCCCAACTCTGCTTTGGGAACCCTCACAGATACTCCCGCTGGGGAAATGAGCAATCTCCAGACTCATCTGGGGAAACATCACTCTATCACCTGCTGGGGATAACCATCCTGACCCTGCTAGGGAAACGCATACTACTCCGCTGGGGATACCCATGCAATCCATAGGTAGAATACCCTCGGCTGGGGATGCAGATATTCGTCTGCTACGGAAACTCGTTCAATCCACTGGTAGAATGAACACTGTTGGAGAGATATGTCATTGAAAAAACCCGCTCCACTCGGGGATTGCTGGAGATATATTTCTTTGAACCCGCTCCACTCGGGGAACTAGCTGGGGAAATAAGAAAAGTTGGCACAACACCTGTCGACTCATCGAACCAAGGTATCCACCTCCTAATCTCGCACCAGCTTTCCACTTTTGAGAACTCCCAGACTCGTCTGGACCTTTTCTGCTCCATCATCTTGCATTTCAAGTCGTTCCGCACTCGACGAGAGACGTACTCCTGGGATTTATACATAAATTTCAATTTTCCGACTTTGAAGAGTCTTCTTGATTAATTTCAATGGTCGTCGGGCGTCTCTCGTCGTCTCTCCGTTCCTCCTTCGTCCCTGATCGAACTCTGCGGGGAATTACAAACTTTCCAGTCTTTCGACTTTGAAGAGTCTTCTTGATTATCATCAAGGCTCATCATACGTCGCAACGTTGCTTCGTCGTTTCTTCATACGTTCGTCCCGGATCGGACTCTCATGGGGATCTCCCTTGTCAAAGCTTCCACATCACAACATGCAAGTGAGTAAAAAACATCTAACAGTTCCTGCAAAACAGATCGTCAGATAAAACCGTGCCCCGGGCGTGTCAAGATTTCAACACTTGGGTCACCCAACCTTCCAAATAAGATTTCCAGTTTCAATCTCATAAACATGCATTGGAAGGAACCTGTATGTAAAAAATGCAAGATTCTTTATCAAAAATATCTGGATGTTTTTGCAATCAAAGCGGTAATGAAAAACAAAAACAAAATTATTTGACTGAATATGCATTTTAGTGATTGGAAAAGTGTGGCTCAAACGAGCAATACAAAGGAAGCAATTCCTGAAAAGAGGTAATTGCACAAAAGGAAAAATCTATCCTAATGGCAATGTGAAACCCGTGATCTCATCGAGTTCCAACTCGGTTACACCCCATATCTCCTCAGACTCTCCTTGCTTTCTGCCTTCTGAATAAGACAATTCTGATTGATCCCCACCGGGTATTATCCATGATGCTTCCACCAAAGCGCAAACGATCATGCCAGACGCAGTTATTCGTTTCAATCCCTCTTTTGCCTGGACCGCCCTTTCGAGTTTTCAGTCCACCGGGATACCCTTTTTTGCCCAAGTCGCCTTCTCAGGTTTTCGACTTGCCGGGTGTACAATTTTCTCATCTTATCCCTAATTTTTGCCCGAACCTTTTTCTGTTTTTGGTTCGCCGGGATGCCCCTTTTTGCCTGGACTATTTTGTTCTTTTCGTCCAGCGGGTCTCTTTTATACGAAGTATTTTTTAACTGCGTCCGCATTCACAGGGGATGGGAAATCTCCGCCATCCATGGTCTTTAACAACAAGGCTCCACCAGAGAAGACCTTCTTGACCTCGAATGGACCTTCATAATCCGGTGTCCATTTGCCCCTTCGATCGTTTTGAGGAGGAAGGATCCTTTTCCACACCATATCACCTACGTGATACACCTGAAGTCGCACCTTCTTGTCACAAGCACGCTTCATTCACTGCTGATATAGCTGCCCATGACGGATGGCTGCTAGCCTCTTTTCCTCTATCAGGCTCAATTCTTCATACCGGGTCCTTACCCATTCAGCCTCTTGCAACTTCACGTCCCTCAGGACTCTCAAAGAGGGAATCTGAACCTCAATCGGTAATACCGCCTCCATTCCATACACCAATGAGAATGGAGTTGCCCCAGTAGATGTACGCACCAACGTTCAGTACCCAGGATGCAAACTTCGTACTTGATCACACCGTCAGTGGTGTATTCAAACATTATCCGGACAACAAAATCTTATTCTCCTTAACCTCCCCATCAGACATCAGAATCCGTTCGGATTTGGGGTCAGGCCCCTCCTCCGGGATCGGTCACTCTCAATCTTTCGATTTGAGTACCTCGAGATGTCCTCATCAGGGAACTCAAACTTCATCGGTTGATAATCCTCAATGGGTTGCGGAGCGATGTAATCAGACAATACACCCCTTGATTGCTTTCTGATAGCATCCCAAATCAATCAATATTCTTTTGCATTCTCACAACCCGTCCGGTCAATGCTGGATTCTCAAACCCATACTTGATCGGATCCTTTCTGGAAATCCACAAAGTGGCATGAATCAGCATAAACTGTCTCAGTCGGCGAGCAGCCTATGCCAAAGTACAACAAGTTTTCTCGAACAGTGAATGTACTGTTTCACAGTCGGTAAACTTTTTGCTAAGGTAAATTGCATGCTCTTTTCGACGAGACTTGTCATGCTGACCCAATACACCTCGTAGACCCCTCGAAGGCTGTCAAGTACAGATTAACAATTGCTCCTTCCACAGGAGGTATCAGAATCAGAGGTTCCTGCAACTTTTCTTTTATCTTTTAATGCCCCTTGGCAATCATTATTTTACCCGACCGTTTGATCTTTTTTTTTTTTCAATATCTTGAATATAGGTTCGCCCGTGGCTGTTAGATGAGATGTGAACCATGACAGGTAGTTCAATCTATCCAGGAGACCACGAACCTCTCTTTCCATTCTCGGTTCAGGCACATTTCTTTTTTTTTTTTTTTTTTTTTTTTTTTTTTTTTGCAGGATCAACCTCGATTCCTCTCGGACACTTATAATGAACCCCAACGATTTACCGGCCCCACACTCTGATAGTGCACTGATTCGAATTCAACCTCAGTTTGAATCATTTCAACTGGTCAAACGACCTGGCCAGATCTGCCAGATGCCCCACTTCCGTATGGGACTTTGCTATCATGTCATCAACATAGCAATTGATTCCACGATGAATCATATCATGAAACAAAGTCACCATGGCTCTCTGATAAGTAGCACCGGCGCTTCGCCTCTCTGGAGGACAGTCTCCTTTTCATGGTAGCTTGTGCACAACGACACCGGTATCCGACCCTGGCATATCCTAACATGACCAGGTGAAGGCATCCACATGCTCTTTCAACAAGGCTACCATTCTACTCCCGATTTGCCTCCGAAGCGGCTCCCAATTTTCATTTCCTTTCCGACCTCGGCGGTGCTGGGAATAACAATCTCAACCTGCTTCACGTGCGGCTGAATCACCTTCTCCTCTTGTTTAAACAACCTGGCTAATTCCAGCAGATCACAATCTTCTTCGCCTCCTTCTTCGGCACGATTGCTCGAATTGTCGAAGTCATATGAGGTGTAACCAAATCGTTATCAACGAGATCCGGAGAATTATTTTTCGACTTTGGGACGAGACAAATCAAAAAGGAAAAATGAAAATAAACATTGCCATTTTTATTTGTTTTTAAACTGCAAAAATAAATGAAAAACAAGGAACACCGTTTTTTGACTGAAAAACATCCTTTTATTAATGATGCAGAAATGTTGCAAATTTAAACATGAGGTGGCCCTTACAATGAACCATTACGTGTCGGGCAACACGTATGGCTTTCATGCAAATAAACTGAAAACAAGAAATAATACTCTTCCAGATGAGTAACAGTGCTGATTCTTTCTAGGCCTTCCAGCTCCCTGGCACGCACAATTTTATCCATTGATCAATTCCCCAGTCACTGTTAGCTTCTTTACCCACTGCCCGGGTGTGATCTGAATCTTCAGCAACTGCCTTCCCCATCACCTGACCATGCGCCGGCATGGGATTAGCATTAACATCTGTCAACATTGAAAAATGGAGGGCCTTGGACTCCAGTAGGTCTTGAACAGTATGCTTAAAGGCTCTGCAACCCTCAATGTCATGCCCCTGCGTACCAGAATGAAATTCACATCTGGCGTTCTCATTATAGTTAGGTGGCCACTGGTCCGATCTCAATGGAGCTAACATTCTTGGCTGAACCATCCCCATAGCCATCAACCTTTTAAACAGAGCAGCGTAGGGCATGGGTGGCTTGTCAAAATGACGATCAACCCCCTTTCCTTTCCCTTGACTCCCAGCTCCCTGTATCTTCTGGGGATTAGTCTGAGGTTGCTGTCGGACTGCCCGATTACCAGCAGGGATGGTTACAGCAGCAGTGTGCTGGTAGTAACGACCCCTACCATGTCCTCTCTGGGCGTACACAGCACTCGATCCACCCTCCTCCTTGCGCTGGTCGTTACCAAAGGATTTCTTCAGTCCAGATGACGAAGCGTTACCTTGCATGTTCCCCATCTTCAGCCAGTCTTCAATCCTCCCCACCTTTTCGGCAATTACTTTCTGCCCCAAGGCGAACTCTTGCATGACACTGATCAGTTCTCCCATCTTCTCTTTCATCTCGAGAATGTCAGCGTTGGACGGATCCATCAGTCTGGGAGTATTGCGCCTGGTGTAATATCTGTGAGGGCGTGTTGAGTGCAAAGGGATGACTCTACGAGCGCGAGCAATGATTCCTGCAAAACAGCAAACAGGTTAATATGCATGAATGCAACGTCTATCCATATGAGGAACACATTGTCTCTTGATTTTGGTTTCATCGAGACAAATAATATTTCATCAATAACATTCTGACATCCGAATGTCTCTCAACCAGATTCTCAATCCATAATATTCCCCATATGGCTAGACTCAGGTTTGATGCAGATGAATGCAAGATGTGATGATGCAGATGTATGAGTGCAATGCGTTGCCATCCTCCCAGCCATCTGATCATCTGCGCTGAATCTGGGTTTCTGAACTGATCATAACCATCTGAGGAATAAACAATCACAATTCTGACCCACTGGTTCCGAAATAAACGGAAGACAGATACATCATCATCATCACTGAACCAACTCTGAGCAGATACCACAATCATCTGAAACGGCCCAGGGAATCCGAAATAAACGGATCCCCACTGATAAATAACTCGGCCCGGGGAATCCTGAAATAAACGGATCCCCATTGATAAATCACGGACAGCACTCCGGCGTCACGGCAATAAACGGCCATAAATCCGACTTATGAAGATGTCTCTGAACCACAGATCAAAATGTCACCATCTGATTATGCATCTGAAATAATCAACCCTCCCCTCACAGGTAAATTCTAAACAGGTCATCCTAAGGCGGATAATAGTCTCGACAATCGGGCGGAGATACTCAATGGGTTTGCCCTTTCGGGTGTGCCATTATAGCTCCCTTAAGATCGTCTAAACCAAAGATCCGGGAAATGATCGGTCATCAGAGTCAACAGCCCAAAAGAGATAACCCAACCAAAGTGGAGAACCCCACTGGAAGAGCACTTCTCAGATGAACCTCGTCCGACTTGTGGTATGTCACGTCGCAACAATATGCCCAACCGACACATGAGCGACGTGAGACCACGCTAATCCTAGGTGTATACTCGGGCCTGGGTTTTAGCCCCACTCAGAACACCCACCCCAAAGTAACAGAACCACCTGCAGAGGAAGATGGCAACATGACAGTAATGATGCATGCACGTATTTATGCAAATATATACACACCGGTTAGAATAATAAATGCAATAAATCACACAACAAGCAACCTAAACTAATCCTAGAACGCTAGGAAGGACTCGCTTAGGGACGATGGACCAGCATAGGTCTACATCTCAACTCCCCAGCAGAGTCGCCAGCTGTCGCATCCTGCGAAAAATCAACCGGCGAGCGACCACCTGCCTACATACCTCGTCTGGCACGAGGATCAGGGCGATGTAGTTCCCCTGAAAGGGACTAAATTGCTAACCAGAAACCGGGGAATGACACACAACTAGGGAGCTGAGACTCGAGCCTAATGTTGTCATGCATCGTTCACCTAAGTTCGGTTTTCTATCCTACTTGCATAAACAAGCCTATCCTAACCAGGAAAGAAGCTAGCACACAAGCATACCATCATACATCAACATTAAATGAGAACAGGCATCTCAAACAAACATGTCAATCAGATATCCACATAGCACGCACTATAGCCAAACAAGGGGCTCACACAATAGGTTTGACTGCCTCAGCAAGTCGTCTGTACGGGTTGTGTTTGCTCTTAACCTTGCCATTACGAGGCTAAGGTGAAGCAGATGAAAGGATGAAGTGAGGATCAGACCTCACAGCTCTTATCCCTAACCAGGGAGAGCTGACAAATGAGCATGGGTCCAGAATGGGGGAACCCTTCTATACTCAGAGACTCTGACACAATGTGCACTGCACAGGATCTTGGGCTAGGATCTCAATGCTACAACCATGTAATGGGAGCAAGGAGAAGACTCAACTGAATAGTGGGGGATAGATTGCTTATCCCTACCTTCCACCAATTGCCTTATTTAAAGGACTTTCACCTGCTTGGGCTTAAAAATAAACAACCACAATCATTGCCTCTTAAGGAGGACTTCAGACATTTATTTGCCCGGCCCGGTAACAGCCGGGTCTCCAGACTACATGAAGTCAAGAGGACTTACCTCAATGCGAGTTGCTTAAGCAAAGCAAAGCAATAGTTCACAAGGAACTGAGCAACTAAAGTACCTGGAAACAATCAAACTCAGTCAGTAATCAAGCAGACAAACCATAAACAACAAGTGTATAATCAATCAGTTTAAACAAACTATGCACAACACAAAGCAAGCTCAAGGCTTAAGCCCAAGCTCCAACACCTACAAAACAATGTTATGTTAGTGTACAAACATCCACAACATCAATTAAAATCAACTTGTATCATTCTCCATGTACATTATGCTTTTGATCCTGAAAAACCAAGCAAATATTAGTAACTAGACCACTAGGCTAAGCCTAGGGTCCAAAAGCAAGAAAAAACTCAAAACAGCAAGGTATTCATCATCCAACATCAAATTATCATCAAACACAAGCAAACATCATTGGTCTCATGTTTATATCATCCATCATATTCGATTCATGCACAAAACAATCCATATGAGGTCAAATGAACCACCAAGCATACAAACGGAAGTATTGCATTCAAAACCATACCAAAATAAATCCAAAAATTCTCAAATTAAATACACCTAAACAGGGGTCAATCAAGGTCTACCATGTCAAATTTGGGCTTAATTGGGCAAATAGAACCATGTCAATGAAAATCATCAAAAACAGACACAATTACATGCTTCAATTCACACCATCAATGCATACATCTACTTCAAAAATTCATATCTCATTGAAAACAACAAAGAAATGGATGAGACCAAAACAGGGAGGTCACAAAATGTGTCTAGTTCATGCATATCAAATTTCATGGCCATACAATACAATATGAGGATTTCCCAATCAATCTACCAACATGTATCACATGAGCTTGCAATTTCAACAACCAGAAATGAAAAATCATGATCAAATTGAAAATACAGTGAAAAATTCTACAAAAATTCATCAAGCATCCTAACATGTCAACAAGTCATCATGCAAAATTTCAGCCAATTCCAACATGCATAGGTCATCCAATTAAATTCAATAAGTTGACATCAAGAGGTGTGACACAAATTGTCACACCTAAGTTCCAGAATTTGCTGCTCTCTAACCAGGTATCAAAAATTCATGAAATTTACATATAAATAATCCTCAATGAGTCAAGAACCACCACAAAAATTTTCAGCCATTTATTTTATGATATGAGTATTTCATGATCAAATTTCCAAAATGTATCAAAATGTCATACATGTGAAAGAACCTTAGGTCAAACCAAAAATATACCATGCACAACTTTGACCAATAGGTCAACTAAATTCTACACTCATCAACAAAGTCATAGAAAAAATCCTCACATTTTTAGGAATTTTTTACTATTTTTTCTGAATTTTTTAAGATGTTAAACAATTTTTAAATAATTAATTAAAATAGCAGTGACATAATGGTAATTATAATTGGCGGGGGAGGTAAACAACAAATTTGAAAATTCAAATGCATTTTTGGATCTAGCACGCTTCAGCTCATCTTCTTCGCCCAGAAACCACCAGCAACATCAAGAACACGAATATTTCAAAACCTCACCAAAATCAAAAAGTAGATATGCATTGGAATCGCATGAATCTCTACAATCCAAATATGAAATCGATTTGTCCTAATTGTTTCTAAATCAAGAGAATCGAAGCACTTAGGGTTTGGACATAATAATTCATTTCCAGATTTCTCAGGCTATGGTCAATCATTTACAAAACTAAACACATATCCATGATCTACATATCAAGGCCTTCCTAACGCATATATACATTAAGCCTATAGTGAAAGTTGAATTTCCACGAACCTGGCAATGGCAGTGTGTAATTCGCGGTTCTTGAGCCTCAATTCATGAAAACAGCTGCACTAAGGACATAAAGAAGATGAATGGAAGCCTTGCCCGAGCTTGATCCTGCTCCAGTCACGCGAATTTCCAATTTGCCATTGATGGTGAGTTTTTGAACAGTCGCGATTGGCCTCCCTCTCCCTTCAAGCTATCAAAACAGATGATGTAGGTGATGATGTGGGATCAAAGCAACAAAAACCACACGATTTGGTGAAGGAATGAAGGAGAATTGTGAAGTTGAAGTTGTTTGTGTTCTTGAGGGTTTTGAGAGAATGTGGAAGTTTCAGATCTGGTTCTTGGAGATTGTGAGATTCAGTTATGATTAGGAGATGATTTAGAATATATATGGTAGCTTAATCCATTACTAATCATGTTAATTAGCATTTTGGCTTAATTAGTGAAATTGTAATTTTGCAAATGGAGGGTAAAATGGTCAATTCCTTTAGACAGCTCATGCCACCTCAATGACAGCACATACACCTTCTAAATATCATATGTGAACTGTAGAAACTTGTTTCATGCTCATTGGTTGCTCCACTCTCAAATTCACCATGTGTATGCAAAATGACCAATTTTCACCATTTCACTTTTCAAGCCAAATCTCAATTTAAAAGGCCTATGCATGAAATGAATATTCAAACACACTCCAAATGCCATTCCTGAGGTGTTGGAAAAAGTCCCATTCAAAAATTCCAATTATTTTGACATTTGGACAATTTTGCCCCTGGTCCAATTCAGCTGTCCAGTTGAAAAGTGACTTTTTGCCTTGGCCATTTTTGGGAAAATCCAATGATGCACCCTCAAAGTACATGTCAAATGGAGTTTGTGCATATAAAGAACTTGCAATTTGGACAAAGTATGTGGTAGTTATGGCCTCCTGATTACGGGTCTTTTCTGAAATTCACTGAGCCATATCTTGCAAACCACACATTGGATTTTCAAGTTCTTGGACTTTTTGGAAAGGTGAGAACAAGATCTACATCTGTCATGTTGAACAATTTTTCATTTGAAGCTTCCTTGGACTTCTGTTTTTGAGGTCAAAAACTTTCCACTTTTGGAAACTTCAGTTACAAGTCACCTGCTATTTTTGGCAGTTTTTGTCCTGACTTGATTTTCTTCATTTTTAAGCATTGAGATGTCATTCAACACTTGTTCCAACATGAATGAAGTGTCTTCAACTCATTTCCACCTCCAAATCCATCAGATCATGTACAGTTGACCACAGTTGACTTTTCATCTGACAGATGAATTTGGCAATGCATTGATCAATCTGAGCCCCAATTTCCAACTGAAATGGCTCAAGGGTGATACCCTAGCCTCCATAAGCACCATATAGTCACAAAATGATCCTCATCTCCTTCATAAACCCCATCTCCTGATCCAGCCCTGATTGGCCCAATACAACTGATTAGGGTTGACCAGTGGTCAAAACCCTAATCTCAAGGAATCTTCTCCAATCTCCTGATGACATCCAACCATGATGATGATGATGTATCAATTCAAACAAGATGAAGACCAATATCCTTGGAAATCATGAAACCCTAATTCACAGTCCAATCCTCAGATGGCCCATGATCAGTCATTAAACCCTAGCTTGCACCTTTGAACTTCCTCATCTCCTGATTAAGACTTGGGAAGATGGCTTGCACTATGTAACCACATGATATGCAATATGAAATGCCTAATGTCCTAAAATGAAATGCAAATATGTTAATGCTAGTCCCAAGAGAGGAGGGCAAATTTTGAGGTGTTACACGCAAGTAATAACATAATCCTTATCCAAATAGGATACGAGTTCAATACTACTAATCTACCCAGTGTTACATGACCAGAGCATTGACTCATTACCTAGTCTTCAAACTAAAATACGGGAACTCTCCGGCTAATTTCGAGTGAGCTACCGTCCACTTACTTCAGCAATACTACTCCGGAGTATCTGCACGATGCCGTGTAAAGCATCATTCCAACAGAAGGGTGAGAATTCAAATCATTATGAAGGAGTATAATAAGGCACAATGATTAAATCAACAATTAAAGGAATTCATCACACTTCGTATAACCATGTAAATAATACTAACCAATATTTATTTCACATGTTCCAAACATCCATCAAAACGCAAGGAGTATAATATTCAAATCCAATACTATATTCCCAAATATACACATAACTACAATTATCACATAATCACATATTTTGCCAAATTATGTATCCAAACATCACCAAATTCAATTACCATATCTCATACACACATCACAATCCATCAATGCATACACTCAATTATCACATAACTCTAATGTGACTCAATGCAAGACATGTGACTCTATGCATGCGATACCTCAATGTGAACCCAGCGTTTCACCGCTTTCCGATTCAATATCTAGAATCCAAGCCACGCTTCCGATCCGGACAAGATCAAAGCCACTACGCCTATTTCCAATTAAGGATTAACGTCTATATGGACCCAGCGTTCCACCGCTTTTCGATTCAATATCTAGAATCCAAGCCACTACGTCTATTTCCAATTAAGGATCAACGTCTACTACGCCTATTTCCAATTAAGGATCAACGTATGCTACGCCTATTTCCAATTAAGGATCAACGTCTATTACCATGTGAACCCACAGTTTCACCGCTTCCACTATGAAGCCGACCATGCCATGAATGAATGTACAAATACCAATACATATGCAATTAAGATCATCTCTACCATCTTAACATTCCACATATCATCATAATTCAACTCTATAAATTATCCACCAATGGTACATATACACATTCATAACAATTACACCATTCACATAATATGCAATTAAGATCATCTCTACTATCTTAATCATTCCACATATAACCATAATTCAACTCTATGAATTAACCACCAATAGTACATATACACATATATAAACTAATTATCAAGTACGCACAATTAGATTTCATCTCAAAATAATTACAGCATTTAAAATCTCAATTTTTCATTTTTCAACAGTGTTAACCGGTTAACGCATATGGTTAATCGGTTAACGCGAAACAGAATGCACTTCCTGGCAGATTTCAACAGTGTTAATCGGTTAACGCATTTGGTTAACCGGTTAACGCAAGACAGAATACAAATTTTTAACCGTTTTTCTACAGTGTTAACCGGTTAACGCTTTTGGTTAATCGGTTAACGCAAAACAGAATGCTATTCCTGCATTAACAAAAAAACAGAATGCAGAATTTTCTGCGTTTTTCATCGTTGGAGGACTTTCGGACCTCCGATTTCGATTCCGTAAAAAGCCAAACGTTCAGAAAATTATAACTCATACAATACTCTAAGTATATAACATTAATTTGCAGTTTTAACACAATCAAATCACCACAATCAAGAATACTCATCAAAATTGTTAGGTTTTAGGAAATTCAACGTAAACATATTTCTACCCATTGACCCAATCATACTAACCCATAATAATAAGGATTCCCCCCTTACCTCTTCAATTTTCTGGAAACCCTAGCTTCTCTCTTGTTCTTCCCCTCTTCTCCTTACTTTTCCTCTTCTCTTTCTCTATTGTTGTCAAATGATCAAATGAATCCTAATTCTCACTCTCCTACCTCTTATTTATAGTATTATATTTGGGCTTAAAGAATGATACATATAATCTAATTAATAGGCCCAATAAGACCTAATATTTAAATATCTCTAATTTAATTCAAATAAATTAAATCAACTCAATATACACCAAGTTAATTAATATAATTAATTATTCAATTATATCTCATATCAACTAAATAATTAATTAACACACCAAATCAATTAATATAATCAATTGTTATATTACCTAACAACCAATTAATTAATTAACACTCCAAATAAATAAAATATAATATAATAGTAATAATATAATAATTAAATACTAAAATTGGGTTGTTACACTCCTTGATATGACAACTTTGAAAGAGTTGACTTTCAAAGCATATCCAACGATGATCCGATGTCAACAAGAACATTGGATAAAGCGTCATTTTTGCAGTTCATCGAGATATGCAAAACCAAGTTATGATTCCTACCCTCCTTAGGGAGTTCCTCATCACAAAAACTGAGATTATTGCAAGAAGTGATGTTGGATACAATATGATCGAACTGATCCACTGTAACATCATGTTATACGAACGCTTGCTCTAGAACTCTTTGTAGTGCTTCTCTGTGTGCCTCTGAATTCATAAGCAGGGACAGTACTGATATCTTTGAGGGGGTTTGGAGCAGCTGTTCCACCATATTAAACTCACTTTTCTTTATTAACCGAAGTACCTCATCATCATCATTAGTCTTCAAATTGTTGGTTTCACCAGACTGACGCTTTGAAGCACTAACTGGATCTACTACAAGAACTTCAACCTTATTACTGATGGTTGAATCTTCTACATCCTTTGGGAACACCGGCCCAAACACTCGACCACTGCGGCTCACCTTAGTAACATCAACAATGCTCAGAACAGAACTGTTTGTAGGTAATGGAACCTCTTGACTATCCTTCACCATGGCTACATCATGGTCATGCTCACATTCACTAACCAAGCAAATATCCTTGTGCATCACCACCAAGGATCTCCTTATGAAAATAATGTCGAACACTTTGAACTCCCCAGGGCAGTCATCTACCGTATTAACAAATGAATTTCCATGGGCTGACAGTGGGTTAGCTTTCACGTTGGGTGCACGGTCCTCAAAGGACACCATTCTAATTTTCACTAGCTTATGAACTTCATATTTAAGTGGATAGGAGTTCTCAATGTCATGTACGGGTGCTCGTTGATGAAAAGCACAACGGAGGTCCGGCTTGTACCACCATGGAAGTGGTTTAGGAATTTGTGGTGGATTTCTCGGTTGTAGCAGGTTCTTAAGAACCAATGATGGATAAAGCTCTGCATATGTCATAGGAACTAGGTCGAAAGAGACCTTCTTCCTCTCGAAAGTTTGTTGTTGATGATTGTTGATATTGTTGTTGTTGTAGGTGTTTGCTTGTTGTTGTTGTTGTTGAATTGGTGTTGACTGATTAGCTGAAAAAACGGGAATTACTGAATATACTTGATGATGATATTGACGGGGTGGTTGACTTCTTCTGATATGAGGCCTCCTCTACCTCCCACTAATAATTGCGTTGGCTTCGTTGTCTTTCTTCTTACCGAAATTATTGTCATACCTCTTGCTAGACGATACCTCCTCCTTTGACAACTGTCCTTCTCGGACACCTTCTTCTAGCCTCATCCCCATGTTTACCATTTCGGTAAAGTCACTGGGGGCACTGGCAATCATCCTCTCATAATAAAATGAGCTAAGGGTCTTCAGGAAAATCTTGGTCATCTCCTTTTCCTCTAAAGGAGGGGTGATCTGAGCAGCGAGTTCTCTCCAGCTCTGCGCATACTCTTTAAACGTTTCCTTGTCCTTCTGAGACAGCGATCTCAACCGATCTCGATCCGGAGTCATATCAACGTTGTACTTGTACTGCTTAACAAATGCTTCACCCAAATCGTTGAAAGTTTGGATGCTCGCACTATCCAACCCCATATACCATCTTAACACAGTGTCAGTCAGACTGTCTTGAAAGTAGTGGATCAACAACTGATCATTGTCTGTTTGGGTAGACATCTTGATGATTTCTTGATCAAAATGATATGTGAAGATCAAGGGGATCCATATATGATGCTTAAAACCAATGTAAACCAATTCTTGATTGTGCTCCTTACATTGAGGGTCTTAAACCCTAGATATGAGCTTGATAGAGCATAGGTGAGCATACACTACCTACAAAAGCAACAAACTATAAATTGACATATATTTGGTATTTTGGTTAGTAAATAAAAAACAAAATATGACACAATCAAATGTGTGCTTGGTGATCTCTCCCAATGCAAACCCAATGAATGAGGGGTAAGGAGGATGCCTAGGTATGATTCCAATGCCAATGTATATGATGAGATAGCATGAGGGATCTTAGGGTCTAAATTTGGGTATAACATTAGGGTTGGTCATCAATAGGATCTCTAACCTCATATGAACTAGTCTCTTAAATAGTTCCAAACATCATTGTACATGACTTCTCGCTGTCGTAGGCAAGTCATCACCATCAAAGCGTGTTATACACCTTAAAACCTCTGAGTCTCCCTGCTCTTGCAGGAGAAATATACACACCTATAATTTTTTTACCAATACATACATACATATAACTTTAAATATAATTAGGGTGTATAATTTTATTTAGTACCAAATCAAGGTGACAAATTTTAAATATAATTTTATTTTCTCTTCTTCAGATACTGACTTGGGCGTTAGAGTGCTAACCTTGAATATACCTACATTCTACCACATCAGAGGCTTCAATCCACCGGCACCTCCGTCCAAAGTTCTCATTTTTTATTCTAGTACGGAACATATCCCATCTATCTAAACTCTTTGCCTTAGGGATTTGGAGTTTCCACATACGAGACCCAACGTAAAGTTCTGCCCAAGGGACATGATCGAATTCTAATCCAAGAGATTTAACTTAAAGTCTTGTTTGAGAGCTTGATAGAAGTCTCGTCCGAGAGGTCCAATGTCTCGTATAATGGTCTTAGTATCTCATTAGTCGGACTCAATACATAATCTCGCCTGAGGAATAAGGGTCCCATTAAATAGGCTATCTAAACTCCCCGCCTGAGAGAGTTGGAGTTTCCTCCGGCGCGATTCAACGTAAAGTCTCGCTCAAGAGATGCGACTGAAATCTAGTCTAAGACACATAATCTAGTCTTACTTGAGGGACTTTGAGTCTTATCAGTCAGTCTCGATACATAATCTAGCCTAGGAACTAAGGGTCCCAACAAATAGACTATTTAAACTCCCCGCTTGAGATACTTGGAGTTTCTTCAAGCGGGATCCAACGTAAAGTCTCGACCAAGGGATGGGATTGAAGTCTATCCCAAAAAATTTAACTTAAAGTCTTAGTTAAGGGCTTGACAAAAGTCTCGTCTGAGGTCCTACGTCTCACTTGAGGGACTTAGATTCTCATTAGTCAAGCTCGATACATAACCTCTCCTAAAGGACTTTAGGCCTAGTCAGTCTAGTTCAACGTGCAATAATACCCATAAAACTTAGGACCTCGGGATACCCTAAAATCAGTAGTTTAGAAGCATTTTACCATTTAAGAAAGTCATTATACTTGAGGGACTTTTTAGTGATATATTTGTAAAGGATCTGATAAAGATGGAAGGATTGTAGTCCTTAAGAAGAGTGACGTTTGAATGCATCGCCTCACTCTAAACACACTACTAACGTGGAATAAGTCGTGTCTCAGTCGAAGAGAATATGTGGTCAATAGATTTATCCACGACTCCCAAGATAATAGAAATTCAACGGTCTATCATTGACGGAGTGAACGGTTATCATTCCAAATAAATCCTTGGGCCAAAAATCTCTAAATAATTCACCTCTAACAAGTGAGGAGACAAATCATTATACCTTCATTTTACACGAGCTAGCTTTCTTTTGACAAGTCCAATCCATAGTAGAATTTGAAAAGGATTTATACACATAAAATATAAAACTACGAAATCACCGCGTAAGAATACCGGGCATTCCTGTACTTTTGACAAGGAAATAGGATAATATAATAATTATAAAAGAAAATCAATGGAAACAAACAAAATACATATAAAAGATGAAAAATAAATAAAAACAAGTCACAACGAGGGCTGTCCAGTCTCTTCAAATATTTATTGCATGAACAAGTCACATGTATTATTATTATTATTATTATTACAAAGGATTTATTTTTAAACAAGTATGATACAATGGTATACAGGCTTTGATATTCAAAATTGTGTCCGACTTTGTTCTCCATATTTCTAGTGAGGTTGGGGCCTTGTCTGAACAATATAAATCTCTTCTCCAACAAGACATCCTTCCACATCCTGTGGGCTACCAAACTTTCTCTCCAGGAAAAACCCAACTGCACAAAGCCGTTGACCAACTTGTCGCCGGAAAACTGGATCAACTGTCAGTGCTTTCTTGCTGTAATCCACAGTCAGATGGATAACCTCCCCATCCGCAGGCCCTGCACTACGTACAATCAATTCCTCGCTGAAATTCGCAAAAGCCAGTGTTTGCACAACCCCATCAAATTTCCCACATGATATTCGCCATGGTGTACCCCGGGTTCCAGAAGCCAGAGTTTCACCAAGCCCACAAGCAATCTCGGCCTCCACACAATTCTTATCCTGGTCTGTCGGGCTCATAGTATGTAGTACAAATGATAAATCTGGTGAAAGCATTTCTTGGATCAGAATTGCCATTGAAGCTTCCTTCTGAGGCACGCCAGCAGCTCGGCGGCTCAACACTGCCCTCCGTGTGTACAGCGAAGCCCATACTCGCCCAACCGCATCTGCAAAAACTGTTGGATTCGAAGGACTCACGTTTGGTATTGATTCATAAAGTCCAGCTGCTGACATTCCAGCCAAATCCTCCACATTGGCGCTGGATCGAACAATCAAACGTGCATTGCTTGAAAACAATTTCCCAATGCTTTCAATGACGTCTTTTGATAGCTTCAGGGAAGAAATCAATTCCTGGAGTTGATTGCATACACCGTCAAGTTCACCATCCTCCAGTCTTGCTGTTTCTATTTTATCCAGTAAAGACCTGAATATTTCAGTGGAGTTGCTCTTCTCTAGCTCTAATTCCATGGATCCAAATGGTAAAACTGCCCCAGAAGGAACTTCAAATGAAGCAGGCACTCCTTGATCACTGTAAACTGTCATTCAAAAACTAGATTTTAGAAATGTAGTTTGTAAGAATACATTTGTCATTCAATATTATAATTTACATCTGTGACTCTGATCGATCGCCAGTCTCGAAAATGCAAGATAAGACTTCCTATAGTAGACCACCAAAGAATACTTTACACAGAACCATGCACACCCGTATGCCTATACGTTTACAACAATGACAGGACAGACAACAAGTTACTAAAGGGTTGAACTACAATACATCCTCCTTGTGATATAATCATAAGAGGTTTGAAGCTGAAGAGAAGAGAGCATAAAACTAATTATGAATAAAAAAGATATCAGACGTTATTTCAGTAAAGTATTGAGAGGAATGATTTTAAAAAAGAATTCTTCAGCTGGAATCTCTTTCTCTATGAGTGTTGTTAAACCAAAGTAACTGAAATAGTGTACCATTAGAAAGATTGTGTTGAGGATAGGATACTCACTTTCAATCTGTAAGATTGATACTATGTATGACATAGGTATTCAACACATATTGCTTTTATTACCTTTATCAGAAGCTGAAGACAATGATGATAAGTGACCACATGCAGCAGCCTTTGCACCGGAAGTCTCTGTTTCAGCATCGGGAAGCAAGATAACTCCAGAACCCTTTATACAAATTGAGTTGTGTTCAGTTGAGGCCCTTAGTACAGAGAATTTAAATAATACAAAACAATTACTCTGAATATTATGAGATTAAAATTACTTTAATTTGAATGTTTCTCATTAACTATGAAAAAGTTTAATCTACTATTCATATACATTAGAGGCATAAAATCTAAATAGGAATGCAATCCTATCATAATCCCTATAGATACCAACAAATCATGTTTTAAAAAATATTATCTCAACATTCCTAATGTTGACATCTGGGAATGATTAGTGGTGTACTTGCGAGCACCCTAGTAAATGAACACAACAATAAAGAGACCCTGCAAGCTGTAATGCAGAGACGAGAAACACTGAAAAATCAGAAAGAAAATAATAAACAGTGCCCGGGATTCTAGTGACCTACAAACCAAAGTGCTTGAAAAGGAAAGTTGAATCCCACAATAGAAAGAAAATGAGCTGATCCATTCACAGTTGAAATCCGGTGAAAAATGCCCCTTGAATGGGGGTGTGTGCCCGTCATGCACTCGGAAGACCACTGGAAAGAACACGCGCGTGGCGGCACATGGGAAGGAGTATATGGAGTCAAGGACAACACTATGGGGTTCAAGCTGGTTTTAAACCAAATGGTATGGTTGCTGGAGCAAAAACTTTAGTGGAAGGCTGAGTTGTCAAACTTGCATGAACAATAGCAAATAGTAATTGTAAGATACAGAGACACCCCCGAAAAGATCTGCAATAAAGGACCTAGAATCCACAATGAAGGCTGGAAAAAATAAGAAACCGCAACTGTGACAGAAGCTGGGGTTTATGTGGAAGCTAGACCTCCAAAATCGGAAACTCTTGATACCTTTTGGAAAAATATTTATGATATATATTTCAAAGTTATGAGAATAGTACAAGCACCAATGTGCTTAAATAATTACAAATCATTATAAGTGTTCAGATCAGAGCCGCCTTGCAGAAAGATATTTCCATTTTCCCTTAATTTATCTCTACCCTCATTCGTTTTCTTCTCATCACGGTAATCAAATATTTTATCTCTAGCACCACCCAGAAATCAAAATCATTAGAATTTAAATTTCTTGTCCAATTGTTCAATTCTAAATCTCAACACTTTCAACATACTAGAAGTTTATTTGTAGATACAAAAAAATGTCAAAACATAGCTAAAATATTGAAATGAATAATTCTGCCACTACCTGACTATATTTGGAGATTCTAGCGGCAGAGGAAGCAGGAACCTCAACTCCAGATAAATTACCCTCAAAAGCACTTTCGACAGAAAAATTGCCATCAGTATCAACTGAAGAAGCCAACGTCAGTTTAACACCAGCAGCGGATGCTTCCAATCTGAAAAGTTAGAAACTAGGAAAGGATAAAATGGAAAATATTATAGAATAAGATCTGTTCACAATAGAATCAAAATAGTTTGAAGAAGGGAAAAAAGAATATTATTTATTGACCCATATCCTGACATTAGAGATTTTAATAAAAAATACAAACAGTCATGGATGGGAAAGTTGTCTTGGAAATGACCTCACACGCGACCCAACAAGTCTTTGAATATCAGCAATTTTTTCCTCATCTTCACAAGTGACAAAGACGACCTTTTCCTGTAATAAGCAATAGCTGTATGAATGTCAATGACAATTTAATAATTTATAAGTTCAAATTCAAAATTGTTAGTTGGGATTACTTATTTAGAAATAAAACTTGCCTGCCGGGCCCTAACACCTAGATGAGATAAGTGAGGCAGCTCTTGCTTAAGGATAGCTCCCACTATGTTCTTCCCAGCAGCTGTTACCTGCCAGCGCAATCAAACTTATTAATATTGATATATTTAAGACTTCAGTATGCTCTCAAAGAAGTATAAATATACCTCTTCATCACCATCAGCTTTGTTAACAATGAGGATAATAGGACCTTCCACTGGTGACGGTAACAACCCAGGAACAATTCTTTCAACCTAGGCAAAAATATTCAAATTCACTTTTAATCATAATGAAGTGAGGAGGACTTTTTTTTGTCATTTGAATGGGGATAATTCCTCCCTAGCTAGTATCTTACTTATTTGGTACTAGTAATTACTTTGACTTTAATTTTTGACTGTGAAAAGAAGACTATAGATGTTCTCTTTCCCAAATTTAAGGACTTTTCTTTGATTATTATTAATAATAATAATTTGTAACTTGTTCTAATTTGTGTTTGTCATTGTGTCTTACACTACCTGTCTTCTTCTTCCTATTAATCTGTGAATTTTGTTTGATAGTTAATAATAAATTGGAGCAGTAAATATTGATATTTGTAAGAAGTTAGACATGATTATCTTTTACGCTCCATCTTGAAGCAGTCTTAGTAATATTAGTATGACAATGTATTCTAAGACACCAGCGCAAGGGGTTATTCACTTCATTAAATTCAATAATGAAGGTTTTATTATAAAGCGCTCTCTTACACACACAGTCACACACACATCTACACAGTCACACACACATCTGCGCATGATTATCATATTATTTGTTACTACATGTTATTTGTTACAAGACAACGTACATGGTTTCTCTAAACATTGTGCACCCAGGGTAACTATCCTAGTAACATAACATCGTACAAGATTTCTCTAAACACAACTCATTACCTGAAGCAATGTTCCTAAAACAGCTCCGGGAACAATAACATCCCAACCTTGAGAACCAAGTGTACTTCTCACAGCTTTTAGAAGAAGAGTACATAGTTTTGAAACCTGAAAAATTACACTAAAAATTTACAGTAGAGAAGTTAGAAAACATACTAGTTATGTTGAACGTAATTAAATTCATAGTGTAAGAATAAACAAGACAAGAAATCACAGATACTGTCGAAAACACTACATGTTATAATTCATGTAAATCTCCTCTTATTAAAATTTAAGTATAATGCATATCATACCCAGCACGAATCTCCGCTTCTGTAAATGTTTTGACACTGTTTTCAGGGATTCCTAGAGCTTTTCCTAGGATCTGTAACATTTAAAGTAACAACTTTGTTTTTCCAAAATATATATATGCACAACATGAAGGAACAGGACCTGGTTAAAAAACCAAACAGTAATAAATATCAAGCTTCAACTTAGTAATAAATTACTATCTAACCTCCACTTTTTGAGGAAATATCTTAAGAAGTTCTTCGGTATATTCCTCAGTTAGCCTCTTGGATCTATCAAGAGTAGCCTTCAGTCTCAATGTCCAAATCTTTTTGCCATCTTCATTTCCTGGAAGAAAAAGGGTGTACATTTAAAAACAAAAATAAATTAGTCAAGACTGTTTACAAGGTTTCAACAGGCAGAACAATTCAATCAAAGACCTAAGAAAGTTACCTTCGCTTTCTGAAAGGCCTCTTGTACTCCAGGCAATAAGCTCATTTTCAATAGCACCACATTCTTCTGGTTTCCAGTTAGATAATTTCAGCTGGTGAACTCCAATAATAAGGGCTCCAAGTGGATCATTCCAAGAGTTAACATTTTTTGACTCCAAATTTGAAGCTAGCCAAGAAGCACCTCCCATAACTTCAAGCACATTGAGAAACCTATTTATATGAGTTCAGAAGTTAATGCTCTACCAAGAGGAAAATCTTGTTATTACAAGTGGCGTGAAGCTAGAGTAGTTTTATATCTCCAAATTCCATCAATCACATTCTACATTATTCAATAAATCCCTATCATTAACAATTGTTTAAATTTGAAAATTATTATCATATATTACGCCATGCTAATGTATTAGATAATTGATAAGTTCATATAATTTTTTAAGTAAATCCAACATCTAATAAACATCTATCTTCGTACGATTAGAGAAAATATGCATTATATTATATCAATACCTGTTAATTTTGTTTTATTTTATTCCTCAATAATTTTAGAATATTCTGTATAGTCTTTCCTATAAAAGGATCACCTTCTGATTAGAATAGACATACCATCGAGTCCCTTTAACATTTCTAGATGTACCTATCATCTAACTAGCTAGAAAGAATTCCATGCCTATTGCAAAATCATGTGCCCTTCATATACTTTACAAAAGTTGTTCAACGTCCAAATATCTGATGAATGTTGAAAGTGTAAATTAGGAAAAGGTAAGCCAAAAACCTGCTCAGAAGAACAAATGAGTAATCCTCAAGCCCAATCTCACAGAGCCGCCACTGTTCCTCCAAAGAGCAAGAATCAATAGATGTTCCAACATTATTTAAATTACTATCCATACTCAAGCGTTTGCTGGATAATTGAATAAAATTAGTCTCACCTTTTGACGCATGGCTATTGCAGAATCTGGAGCATCATTTCTGAGGCCACTTTCAAGACCCTTCACAATAGTATCTCTCAAAGCATTCAAAGACTCCATGGTTTTAAATAAAAGTTTAACTCCTTGTTCTTTTGAAGTTGTTGATTCTGCTGTAGCATCCATATTCTGGAGAAGTACAAAATGCTTTTCCTCATCAGTAGATGCCATTATAAGAAAGGCTTTTAGTACCAAAGTCAATAGGGATTAATATGACTTAACCATAGATTCATAATAATGGAGTGAGTTCTTATCGTGCAATAGCTTAACAACCATAATAATTCAATTTCATGCTAAATGTGATGAGCAGCAAACTATTTTCAGGACATAGAAGAGGTATTTAGAGAAAGAAAAGGAGTGGAAAACAATCTGGTTGAGAGAATTTTGCATGATAGAGGATAGTGAGTTAGGATCAATAAAAAATACCAGAGAATCAGAAAAAGCAAATGCACCTTTTTGCACTCAAAAAATGAATTAAGTGCTGACATGCCATATTCATCCAGAGATTCATAAATTGATTCTAGCTGTTCGGCAAGACTGCAATACAACAAATTGATAAGCGAGATCATTAATTTGTTTATCTCATAGGATTCTATTCTATAAGACTAGTTTTCATATTATTTAGTTATAACAATAATTTGTTTCTTGATTTCCTTATTTCTTTAAGGTTAGGAGTCTTATATCCCAATAAATAGGTGTCAGTTTTTAGTCTTTAGTATCAAGTCATTATCAATTCTATTAAACTAAAATCATATTCAAAAGTATTTATTATTTCTCTTCTCCTTAATTTATCTAAAACCCATAATTTCGACACCTAAAAGAAAGAAAAAAAAACTACATAGTACTCAGTCAGACGACTTTATGACATAAGGATAGACATGATTACTTCAAAATTTAGGTTTTCCTGTAAACAAATGAGGGAAATTCATTATCACTCGATTGGTTTACAGCCCAATTGTGCATTTTGAAAGTTTCCAAGATAAGCGCACAAAATCCTAAGATGAAATTAACATAACATACATCCTAACGAGAGAGAGTGATTTGAAGGCAAAATCAAAACAAATCTGCAATTCCATAGGATTACAAACTATATTGAGTCAGCTTTGTGATTCACGTCAAACCTGCCAGCATTAAAGAAGTCTTTGAGTTCCCGATGAAATATCTTGAACTGTTCTACAAATGCTTCACTATATTCTCCAGGGTTCTTTGTGATTTTAGCAAGCATAGCTTCTGTAGCAACCAAGTCTTCAGGACCAGCATTACGGTGAAGCTTGTTTTGTATTGTATGTTTAATTTGTGTCTGAAAATTATGTAATGTATGTAAGACAGTTGAGCTATCATTAACAATGAAGTGCAATAAGATTCCTTAGTCCAGTTAGTTTAGGGAAAATAACCTTGAGGTCATGTGGAATGTCATTTCGATGAGCAATATCTCTAATTCGAGTCAGAGGAACAGATGCCGTGAATTCTGCCTTGAAAGATGGCAAACATGGATGAATCTTTCGAATAACTAGAACTTCCTGTACATGAATGAAATTATGGTTAAATAGAGAGAGTTAGACATAAACTTGTTGAAATGAAGCCAAAAATAATGTGATCTTCCTAACTAGGAAGCTATCGCCATATTAAAATCCATGGGTAGAAGAGAAAAGAACAAAATTTGTTAAAGCTGCAACTCAATTCAGTTGTGCTGCAGTAGCATATATAAGGCTATAGTAGAGTAATGCCCTAATAGGTATTATTGAATTAGGAATATAAATGACCTGTGGAGATACATCCTTTTGAGTTGTATGTCGCTCTAAGTGGCGAAATATAAGCCTTGAAATCTCAGCATGCCTATTGGGACGGTGGTGACCTCCATCTTCAAAACATGGTATTTGGCCTGTGTTTATCCACTGCATAAGATTATCTTAGAAGGGGTGAGATGAATAAATCTAAATAAGGAGGAAAAGTGAGAAGCAGACCTTGAGATAGATAGAAGTGTATAGGAGAGCCTCCAATCGATCTTCCCCGTGAACATTCTCAACTATATCACGTACAATCTCAAGCTTGAAATTGAATAGTCAAGATAAAGTCAGTTCTAGAGATTGAATATCTTCAGAAAATGAAGCAAGTGGCAAGAACATAAGAGTGTACCTTTCTCCACCAATTCCTTGCAGTTTGATCCCCTTGAACGAATTTGAGCGGCAAGGGTTGAAGAGCTGAGGTGTCCCAAGTCCTTTGTGCTTCATTGCTGTGATGCTCATTGGATTGCATGAAAGAAATAGATTTGCCTTGCCACTCTCCTACAAAAGGACTTGACCCTGCTGAGGTGTCCCAAGTCCTTTGTGCTTCATTACTATTATCTCCTACATTTTTGCTATCGCGGTCGTCTTGTTCTTGTTCATCCAAAGGAAGTAGGTCCATAACCTGGTGCGTTGTGTTCCATGTGGCAACCGTGTGAAAATTGCCAGGTTGGGGCAAGTTCAAGACTCTGTTGTGTCCAGATTCCCAAAGAAGAGTGCCGTGTTGGTTGACGATGATGAATTTGAATTCAAGGTGATCGCCGGCGTTGAAATGGAAGTCGCGTACCCATCCGTTTGGTGTCCAATTGAGTGGAACGTTATTCTTCCAGGAACCGAACTGTTTAGCTGATCCTAGAAGGGCAACATGTTGGCCGAACTGAACTTGGTGATCTAATCGGAGATGCAGATGAACATTATCTTTGTTGCTACTCTTCCTGAGAAAATTGAAAAGTGTATTAGTAATTGATAATTAAGAATTGTTGTGTTGTGAAGTGAATTAGAAAAGAAAACCTAGATTGTTTCTGGGGGGAGGAGACAGCATATACGAGCATCGGAAGAGTGCGGGGAGGAATGCGATAGCGATAGCGATAAGGATGGATGGAGGAAGAGAAGGGAGGAGATGGAAGGATGAATCCTAGTCGGTTAACATTGTGGGGAGTGTGGATGATTGAGTGAGAGTGTAGAGAGTAATTCATTGCCACTCAACACACTCGTCGTCTGCGTCTGTCTGTGCTGGGATTTAGGATTTCTGGAATGAGTAAATATAGAAGCTTCTTTGTCTTCTTTCAACACACGTCACGTGGATTATACTTGTACATTTTTACAAATCAATACACCGCCGGGGATGCTACGTACATTCATACATGTCGGCACATACATTATTCAGATCCTCTAGGCTTTTCTTATCCTTATTACTTTTTAACATAAAATACTATTTTTATTTATCTCTGTTTTCATACTTTTTATTTTTTTTATTTTCTATCTTCTATATCACATGTTTCATCCACTTCTTTAATCTCATTCCTACTCACTTCTTTTTTTACAACACCATATTTCTGCTCCAAACATTTTGATCAACTGCTCAACTCGATTGTTTTATAACTTTCATTGTATTGTCAACTATCTTACTCAAAAATCCTTGTTTTATAAGTTTCATTAATTGTATTGTTAACTATGTTACTCAAAAATCCTCCACCACAATTTGGTATTGATGCAACATGATGAGACAATTGTCTTGTCTGCATTTCTAAATTCTTTATAAATGCCTCATGACTCTTGTTCATGATTTCATTTTGCTTGTTTACCTGTTCTAAACTATTTTGAGTCATCTCGAAAAATTTATTTAGTGTTTCTTCAAGTGGTCGTGGTTTCCTCTAAAATGGCATTTGTTGAGCTTGTTGAGTGCCTTGATTAGCATCAGACGTTTCATTGTTGTTCCGTTTGAAATTTGGACGATATTTCCAATTTGGATTGTACGTGTTGGAGTAAGGGTTATTCTTTTGAGAATTTGCAAATCAAACTTCTTCACTAATCCCTTTTGGAACACACATCCCATTCGCATGTCCTCCTCCGCATAAATCATATTTTAAAAATTGTGTCTGACTTACATTGGCTTGATTAAGGTTGCTCTCATCGAACTTTATGTTGAGGAGTTCGATTTGAGCCAATAGTGCAACGTGAGTATCATATGTCAACACACTCTTAGGCGTACTGGTACTTTCCACTTTGATCTTCCTCTCACTCTTTGACTGGTATTCATTTAGACACATTTACTCCATTAGATCTTTGACTTGTGCTTCAGTTAAGACTCGGATTGTACCTCTAACTGAGGAATCCAAAAGCATCCTTGTGTGACTCCTGAGACCTTTTATGAAAATTTTCATTTGTTTTATGCTGCTCATGTTGTGATTTGGACACCTTTGTAATAATAGCTTGAATCGCTCTCATGAGTCATACAAGGATTTAGTCTCTTGTTGCTCAATGTTTCTGATCTCAGCTCATCTCTTAATGAATAAAGTTCTAAAAATTTGTCTTTTGCCCCCTTCCACGTTCCAATGGTTCTATTGGGGAGACATAATAATCAATCTTTTGCTCTCTCAATCAATGAAAAACTGAATAGCCTCAACTTTATCTGATCACACCGATCGGGTCTGCACATTGAAATTGTTTCATAAAAGCGAGTTAAATGCTCTCAAGGATTTTGGATCGAATGTCAAAAGCAGGTGAAATGTTGTGAGTTTGGATAGTAGTTTGAGCTTATTTTAGTATATTTTTATCATATCTTGATCTGTTAAGGTTTTATTGATTATGATCTATTTTACGTGTTTGAGGTAGTGTTTCATGTGTTTGCAAGTCTGAAGAATCAAGAAGAAGTTGATCAGAGAAGAAAACAGGAAAATATGCATGAGCCAGAGAAAAAGAGAGGATTTTTTGCGTCTTCAGCCCATACGTGTATGAGGGGTCTCATACACGTATGGTCACTCGGTCTCACCTATCAGCATACGCGTAACAGCAGAGGGGGCAAAAATTATGCATCTGCCCATACGCGTATGGGATAGTCCATACATGTATGAGGCCAACCAGCTAATGCTCTCATGTGCAGACCAAAGTCTTACGCGTATGGCTCCAACTGGGCCATACGCGTATGAGTTAGTGCAAAAATGTGTCATACACGTATAGGAGGAGGTCATACGCATATGAAATGGCTGATGATAGTCTGTCATTACATATAATTAGGCGAAGAATTTGGGAAAAACAAGCGAAAGATGAGGCAAAATGAAGAAGGATACTTCGACTACAGGATGCAAGATCAGCATGTGAACAAACTTCGACTACATGATAAACCTTTGTCAAACCAAGAATTTACCTTTGTCGAGACTAGAGTTCGATCCAAAATATCACAAGGAAGAAACCACTTGAGAAATTAAAAACCAAAGGAGGAGTAAAGAAATCATTAGGATATGATGTTTCTAGAGACCCTTCCACTTCAATTTGTCCATCACCTGAGAAATTAAAAACCAAATTATGGGGTAAAGAAGAAAGGGAAGAAACCAGTAGGACATGATGTTTATAGGGACCTTTCATATCATGGGTATGTTGATCAAGCATCTCAATCTTCATAGAGGCAATCTCAACCATCACAGACTTTGAAGAAGTTAAAATTATCAAACAAGCAGTCACAATCAAATAAGCAATTAAAGTTGCATCAGATCACTCTTCAATTTCCTAATCATATTAGGTCATATATTAAAGAGTAGTTAATGTTGCATCATATCGTAATTGTGGATTTAGAGTCATTTCATCATTGCATGAATATGGTGAAGATGTTTGATCAATGGTTCGTCGAGACTTGGAATTGGAAATAAGACAAAGAAATATCAAGTTTATATGATAGGTTATTTTGAAATCGGTTAGCAGAAATGAGAGAATCTTTGATGATAGAGTCTTTTGATCCTCAGTCACCAGATAAATGGTTGACTCCACCAGATATGGGTTACTTGATAGTGACTCGCTATAATGTCATACTTGTTTGTTTAGGCAATTCGTGCATGACTTTCTTTCCTATGACAAGTTCACATTCACCAAATGTCTTCATTTATTGCATTGATTTTTTAAACTAAAATAATTGGATTGAGGTACTTATGGTATGTTTAGATTGATGGAATGGAATGGGATGGGATGAAATGTAATAAACTTAAATTCAGTTATTTTGATTAATTAAAAATGGATGGAATGGAGCGGAACCTGATGGAATGCGTTCCATTACTTTTTGTACCCTCTAATTTGGGCGGAATCATAAAATTGCTCTCTTCTGTCATGAAATACAAAAATAATGGAATGATATTCTTATTTCATTCCGCTCTGCTCCACTTCATTCCGCTCCGTTCGTTTTACTGTATCCAAACATAACCTTGGTTTACTTTTCTAATATATGACATACTTTACTTTTTAAATATATGATATAATGTTTGAATTATTTTTCTAATCATGTAAACATGAAAAATGGGGTTTTGTTGCCATCACTCACATTAGATTGGAAGAAGTTTCATTCACCAGCAGCAATAACTTGGATGTAGGATTTGCGGGACGTCTACAACATTAGCAACTATGAACGCATGTATTACCATCTTAGTATACTATGTCATTGAGTATTAAAATATGTAATCAAAACATGAATATTAAATTATGTCATTGAGTTTTAATTTCATATGTCTCAAGATCACATAACTTATGAGAAATTAAACGTAAGTCTAAAAGTTGATATATATGAAAAGTATAAACATAAATCAATGTGAACGAGAAATGTGCAAAGCTTCAAATAAATCAACAAATTGTGGGTCATCCTCGTCAGCACCAACTTGACGGAGATAACGGTGAAGCAATGTAGAAATACGAGCTCAACTCGAATCAAATGGTCCTGCTTAGTAAACAAAAACTGACACCTCTCTTGACGCATCACGAGGGGGTGGTAGCAACCGAGGATGTGAAACATGACAATATCACTCTAGGTATCTAACATTTGTATCATATGTAGTGGTGGTCAATGTTGTTAGACGAATCACATCAATGTCTTTTTAATAGTAACAAATTCATTCAACATCAATATCACCCGCCATTGTATAACCAGGAGGTGGGGTGGAACATATTGCCTTTATCCAAATTGACGTATACATATGTCAAGGAAGGATGGAACAACTATGTCACCCCACTTCAAACACCCCATGTACAAGCAACTCGGTGATCTTTTAATAACTCGTATAACCACTCCAACTTATAATAAGCACCCCTGCAACTACACGCATGTCCTACTGCCTCACTTTATGGCACTCTTAAGTAATCAACAACAAGTTCAACAACTACTTCTTCAGTGACATCTTAAGGGCTCCAGAACACGTCATTGATGGGTAGATGAAACAGACAAGAGACGTCGTCCAAAGTAATGTTCATCTCACCAAATGACATGTGAAATGAAGATGTCTCTATATGTCATCTCCCTATAAATGTTAATATCAGGTTTGTGTCTATTTTCGTCAAATTGGTTCTCTAAAGTGAAGATGGACCAAACCGACTCATCCAATTCTCCATCTCTGGTGGAAGAATATGAGGATTCCTCAATGTAAGCTTCAGCCTATGTCTAGCAACCTTTAACTCTTTCTTCGGACCACTAGCCTAAAAATAATTAAAAGTACACATTATAAAAGACAACATTTAAAATTTAAAAATACTATTCAATATAAAGTAAATTTCATTTACTTACCTCCGCGAACCACAAATGTCGAGCAACATGATGGTCATATTTTACCAGAAGAGATGTATCGTACAATCCTCCTAAAAAGCCAACTGACCATGGTGTGGATGCAGATGCCCCAATATGCTCTTTCTCACCTGTCAATATTGATGGAACACTTCGTCCTAAACCACGCGTCATGTTCGCACCACTGTCAAAATAACAAAAAAAAAACATCAAAAAAATTATTTAAAAAATCATTCCATAACACATTTTGAAATAGTTCCGATGAAGATGGTTTTAAAAAAAACGGAACACTTTTTGAAAGAGTTCGGATGCATTAACTTTTCAAAAAGCCAAAATACTTTGCAAAGGACTTCCGATAAATGATTCGTCAAATCGAAAGACATTGCAAATGAGCATTATTCTGGACAAATTCCGATGAAATTATAAAATTGGAGAACTTATATAATTTGTTCCAATTTAGAATAAGAGTTGTTGAAAGTATTTTGGTATACAACGGATTTTTTCTATATTAGAAGACTTAAAAAAAAGAGTGGAGGAAAGTGAAGTTTTCTAAAACGAGACATTTTCGTAATATATATATATATATATATATATATATATATATATATATATATATATATATATATATATATATATATATATATATATATATATATATATATATATATATATATATATATATATATAATGTAGGAATAATGGGATAAATGATGGGGATGGGTAAAATTTTGAAGTTACATAAAGAGGTGTTTTCACATAGCAACCTTTGTGGATGATTTCAGAATACTTTAATTATATGAAGAGTTAAATTTTGATATACACCCAAAGCAAAAAGATCACTATCAGTTATACATTAAATTTCAAAAGGACATATGATTGAATTAAACACTTCAATTATTTATGTGAAATTTAAAATATTCTTGAAATATTGATATGTTACACAAATTAAGCTTTGGAGTGTTTGAATGGTTTAATTTTAACATTTTAAAGTTTGACATATTTTACATCACCTCATTCTTCTTACAAGCAACACCGATCTCCGATACCTCTCATCGAAAAGCCATGACTGCCACAGAATGAATCTTTGGAAGCCAAACCAAAGATTACAAAAAGTAATTCTGTCAAACTTTGACTTTGAGTAAAACAAAAACATAGTATCTTTCCATTAGTTGCCATTTTATTATACTAAAGGGTACTCAATTTTATTTAAACCGAAGCTTTCAAAACACCATAGACTTTCACTTATATTGGAACAAGACAAAAAGAAACCCTCTCATTCTTTGAGTCATGACAAAAAATACCAATAGAAACAGCAGAAGAAAAACCTCTTCCACTGAGCTGTCGTCGGGATCAAGTGTGCACACCTCATCCCTTCCTCCACAACCACCAGAATAATTTTGCTCACTCTTTTAACAGTCTTTGAAATTTCAATCACAGTGTAGACTTTTAACAGTTTTCATATTCAAAGCATATCTCGTTATGTTTCAATCCAACCCCACCCAATTGCTGAATAATCAGACGAGTTTTACTCTAGATTTCCAACATCAATAGACCAATGGCGTTCTAAAATTAAATAAATACAGCTGAAATTCAAACCCGAAACTTGTTTTTGTTGATAAAAGAGATACAAATGTGCACAGAAACAGCATCAAGGTTGCACAGCCTCCAAAAGTTTCTCATAAACTTGTCTAGCAGTCAAATCCTCCACCTGTAATGATTGTCGAATGGTCAAGATTAATTAAACTAGGTGTATATATATACTATCAGAGTTTCTTGAGAAAGAAAATGCTGAAACGCAAGATGATATTGATGTGGTGCCTAAGCTTGAAGGTATAATTGATAGTAATGTAACTCACCACAAGAAGCTTTGACTTATTATTCCATCCTCTCTGAAGAGTCATTTGACTCAACCTTAAACCCAGAACCTATATAAAAAAAATTGAGGTGAGTGGTAACCAACTATGTTTTCCTAGAGAGAGCAAAGAGACATAATGTTGTCATGAACAAAGAGGCTGTTTCCATAGGTCAATCCCATGACCACAAGGTTACAACATTAATCTTGAACAACCCTAATGAAAAGTGTAAAAGAGATGTACTTTTCCCATAAACTCCAAAAGTTCATTGTTAGCTTCTCCACGTGCAGCGGGAGCAGCTACAGAGACTCGAACATCATCGGCATTTACTCCTGAGATGTTTACCAATTACAAAAACAAATGAAATTTAATGAAAGATGAAAAAGAGCAGTATTAAAGGTTGTTAGTTAGTTACTTGTGATGGCGGAGCGGTGAGCACGATCTTCGACTTCGATGGCAAGTTGAACAAGACCGCCTTCAAGGTGAGAAATACAAGGTGGAACAGGTGCATCCTGCGGGTTGGTTTCAGCAGCGACAGTACTGAGTGCTTTGTCAAGAACATAAATAAGAGTGGAAGAATCCAAATCTTGTTGAGAACGATAGCAGACAAAGAGACCGCAACCGATACAATTCATACGGAACTGTTTCTCGACTTTTCCTTCCCCTCGCTTTAAGAGAACGTTGCCAGCTTCGTCAATGTTGAACCTAGCAAGATGTTTGGTCTTGTCTAAAACGTAAGCTCTGTCGGTGTTTCTTCTAGGCATTTTCTGCAATTGGGTGTCTTTTCGAGAGTGTTCATTCTTCTAGGTTAGTTTTTTTTTTTGTTGCAATGAATGGATGAATCTAGAAAATGAAAAAGAGAGAGAGAGATTGAAACAAACCAGTGATGAGGACATGGGAACCGCAGTGTTTGCAGTAATAAACAAACAGATCGGAGTTAGGACCTTCGGGAGCCGCATCCTCGCTTGAGTATGTGTGCGTCGTCCTCTTCGGCATTCTCTTCTCTTCTATCGATTTTCAATTTCAATTTCCTTTTTGTATTTTTTTATTCATTACCTTCTCGTTCCTCTTTTTAACTCTTTTTAATCATGCACCACCCTTCTTCCATTATTAGGATTAACCACTAACATTAGGGAAAAAAATTATTTCGTACCCCTACATTTAGCTTCATACCCTTATAATTCTTTAAAAAATTCAATTCTACCCTTAATTGATTTTAATCAATTTATCATTTCATTTTTACCATTCAGTTGAAATTTTCAAAAATTATACATTTTACTCTCGCACCGGAACTTCTGAAAAAAGATTTCTGGTATGTATTTTTTCCAAACCAGAAGACTTCACAAAAGACATCTGAAACACACAAAGTAATGAACGGGAAGTCTTCACGAAAGAGTTCCGGTTCTTTAAGAAAAAAGTCACGTTCCGGAAAACTTCTTAAAAGAGTTTCGGTAAACAAAGTGACACATACCGGAACTCTTTGAAGAAGTCTTTCGGTTTAAAAAAAAATTATTGTACAGGAATGTAAAATCTTCCCCAAATATGTGTAGATACTTCTGATGCGTTTATAACGATTGAAAGATTTGGTACACGAGAAGAGGTGATCAGATGGATTAAAGAGGTTGGAATCGATAATAAAGCAACTGTTATTATCAGTCATTCAGATACTGAAACAGGGAAGAGAGGGAGAAGTAACAAATTAATATTTGGTTGTGATAAAGGTGGGAAACTCAAGAGTACTGATAGTGGTACCCAAAGTGCGTCCAAGAAATGTGGATGCCCATTTAAAATCAGGTCGACTCCGGCAAAAGATGGGTTTGGTTGGAAAATTGATGTAAAATGTGAAGGTCATTCCTTTATTGGTAGGTTGACCACAAATGAGAAGCAACATGTCGCTGATTTGACAAAGAGACATGTACCACCTAGACACATATTGCTTTCCTTGCAAAAATCGAGATACTGAGAATGTCACTCGGATTACGCAAGTATACAAGCATAAGAGTGTGATACAAAAAGAGATAAGAGGTCCTAGAAGTGAGATACAACATCTGTTTAAGCTTATTGAGGATGCAGGCTATGTCTATTGGAGTAGAAAAAAGGATGACTCAGAAGTTATGAGAGAGATATTTTGGGCCCATCCTGATTCAGTTAAGTTGTTGAATATTTTTCCGATTGTGTTAGTTATGGATAGCACCTACAAGACAAACAAATATAGACAACCTTTGTTTGAAATTGTTGGCATGACATCAACCGAGTTGACTTTTGCTATTGCATTTGCGTATATGGAGTCTGAGCAGACAAAGAATTTTTACTGGGTATTGGAGAAACTAAAAGAGTTGTTTGTGAAGAAAGACTTGTGTCCACAAGTGATTTTAACAGATAGAGATCTTGCTTTGATGAAACCAATTGAAATTGTGTTTCCCAGGTCGATTAATTTGCTATGTAGATTTCACATTAACAAAAACGTTGGTGCCAAATGTAAACAACATGTGGTGAATGACCTGCAAAAGACGATAGACACATTATGGATTGAAGTTGTTTGGGCTAGTGATGAGGTTGAGTATGGTCAACGGTTGCATCAACTTGAGCAAGCATGTGTTGATTATAGTGGATTTATGAATTATGTGAAAGACACATGGTTGACTCCACATAGGCATAGATTTGTTGGAGCATGGATTAATCGAGTGCTACATTTGGGTAACACAACGACTAATCGGTACGTCTTATAATTTTTTATGTGATATTTTTTCTATGTATTTTTTATGTGTTATTTTCAATATTTTTAGGGTTGAATTTGCTCATTGGAAGTTAAAGCAGATGTTAGGAAACAGTATAGGTGACATGGTCAAATGTTGGGAAGCTATGAATAACAACTTGAGGTTACAACTGGGAAACATTAGAGCTTCTTTTCAAAAGAGTTTTTACGAAGTTGAGCACGCGCACATAAGTCCCTTTTATGGTTATTTGCGTGGTTCCGTATCTCGAGCTGCTTTGAGACGTATTGCTGAAGAGTTATTGAGAGTTGATTATGTTGGAACTAACAGGCAAATATGTGGTTGTACTCTTAGAACATCTTATGGGTTACCTTGTGCTTGTGAGTTAGGAAGATACACACTAGGTGGTATACCGATATCCATATATGTTGTTCATGTTCATTGGAGGAAACTAACTATGGAAGTTGAGTTAGAGGTAGGTGCAGATGATGGATCAGAGGTGGATATGACTTGTGAAATGGATGAATTGTGGAAACGATTTAGGTCATTAGATGTTATTGGGAAAAGGGCATTAAAGAGTAGGGTATGTGAACTAGCATACCCAACAATGACTCCATTGTGTCCACCACCTGAGAAACTAAAAACCAAAGAAGGAGTGAAGAAGAAAGGGAAAAACCATCAGAATATGATGTTTATAGGGACCCTTCGTATCATGAGTATGTTGATAAGGCATCTCAATTTATTGCATTGGTTTTATTAACCAAAATCATTGGGTTCAGGTACGTATTTTGTATGACAAGTTATTTTATATGATTTAATATTTTAATTATTTCACTTAATATTTTATATAACTTAATATTTTAATTATTTCACTTTATCAGGTTAACATGAAAGAGGGGTTTCCGTTGCCACCGGTCACATTAGATTGGAGGAAATTTCGTTCTCATACAACAACTTCTTGGATGTTAGGATTTGCAGGACGTCTACAACATTGGCAATTACTTACACCTATATTAGCATGAATATGTACTCAAAACATGAATATGTAATCAAAACATGAATATGTAATCAAAACATGAATTTTATATTATGTCTATTATATTCCGTTCTAAAACTTAATACATAAATCAATATGAACGAGAAATATGCAAAGCTTCAAATAAATCAGCAAACTGTGGATCTTCCTCTTCGACATTAACCTGTCTCAGATAGCGATGAATCAATGTAGATACACGAGCCCAATCAGAATCATATGGTCTTGCGTCATATACAGGAATTGGTACCTCTCTTGGATCGTCACGACGGGGAAGGACCAACCGTGGATGCGAAACACAATAATACCACTCCAGATAACTATCTTCTACATCAGATGGAGTGGTGGCCAGGGTAGTTGGACGGATCACAACGATAACGCTCAGATGGTAACCAATCCAATCAACATCAATATTCGTCGCCATCATACAATCAAGAGGTGGGGATGGAACATACTGCATGTACCCGAACTGACGTAAACATTTGTCAGGCAAGTATGGAACAACTGTGTCACCCCACTTCAAACACCCCCTGTAGAGACATATCTCATCAAACTGACGCCATGCTCTATGATCCTCAAATGGACGCCATATGACGTCGGCAGGTGTCAGCTCATCCAAAATAGGTCGTAAATCATCAACCGTCAGGACTCCTTGCCTATACGACCATCTCATCGCTCGAGGAAGACCACAATTATCAGCTGGTTTCCAATTCTCCCCTCTTTTTCCAACAGTTGGAAAGTACTCGTGAATCCAGCACTGTTACAAAATACAAATATAATAAATAAAATAAATTAAGTTAACATATTTTATAAAATGAATCCAACACTTAATACACAAAATTAAGTTATATACCTGTAGGAGAGTATGATATCCACCGAGCTGCTTGCAACTGAACATGGACGCATCTCCAAGATATTTGTATAGGGTAACTAGTGCAGCTGCTCCCCAACTATATCCTGAACATCTATCTAAGTCCGTAAACAGTAGGAGGTATCGTGCCTCTACAAGTGTAAAGGTCTTATCGGCAAAAATGGTGGAACCCACCAACATCAACAAATATGCTCTTGTCGCATATGCCCAGTTGGAAGCAGCTCTATGCTGTACGAATAAATCGTATAACCATTCCAACTTATAATACGAACCCCTGCAGCTACGAACATGTGATTGTGCCTCACCCTGTGACACTCCTAAGTAGTCAATAGCAAGTTCAACAGTTACCTCTTCCGTGACATCCTGAAGACTCCAGAAGATACCCCTGATGGGCAAGTGAAACAGACATGAGACATCATCCAAAGTAATGCTCATTTCACCAAACGGCATTTGAAATAAAGATGTCTCCAGATGCCATCTTTCCACAAATGCAGAGATAAGATTTGTGTTTATCTTGTTCAGACTAGTTCTCTTAAGTGAAGATAAACCAGATCTAGATACCCAACTCTCCATCTATGGTGGAAGAGCCAATGGAACCCTAGATGTCAGCTTCAGTCCATGTCCAGCAACCTTCAACTCTTTCTTTGGACCTCTTTCCTAAAAATAATTAAAACACATATTAGAAAACACAATATAAAATATTCAACTATTATTCATTTTCAAATATATCCCATTTATTTACCTCACCAAACCATAAATGCCGAGCAACATGATGCTCGTACTTCACCAAAAGAGACGTATCGTACGACCCTCCTAGATATCCAGTCGGCTCAGCTGCAGATGAAGATGCGCCCCCGACCTAAAGTGCGGTATGGAATCCTACCATCTGCATCTCGTCTTCGAACCACTACAAAAAAATATTATAAAAAAATTTTTAAAATTAAAAAAAAAAAAAAAAACGCACCGGAACACTTCAAAGAAGAGTTCCCGTGTGGAAAAATAAAAGGTTGACTACCGGAACACTTCTTAAAAGAGTTCCGGTTTAGTTCATCCAAACCGGAAGTCTTTAAGAAAGAGTTCCGGTATACAACCAACCAAATCGGAAGACTTTCTAAAAGACTTCCGGTTCAATGCCCCCAAAAGGCAATAAACCGGAAGACTTTAGATAAGTGTTCCGGTATACACTATGTGAACCGGAAGACTTACTCTTACTGTTCCGATTTATAATGCCAAAAAATGTAAAAATATGTGTTCCGGAAGTCTTCAAGCGCAAATGGGAAAAATTTTCATTTCTGAAAAATATACCCTATTTATATGAGGGTATTTTGGTCCAAAAAAATTATATGTAGGGATGTGGGTACAATTGTAGGGGTACGAGATAAAGTTTTCAGATTAGGGATGGCAAAATGGACCGGAGTCCGTGGGCCGCCAAAAAATTGCGTGTTGGATTATGATTTTGAGCCCGTCTATCCGTTTCGCTCGTTCCGCCAAAACAAAAATACCCACGGTGGAATACATAATGGGACGTGGTTGGCTCGCTAGCCCGTTAAAAAGATTGAAGAAAAACTATCTAAAAAATGTCCATGACCCATTTTGAAAAAAAAAACATATGGCTCAATAATAGTATCCATTAAAAAAAACTACAAACGAGTAAAAGATCTAAATTTCTCTCACAACATCAGTAGTGCTGCAGAAATCCTTTTCACATTGCCTTCGTTGAATCTCTTTCAGCCTCCACTTCAGGTTCTTCTTTCATACATTATCTATTACATACATTGTATATTACTATAATTGATTGTCTATTACATACATTGTCTATTAAAATTTATTCTTCTTTATTACATACATTGTCTATTCTGCAAATTGATACTAGACAATTTCAACTTTAATAGTATATTACAAAATTGATTCTAAAATTTTATTTTAGAAAAACAAGAGAGTCAAATATATATATATATATAATATATATATATATATATATATATATATATATATATATATATATATATATATAATGATTATTATCTCTTAACATTTTTTATCATTAATATATAGTACTATATAATAAATACATAATATTTTAATTTATAAATATCATTGTATAATAGGAGAGAATAATATTGTATTATTATAAATAACATAATGTAATTTATATTGATGGTACTAAATGACATTAATTTCCTATAACTAATATTAAACTTTAAACTTATTTAAAATTGTACTACACCTATGCTGTATTATTATGCATAAACTTATTTAAGAAATAATAATTATAATGATATTACTTGGTCCCTCAATTAAATCAAAATAAAGATGGCAAAAATAATTTTAGTCATAATTTATAGATTCTATGATAAGCAACTTTACTCATAACTTATACATTGTATGATAAACAACTTTACTGATTGTATTGTAATGTCTATGATGCATGATACATTTAATGACTCATTCTATGCTTACACTTTAAAATAATATATTAGCTTTAATAAATGGTTTTTTAATATTTAATTTTGTATTTATTGTGTTTTAGGACTTAATTTTGATATGGATTTTTTAGCTCCAATTGATGAGAGTGATGATGTAGATTTTGACCTAACTGTGGAACAAGATTGTGAATCGGTGGAACCTAATAGTAATGTATTAGAGGAACATAGTAAAATGAAGAACACTAAGAGAAAGCAGAAATCTCAGGTGTGGAAGTTTTTTACTATGATATAAGGGTTAGATAATGAGGGAAGGCAAAGAGCAAAATGCAATGCATGTGGTACATCATATGCATGCGGAGGAAAACGATATGGGACAAATTCTCTAAAACGTCATCTTGAAGTTTGTAAGAAAGTTAATTTTGGAGATGTTGGTCAGATGACGTTAAACATGCAAGGAAAGCTAAAATCATTAAAGATTGATAATTTGGTATCTCGTGAAATGTGTGCTCGACTAATTATCAAGCGAGATATTTCTTTTAAATTTGTTGAGTTTGAAGAGCTCACAACTTGGTTTCAGTACTTGAATCCTGATTACATTCCTATCACTAGAAATACTGCAAAGGCTGATGTTATGAGAATATACAAAAGGGAAAAGGAAAAGATTAATATAGAAATGACCAACACTCCTTGTAGGATTTCTTTAACTTTTGATATATTAACATCAATTAATATTGAGGTCTATATTACTTTAACTGCTTATTATGTTGATAAAAATTGGAAGTTAAATAGTAAAATCCTCAACTTTTGTCACATGCCTCCTCCTCACAATGGTTTTTAGTTGTGTAAAAGAATATCTGAATTTTTGACTGATTGGGGAATAGAGAAGAAGATTTTTTACGTTACTCTAGATAATACTTCTGCAAATGATGTCATGCAGCAAACTTTGAAGAGTCAACTAGCCTTGCAAAATTGGTTACTGTAAGATACCGTATAGATAAATTTATTTGTTAAGGTATCAAAAACATTTAGATGCATATATAAATTTAAAATGAATTATTTAATTATAAAATGAATAATTATTCTATTAATTCAATTGTATTAAATAATCATATAAAAAAAGACATGAGAGATTGAGAAAGAAAAAAAATGTTTTGACATTTGAAATTAAGGATTTTATCTCTCAAATAAAGACAAGGCTTAATGCACCATTTAGTCCCTTAACGTTATGCGATGTTTCGTTTTGCTCCCTTAAGAAAAAAATGTTACATAGTGGTAATTTAACTTCACTTCCGTTAAAGTATTTGGTCATTTTCGTTAGTTTGTGTTGAAAAAATGTTAAAAAATACCAGGATAGACTATTTACATATGACGTGGACTTTTAATATTTCTAGAAAATGATTAAAAATTGTCATGTTGTAATTTGTTGATATTAAATAAGTAGGGCATGAAGCTCAAAGGTTAGAGCAAACAAATACATCTCTCTGAATAAGGAAAACTACATTGAAAAAGATAACATCATTATGTTCCACATTCCAACGTTTTTCTGATTACGACTAAGGTATGATTTCTCACTTATAACCTATTAAAAATGTGAACTTTTTTATTAGACATCTTCCTTAGTACTTCTGCTATCTTATGTAGGTTGAACAAGTAATGGAGAAGATGTTTAAATGTGTTGTTCATCATTCTAGTGAGTTTGCTAATTTCAAAAAGTTAGGGTTAAAAGATTTAGGTTATCCAACTGTAGATAAACTTTGGTATTACGATGAAATGAATGCTTGTGATATTGTGTTGTTAAATGATGAAAAAAGAACTAAGAGTATGTAAATAATTGCAGTAATGACTGGGAAATGTCATTTATATGTTACTCATACTGTTTCACAGCCTGACATTATTGATGAACCAATTCTTTCATTAGGATTAGATGATGAAGTTGTTGTGGATGTGAGAGCTGAGTTTGGAGTTAATGAAACTGATGTGTGAACTATTGTGGTGCAAACCATGGAATCAAGTGCAGTCGTTGAAAAGGGAAAACCATGGAATCAAGTCCAATCGTTGTCACAAGGAAGATCACAACAAAGCCACCTGTAAACTGCCACAATCAGTGGTACCTCCAGCTTAGGTAGCAGAAGGAGCCTCAACTCAAAAACCACAAGTAACAGTTTCAAGTCAGCCACTGCAACCAACAGTTTCAAGTCAGGGTGGGAAGTCTGTTTCAAGTCAACTTTGATGTTTGTTGTGATGTTTGTTGTGATGTTTGTTATGTCTTATAATGGCTTTTTGTAATGTTATTTTAGTGCCTTATAATGGCTTATTGACAATGACTTGTAATGCCTTTTTGTAATGTTATTTTAGTGTCTTATAATGGCTTATTGACAAAGGCTTATAATGGTTTTTTGTAATGTTATTTTAGTGCCTTATGATGACTTGTAATGTCTTTTTGTAATGTTATTTTAGTGTCTTATAATGACTTGTAATATCTTTTTTTGATGTTATTTTAGTGCCTTAAAATGGTCTATTGACAAAGGCTTATATGGTTTTTTGTAATGTTATTTTAGTGCCTTATAATGACTTATTGACAATGGCTTGTAATACCTTTTTGTAATATTATTGATATTTCTTATAATGGCTTAATGACAATGGCTTATAATGCCTTTTTTATCACTTTTTGAAATATTATAGATATAAGTTATAATATGTTATATTTTGTTCTAGCTTTTATACCAGTTATGTATCAGTGTTAAAACAGATAAATAATTCTACAAACACAACACTTTGTTAAAACAAACACTAACATTCTTCATTAAATAAATAGAAGATTACATTCATATTGCGAAAACAAAATATTAAATTACCTAATCCTAATTGAAATACTTTGTTACAAACACAAGGTTCACCCCTAAGTTCAACATCCAATCACAATTGACATTTTCAACCATCATGTAGTGTGGATAACCTCATTATTCAATTTGTTATTTTTTTTTTGTCTTTCAAGCTTCAAATCCCTTTCATCAACAAATTCATCCCCTAACCACTTGAAAAAATTACACCCCTTGTCCATGTGATTTATGTAATTTCGACAACCCAAAAATTTTCTCTCATAGTTGACATTGTTCACATCAGCAACAGTACGAAGAACACTATCATCTTGGCAGAAACACTCAATTATCTTATTTCTACGAAACACAGATCAAAATGTACCAAAGCCTGTGATTGAGACACTACTTGCATTCTTAGACATTGAAGCACTAACGGAAGATGAAGGAATACAAATGCACAATGGATGATGGAAGATGGATGTATGAACATACAAATACACGATGGAATATGGAAGATGGATGTATGAACAGTGAAAAATGAAGGAGGAAGATGAAGATTGGGAAAATACGAACCCTAAATGGTTTATAACACAACAGTTGAGTCATAACTTGAATTCACAGGTTTGTTATGACTGATAAATAATTTAGAATCCAAGTCCCACATATTAGGTAGTAAGATAAAGTTAAAGAGCACATTAACTTGTTCTTCCTGAAACAGCTCTGCCAGTGATGAATCCATCAAATTAAAGAACTGATTCTATATGTGCAGTTGAAGCAATTAATTACCTTCATTTTGTGCTTGAGAATAGTTTGGGATGAAAATCTATATAAGAGCGATGACGTTCAGTTACAAAGCATTGTTTGTTAACATCCAAATATACCTATTCCATCATGTGCAGCCGGACACTTCCAGGGGTTGTAATGCATTCAAAGAATTTAAGATTTTCTTAAAATACTTTCATAACTATCATCTTGTAATTTACATTTCAAACCCATCAGTAAATCAACCATAAATACATCATAGCACTGTAGAGTAGAATAGTTCCAAAACAAAAATCCATCTGTATACTGTTTTGGTGGTTTACTTCATCTTACCTTTTTTTATTTGTTTTCTATATCTCTGTAAAATCATTCAAGTAACTGAAAAAAAATGTCACCATTATTTTTCTAAATATAGATATGTTGACATTTTGTAACTCATTACTCACCCTATTTTAACCATGTTGTTGTCTTGGTCTTGAGAAAGTCGTGCTACTATTTTAGAAACTACTTTGTGTAACTTATAAAAAAACATAAATAAAATCAATAATTCATTTTTAATTAATTATATATAGTAGTAGTATAACTGGTTAATAAATTATGATCAATTAAATTTTAGTTAACAAACAAACAAGCATGTGTATAGATTTTGTAAGAAAATCATTAATAATGAGATTATCAATAATAAAACTTCATTAATATAAATATTTATAATTTATTTTTTGTAATTTAAAAATAAAGTAAAGATGGGTACAATCAATTCTTATCAATATCCTTTTTACAAGTCTTCATTGTTTTTGAGTATATCCAATATTTTTTTAAAATTTTTTTATGAGTTAACGATAAACTCAAGAAATTTCTGTGATTAGATTCTTCAGTGGTGAATGAAATGACTATATTCGTTCACGAATCCTAAACTAAGAAAGAAAGAAAAAAACTCGTAAAATACAAAACCATGCTCATTTGTAATATTAAAACCAAAGAGATGAAGGTGTAGCTGATGGGGAGATAGAGAACATAACACAAGCTTCAAAGACTGCAGCAGAGGGTGATCTTAGAGCAAATACAAAATAACTGTTACTGAATTGCCACAGTTCTGATTTTGCACGTACATGGAAGATTGTATTATAAGATTCTAGGGCCGAAGCAAATCTCCCCTTGTTCTGTCGTTATGAGTTGTGAACCGTGTCAATTTCTTCTTATTTATAAGTTGATATGCCACATCAAATTCTATACTAATCCATATCATTTTTAAGCTTAAATGATACTTTACAAACATAATTTACTTCTAAAACATTCATCTATTTTTCTTGAATATCTTTCTATCCAAAACAGAACTCTGAATCTTTAATATGTACACACCGATTTTCATTAACATAGCTTTACCAACGGAGAGATATGTGAAGTTCTAAGTTTTTTCTTTGACATAAAATGAAACAGGTGCAAACAAGATACGAGATAGATGAATCTAGAACATCACATTCAAAAAACAAAGTCATAGAATTGGTAACAGAATGTCTTAGACAAGTCAATGACAATAATATTAACTTTCAGCCAGCAGTTTGTAGAAACATTCCATAATGAATCTGCAGTTTGGGTTATTTTAAGGATACCCTATTCAGAATCTGGCACAAATAGGATGATACCAACTCCAACTATATTTCTACTAGAGTTTGTAGGCACTGAACTCATTTATAATTATGATCGTCAAGAGGCGAGTTTCATCATGAGCAGGCAAAACTAAACATGTCAAGCAATTGGAAGCTCACCGCATTCATTGATAACCACCTGCTTTCGTGGACGATCGCCGCGGTCTGTCTCTAGCGATTCAATCAACCTAACAATGTCCATGCCTTCCAAAACTTGGCCAAATACAACATGTTTCTGATCAAGCCACTGTGTCTGCCAATGCCAATTAAGTTTATTATATCAGAACCAAACATGAGATATGATATGAATCGAAAGTAAAAGATGTTGTGGAGTACCTTGACGGTGCATATGAAAAACTGACTCCCATTGGTGTTGGGACCTGCATTTGCCATGCTAACAGTTCCGGGTCCAGTATGAGAGAGTTTAAAATTCTCATCTTTGAAAGTGCGACCATATATACTCTTGCCGCCCGTTCCATTTCCTTTGTCGAAATCTCCCCCTTGAATCATGAAATCTTTGATGACGCGATGGAAGTTGGAATTCTTGTAGCCAAAGCCCTTCTCGCCGGTGCAAAGGGCGCGGAAGTTCTCGGTAGTTTGGGGGACATCGTCGCCGAAGAGTCCGATGACGATCTTTCCGACAGGTTGTCCAACTGGATTTCCAATACCGATTTCAAAGTATACTTTGTGAGTCACTTTTGATTGTACGATTACTTCCTCTGAGTCAGAATTAGCGATGGCCGCCCTGACTTTGAGTCTGGCAGCAGGAAGAATACTGCTAGTGGTACGTAATTTGAATCCGAGACATGGGTGAGTGGGGATATTTCTAGGGTTAGGGTTGAAGGCTGTGACTGTTAAGGCTCTAGTATCTGCAACATTTGACTAACCAGCCACCCAAAACAGAAAGAATCAAATAAATTGAAGGAAAGCAAAGGAAAGTAAAAGAAGAAGAACAAGTAATTACCAGTGAGAATAGTGGCGGTGATATAACATTGAAAGCAGCTGCGGCAGCCATCGGGAGCAGAGGAAGGAACGGCGGCGGTCGTGTTAGAGTAGAACACACAAAGGGTGGTTATGGATATGATAGGACCAATCTATCTTAGTTTCGGTTATTAAACTCAAACCCTGTCTATGTCCCTTTTTCCATCCTATGGATTCACGTCTAAATTTACTATTATGTCCTCGAATAACCCGCAAAATCTATATCTAACACAAAAGTACTTGTTTTGTACTATGTTTTAAAATTTTAAGTGACAAAAAAATAATAAATATGTTTTGGTATTGAAATATTTTTGGATTTTAGTCCATCAAGATTTTGATAATTACAAATATGAGTTTCAATATATGGTATAAGGGAGAAACCGAATGTCTTATAAATATTTTGATAATAAATAGATCACATTAAATATGTTCAATGCCTTAAAGATTTGTAGTCATATCAAATAAGGTGGTTTTAATGTGATTAATTTGAAGTTTGGAACATTGTGACTCTATTGAAGTGTCTTTGGAATTTATGCAGGGGGATTGATAATGTCTGGGTTAAGTGGATTCATGTCTACTACCTCAAAGGCAAGGATGTGATGACTACTGATATCAATAGTAGTTGTTGATTGAAAATAACACTAGAGTTTGTTGGAGTCATATGTTGAGATACAACTATGTGCGCCCTAGAGTTGTGCAGAGAAGACATGCCACAAAAGATAAATTACTTAGGTTTGGGGTGATTCAAAACAACAGTTGCAGTCTCTGTTGTAATGCTGATGAATTAATAAATCATCTTTTGTTTGAGTGTATGATCATTTTTGGGATTTGGGATGGCATCCTCAATTGGATGGATGTGCATCACAATCCAAAAGACTAGATGGAGAAAATCAAGTGGATATCGAGATACACCAAAAGAAAAAGTTAAAAAGCTTCCATCATGAAGATTGCCATTTCAGAGACCATTTATGAAATATAGTAATTTAGGAATGATATTTGTTTCGATAGGAATATAGATAACACAAATATAGTTAGCAAAATTATAGACAATATTGTTTATAAGGGTTGGATGCGCGGCCTAAGCTTAAAGGTTATATTGCTAATATGATGTTGTAGCTTAGTGTATTTTGGGTGTCCTTTGGTTTTTTTGAATTTTATATATTCATTTGATTTGATTAAAAAAACAATTCCTTATGGATCATGATCACTTAAAGAAGAAATAGGATCACTTAATATGAGAAAAAAATTATGAATGAACAATCAGGGATGTGTAAAAAAATTGGTTATTCTTAACCAAATCCATAATCAAACCATTCCATATTTAAAAATCCCGCCTAGTTAATATCATAAAAATTGATAAACCGGTTTATCATTTTACTGAACCAGTTTAAAATCGGGTTCACTGCTCCAAAGCACAAGTACAAGAACTCGCAATTGCAATCTTCTAATTATAAACTGTAAATCGCTTTTAGAATCTAAAATTACAAACTCAAATCGCCTTCACACACTCTCATATTACAAATCACAAATTGTTTTCTCAAACTCTCAAATTGCAAATCGCAAATATAAATCATTGATCTCCTTCCTACAAAATCAATGTTTATTTCAACAAATTATTCTCTAGATCTAAATCAAATATGAGTTAAAAATATCAATTTTGAGCAAATCCTTGGATAAAACTTCATAATGAAGAGGTTGTTTTCAGTTCTAGGAAGAATAGGAACAATATTTGCATTAGAAGAAATAAAAATCTATAACCTCTAAATTTCCAAACAATTACCTAACAGTTCTGTAGAGTTAAATTCGAGAATCGAGTAACATTGTGAACTGCCGAAGAATTCATGAACAAACGTCTCTTAGCGTTACACAAGTTAGTCTTAAACACATTGAACTTGTGATGGAAACTTCTCTGAACCGCAACATCTTATTTTTGTTCCTTTTCTGTGTTGATTTTAATGTTGGCATTGTTGGGTGTTTCTATGTGAAAGTTTTTGTAAAATATGGTAACCGGATCCGATTTAGACCCAGACAGGTTTTGCAAAAATAACTGTTTTTATTGAAATGAATTTTAAATCTAAACTAAACCATAAATTTGGTTCAATTTGGTTTGGTTTATAAACCATCCACACCCCTATGTGTTGATGTACGCCCTAGAGGCCAATACTTTTGGTACTTGTATCGAATTATTTATTAATAATAAAAGGTTTTTTCTTTATTATGTCTGTTTAATAAAGTCCCTAGGATAGCTAGTCCATTTAATGTATCAAGTGTGACTTAATCATGAGATCACATTAAACATAAGGACATTATTCTTAAAGTATTCGTAGTCGAGCTTTGTTGTGAAGTGGGATAACATTAAAGCATTAAGACTATTATGTATATAGACTGATGATCACATCTCATGGATCATGGATAAGGAGTTATCAAGTTTTAAACATAGGTATGAATATTATGAGTAATATTTATACTAGATTGACCCGCTATGAGAATACTATATAAAATATTATGCAAAGTGTCATAAGTTATTCTCATGGTGATAGTGGTGTATATCACCCTTCGACCTGAAACCACTATGGACTCTAGATGTAGAGTCGAGTGCTTTATTGCTGATCAAACATTGTTCGTAATTGGATGACCATAAAGACAGTTGATGGATACTCCACGAAGCATGCTGAAGGACATAAGTGACCCAGATGGAATTTGCTCATCCTGCGTAACAGGATAAATGTCTAAGGGTCCAATATTGAACGAGACAAGGATGATACGGTCTATGTCTTGTGTTAAATATATACATAAAGGCAAAAAGGATAATTATACACACAAGTATTATCACAAAAGGATTTGTCAGATCACATGACATTTTCGTGTCTTGGGTAGCAGTGGTGTTACTAGATATCAGTCACTATTTATTATGTTAAATACGTGATTTAATATAATTGTCATTGCCGTGAAAACCTACAAGGTCACACACAAAAGGACAAATTGATGAGAGATAAAGTAAATAAGGAACACTGTAAGGTACGGTGCACTTAAGTGAATTGTAGAACATCGTAAGGTACGGTGAACTTAAGTAGAATACGAAATATGGTAAGGTACCACACGCTTAAGTGATTTTGATATATCATAAGATATGAGTCACATACACTTAAGTGGGCTTTTTAGCTTACATCCCACACAAGTGGTTCTACAAATAGAACCCTTGTGAAGAACCATTTGTTCAGATGAAATTTATTTCTCTCTCTCTCTCACTCAAAACCTTCATTTGTAGCAGCTAACACTGAGACTAAAGGAATTTGTTCGTGTGGACTGAGTAGAGGCGTTGTCACCATTCAGCGTTTGTGACCGCTCCTTAGATTTGCATCAAAGGTTTCAATCTCCACAAGAGGTAACGATTATATCATTGATCATGCTCATTCGTAAGGATCACTAAATGAGTAATTTCCGCTACGTTTTGGATCGCTATTCTCCTTCACTATGAATAAATGAGCCGTGCACTCTATGTAGTAATCACACAACCTATAAAAATTCAAAAATATTCATTATATTATATTGAAATTCGGATGCATCTATTTTACAATAAATCACTTCATTAAAGAGGAACTCTTATTTTTGCAACAAAAAAAAAATCAATATTCATATATACTCTATTAAAATTTGGAATTTAATACCATAGTGAATCCATTGAACAATATTGTTTGAATGTAATTTTTGCTATATGTTTCGTTTTTAACTTCCTGAAACTCCATTCATCCTTTCTTTCATAGATATTTTTGGATTTCAAATTTTAAGGAGGTTAAAAGCTTCTGCAAATTAAAAAGGAAAACCTCTATTTAATATCTTGAATTTGAAATACTAACAATTTTTTAACTTTAATTTTGAGTGTATCTAAGATTGTGTGTGGTTGTGCTGTGTTGAGACGCTATTTATTGTGGATTTTGGTAAATAAGAACAAGTTTGATTTCACTTAAGGGATTAAACTCGAAAAGATCTCAAGATATATTGTGCAAAAATTATGAGTTTGAAACATGTTGACATTTAAAGTCGAAAATAAAAGATTTGAAAATGAATTTCAGAAAAACAATAAATGACTTGAAAGTAAAGAAATTAATTCATAAAATGAAATACAAATACATACATTCTCATAACACTCTTTTCTCACTAACACTTGGATACTTCGAGTTTTGATTTGACGTGTTTTAAGGAGAGTTTATTATGTAATTGGTGTGTATGAATTTCTAAATCCAAATTCTAAAATATTTTGAAAATTTTGTCAGATGTAAGAGTAAAACATGATGATATGAGATGTAATCAATGATCCTCCTATAAACTCACTCATAAGGAGAATTTGTAATACGAGTTATCTTAGGTTTTTTATTTGAAACAATTCTCCCTCACATAAAATATTCTTATTTGAGAATTAATTAGAGTGTGTCACTTACCAGCTCTCTTGCCACTCATTTCTTGAAAAACTTATATTCACATGCTATTTTAACTAATTTGTTAACCTCATGATTAAGTTCTTTGGAATGTGATTTAATGTCAAGTTTTCAAATTTCTTCAACAATTTCTTTTCTATAAGACAATATTTAGCTACAATATAAGTTGTTCATTTGTATTTTAGATAAATGTTAAATTAAAAATTGTGAATCCCCTAATTTTAATTAACATGGATGTCAATAATGATTGTAATTTAGAGATTAAAGTTTCATATTTTCCTTTATATTCAAATATTTATACTTCAATTCGAACGCATCTGGTGAAAATTCCATTTGAGGAAATAATCAAAATTCTCACTCCAAACACTTCTCTTTGGTATTCAGATCCATCAAAATACAACTCCAACACTTCTCTTGGTGTTCAGATCCACCAAAATACAAATAATGTGACGTAACCTATAAAATTCATTATGGTAGATCATCTACCTAAGATAACTTATCTTTTGACAACTTCCAATAGATCATATTATAATGAAAACTCAGACAATAGCAATGTCTACTAATCAATCCATGTTTTAAGATAGATTTCCAACACACACTCTATTAAGATAATAAATGGCTCCTTCCACATTGTGCTAATAAGCTTTCTATGATGTTGAAATATACAGCTTCAGAGGTCTAAGAGCCATTTCAAACAATAGAACGGGTGGATTTGTCAAGTACTGTTTAATCTAATCAAAAGTGTTTTTGGTGTCAAACATCCCATATGAATTCTTCTCCAATTTTTAATTTGTTCAAGGGTGAGATGACTCATGTTTTACCAGACAGATTCAACATAAATCTTTTAATTTGATCAAGGGTGAGAAGGCTCCAACATCCAATGGTCCTGTCGACCTCGAGTCGAGCTGCCTTATGCTCATCAGCTCAAGCATCATAAAACAACAGCTGACGCCTCCGGTACAAGTTTGTTGCTTATATTATTACATATATTCCTTATCATAGACAATCAAATGAAGTTCATTCTAGTTGGTAATTGTATGCCTGCCCTTTTCAGAAGTTCAGCGGAAGCCTGTTTGGCTTTCAAAATAACTTCTTCCTGTCATGGACAATCAAATTTAAAGTCACAATGAACACAGTCGAAAAGACGCTGCCTAGGTGGTAGCAGGGAACATAAAACAAGTTTGGAAGCCTCTCCTAAGTAATTCAATGAAATACCTCATCAACATTGATAATCTTTTTGTCTTTCATTATCCACAGACCATTGCACATAACAGAAACCACGTTTTCTGTTCGCATGCAATAAACCATGTTGGAGATGCTGCATATTAATTAAACAGTAAATATATAAGGTTTAAACAAATTTGGAATGACATGATGATGACAAAGAAGTTGTATTCAGCATGTCAAGATTGCAAGAGGATATAGAACTTATGTCACATAGTCACACAATTGCTTTATATAATGCTTGGGGAAGCCAAACCGTTATAGAATTTCAAAATCACCCTAGAAGAATATTCAATAGTCATCTAATTCAAAAATAGGTCATCAAAAATAAGTTATTAAAAAAGATTATTTATTTCACAAGAAGGATTGGGTTCTTACCAGTCATGAACAGGAACCATAGTCCAAGTGGAAGGATTGACAACAACAATGTCAGCCTAATAAAGGACAAGTACAGACACTGTCAGCTTCTGTTGGTAGAAAAAATGCTGAATATTATAATAAAATCATGTACATGGTTCTTTTACAACATTATATACAAAAGCAATCTGATGCGAAAGTCACTCTCAGTATAATAGGATAGTGAATAGGGTATGAGAGAGAACTAAAATAGGGTAAGGCCTCCTTATATATAAAGTGAACGAGCTTATGTAACCATCATGGGGCTTATGTCTTGGGCCATATGAGAAGTGAGGCCATGTATTCAAACTTCTTACCACTCGGTCAGTCAGCCGGAACTTTTTTGCCATGTATTCTCCTTACCTAGTGAAAGATTGGCGGTTATCCATTCATTTGGTCGGCCCAACATCCTAATGCACTAGCTCCAGACTCGGTCGATTAGCAGATTTACTACATCGGGGTAGAGCAAATATACTGAGACGGTAAAAGACGCACGCGCACACACACACAATATGTAGAACTTGACATGACATGAGAAATCATAACAATCAAGTTTGGATAAAAACTTAAACGATTACAAATGTTTTTGGATCATAACATGAGAAATCACATTTGCTACACCACATTTAAGTTTGGCCCAACATTTTCTATGTACATGGTAAAGGCAGCACAACTAAAAGGGAGTGAATTAATAGCTTTTGATAGTTTCGCATGTAGGTTGTGATGGGAGTGTTAAATGCCATTTGACGAATAAATACTAAGAGATTACTACATAGGAAATTGATATATAGATGAAATTGAATTTCTCTTCAGGGCTGCACAAATTGCAAACATGCTGCAGAGTTCCGGGTACAGGTTGAAGCTTTTGCAACTCAGTTTGCAGTGCCAGGTTTTACACTAGTGTGTTTTCGTGTCTGCTTGTCACAAAAGCCAGTCATCTTGATGTGCATATATTTTGTGGAGCTACTCTCCTCTTTCCATTGTATACAGTAGTCAGGTTTTTTGCATGTTGCAGTGATGTGGAACGTAGTTCAAAAAAGTACACAAATCGGTATTAGAGTCTATCCGAGATAGTAGGGCCACCTGCTACCAGACCACTCGGGTCATGCTCTAGATGCCTAGTCATGAAGGGGGGAGGGGTGTTAAGATTCCCACATTAGATGAGATAAGGCATGAACACGAGTTTAAGCATTGAACTCTTCACTTTAAAAGTTGATTTTGTAGGGTTGAGTTAAGCCCAACCCAAATTCTAATAGCCAATTATCAAATTGAATGTAATAGGTTTTACACAATAGTGAAAGTTGAGTTTTCACCTTAGATCCATAAGATCTTGAAAACTTTCCCTATATACATTCATTGTTTGTCAAAGTTCAGAAAATTAATCATCTTAACAACCAACAGATATAAGTTTTTCATGTTTCACTAGTACTTTATTTATGCAAAATAAAACATAATGAAGATAAGAAAATAATTAACAACTCTGTTCCCCTCGCCAAAGTTGTCTGCATTGAATTTAAGAGAACCTAAAAGGTATTCTAGCAGTTAGTTCTTGCTAAACGAGAAGGAGAAAGCCATAATAACTATAATAACAACAATGAGAATAAAAACATATATAATTGGAACCAGTACCAACCTTTTTCCCAACCTCAAGAGAACCTAGTTCATCATCCCATTGTACTGACTTTGCACCATTCACTGTGACCATTTTAAGAATAGTTTCGGCAGACAGTGCTGTTGGATCTGTAGTTCCATTAGCAAACACTTCCCGTCCTTTGTTAATTAGAGAAGCTAGGTACATTTCATCAACTGCAAATATAATGTATTAATTAAAGTTCCCTCTCAGTAAACTGTACCTAGCATTTTCCATCCCATGCTTGAGACTCCCACTATATATGCATGTAGGTTGTTTCCATGGTATATTTTATAAGTGTCTTGAAAATGAGAAATTCTTCACATTAAAATCCCTATGTGTATGTATACATGACACTAAGGAAAAATATAAAAATAAACAAGAATTGTAAAAGTATAAAGTTGAGAAGAACCAATGCTCATGCGATTGTTTGATGGGGCCCCATCCGTTCCCAAGGAGACACAGATGCCAGCACCAAGCATCTCCCTTACTGGTGCAAATCCAAGCATTCTCATAGCAGCCGCTGGACAGTGAGACACTTTGACCCCTGCCTTTGAAAGAAGAGATATCTGAAAATTTTGCATTTTGAAAGGATTATTTCAATTAAAGTCTGGTGTTGGATCCACAAAGTCCATATCAGCAAATACTTGCAAACACCATTGATGAACTGAATGGGCAAAATTTTACCTCATTATCATCCACCCAAACTGAATGAGCTGCTAATAGATTATTTTGAAGGAAGTGTATCTTGTCCAAATATGTAACAGTTCCATGATTAACTTTGTGAACATCCACAACTAGTTGATTCTCATAAGGTATCTCTGCAACATGCTGACAATTATGCAAATTCTAGTAGTCAGTATGTTTTAAATATGAAATTGAAACGAGTTACAATGATACCTACCATATGTATTCCGGTGTTGAGTTGTGCAGCAGCATCTCTCGTTTGAAGAAGCAAGTTCTCCGTAGAGTTCATGATTTGTCTGATTCCAAACCAGATTCTAATGCGACCTTGAGCTGTATTATTGTACTTGTGATAACTATCCTTTTGAGACTGAATGCAATCCTGAGTAGTACGAGAAGCCCAAGAAGAAGGCAAACCGTGACCAGAATCCATAGTTGACTGAGTCAAACAAGCACGCAAACCAAGCAACTCAACAGCGCTGGCCATTCCAGAAACATGTTGACCACCGGCTTCCGCAAAACAGGTAACACCGGAGTGAATGAGTTCGATGCCGCAAAGTAAAGTAGAGAGATAAGAATCGTGTTGGGACATGGCGGATTCGTAAGGCCAAATGCGGTGGTGGAGCCATGTGACTAAGTCAACGTCATCGGCGATGCCTCTGGCAAGTTGTTGGGAGGTGTGAACGTGTGTGTTGATGAGTCCGGGGAGGATGACGTGGCCGGTGAGATCGATGAGGTGGTCGGCGAGATGAGAGAAGTCGGAGAGAATCTGTTGGGAATGTCCGATTGCTTTGATTCGATCGAGATGAATAACGATAGCTCCGTCTTTAAAAACTCGTAGATGATGGTCCATGGTTATGATAACACAACCGTACATTACAGTGATTGCGCAACCATTCTCCTCTTTCTCTTTCTCCATCCTCACTCCCTCCTCTTTCTCTCAAACTCTTTCTTTCTTTTTTTAAAAAAAAAAAAAAAGATGATTTAGGTACTAATAAGATGTAAAATATTTCACTTATGATTGTGAGTGTGCATTTATATGTTATCCACTCATTATCACAATTTGAAATAATAGAAGAAATTCTACTTTTACTTGAATGCAATGTTGTATGGTCAAATGTAGTGAAGTTGGACAATGAATAAGATTTTGTTCATAGACCCACTAAGGTAGATTTTGAGAATTTTTCAACTCTATTAATGAAGTCAATTGTGAGAGATAAATTATTCTTTTGGAAAAAGATACGGACAAAGATAATTGTGAGGGAAAGACCTATATTGTGGAAAAAGACGTAGAAAACTACAATTGGGAGACTATTATTTCATCCATTCTTTTCTAAATGTCATTTTTTTTTTTAAATTATTATTTTTTAATTGTGATTTATAAATTTCAAGATAATATTAATTACATTTTTTTCAAAAATACCTTTAAGTAATTATTACGGTGAAAGAGAAAAAGTAAAATAAATATAATAAATAATTAAGGGTATTATAGATAAAAGAAAAATTATTATTTGAAAAACAATAATAATTATTAATATTTTTGATATACGTAAAAAAAAATAAAAAAATAATAACACTTACTATATTGGAATAACACAATGATCGTAGGGTGGCCTTTTACATAGCAGAAGAGGGAGTAAATTGTAATCCTAATATAGAGGCATTGAATTGTAATTATGATATTGATCTGATTCTATAGTTTAAAGTTAAGATATGGGACAATAAATGATGCCAGTGAAGACAATATTTTGAAAGTATATTTTTAAGATCAGAGGGATGATTTTGATTTTGATGACAACTTTTTAACCGAAGAAGTTGTGATAGAGGATGAAATAGTTACAAGAAAGAAATGGAGGGAATGAATGGAAAGGGGTATCGAAAAGGAAACGGAAAAGGAAAAGGAAAAGGTAAAAAGAATGAAGAAAATGAAAGTTAAAGGGAAAGATAAGATTGGAAGACTATTAAAATATATTATTATTATTATTATTATTATTATTATTATTATTATTATTATTATTATTATTATTATTATTATTATTATTATTATAATAGTAGACATCTCTATTTATAAAATAGTCATGATTGTATAGCAAATACATATGGAAATTAACATTATATACAAACTAATATAAACAAAGTCGGTTCAAATGATGGTTCGAGGTGGGTACTAGTGTCTCTATTATTTAATTCATCTTCATACTTAGTAATCAAGGAAAACTCAAACTCAGACCCTAACTTAATAAAAATGGGTTTTCCTTGTCAATATCGAGACATGTTCAGGTGACTATTCTCATATATGAGTTTTGTTGTCATGCTTACTTGTAAGTATTTTATACGATTCTAACTATTAATATAATGAAACTTTAGTTTTGTAACTATTTTTATAGTGAATTATATTGTACGTTTAGACATTTGATGCTAAAATAATAGCGTTAATAGATTAAACCATTTTTTTTGGAAAAAATGCCACATCATATATTATTATATAAGAAATAAAAAGGAGAAAACAATTGGATAACTCACAACTCAGCCTAATTCAACCCACAATTTTTTTGTTTTTATCTTAATCTATCCAATAATTTTTGTGTGGTTATTTTACATCACCCAAATATGTGTATCCTATATGTTTTGTGATGTGTCATCATGAGGGGGAAACATTCACATTAGGTCAAACACTCACCTAAAGGTCAAAGACTCACTCAAACAAGTGAGAGAGACACAACATATTCACCCAAAATCTTAAGGTGATAGGTGTATGTGGCATCTCACTTATAAAGTGTTCAACCTCCACTTTTCTAAGCAATGTGAAACTTATAACTCATACTTATTTCTCAACAATATCCCCCTCAAGTGTGAGTCCATCCACTTGGTAGTGTAAACCCTAGAGGTCAATACTTTTGATACTTGTATCGAATTATTTATTAATAATAAAAGACACTTTTTTTTATTATGTTTGTTTAATAAAGTCTCTAGAATAACTAGTCTGTTTAATGTATTAAGTGTGACTTAATCATGAGATCTCATTAAACATAAGAACACTATTCTTAAAGTATCTATAGTCGAGTTTTGTTGTGAATTGGGATAACATTAAAGTATTAAGACTATTATATATATAGACTAATGATCACATCTCATGGATAATGGATAAGGAGTTATCAAGTCTTAAACATAGGTATGAATATCAGGAGTAATATTTATACTGGATTGACCCGCTATGAGAATACTATATAAAATGTTATGCAAAGTGTCATAAGTTATTCTCATGGTGATAATGGTGTATACCACACTTCGACATGAAACCACTATGAACCCTAGATGTAGAGTCGGGTGTGTGATTGCTGATCAAACGTTGTCCGTAACTGGATGACCATAAAAACAGTTGATGGATACTCCACGAAGCATGCTGAGGGACATGAGTGACCTGGATGGAATTTGCCCATCCTGCGTAACATGATAAATATCTACGGACCCAATATTGAACTGAACAATGATGACACAGTCTACGTCTTGTGTTCAATATAGGTATAAGGGCAAAAGGATAATTGTACACATAAGTATTATCACAAAAGGATTTGTCAGATCACATGATATTTTCGTGTTTTGGATAACAGTGATGTGTTGCTAGATACCGCTCACTATTTATTATGTTAAATATGTGATTTAATATAATTGTCAATGCCGCGAAAACCTACAAGGTCACACACAAAAAAGACGGATTGATGAAAGATAAAGTAAATAAGGAACACCGTAGGATACAGTGCACTTAAGTGAATTGTAGAACATCGTAAGGTACGGTGCACTTAAGTAGAATACGAAATATGGTAAGGTACCACGCACTTAAGTGATTTAGGTATATCATAAGATATGGGTCACATACACTTAAGTGAGCTTTTTAGCTTACAGCCCACACAAGTGGTTCTATAAATAGAACCTTTTGCAGAAGAATTTGTTCAGATGAAAATTTTGTTTCTCTCTCTCTCTCTCTCTCTCTCTCTCTCTCTCTCTCTCTCTCTCTCTCTCTCTCTCTCTCTCTCTCTCTCTCTCTCTCTCAAAGCCTTCATTCGTAGCAGTTAGCATTGAGATTGAAGGAATTTGTCCGTGTGGACTGAGTAGAGGCGTTTTCACCATTCAACGGGTGATCACTTCTTCGATCTACATCAAGGGTTTCAATCGCCACATGAGGTAACGATTTTATTACTGATCATGCCCATTCGTAAGGATGAAATTTTTAATTTCCGTTGTGTTTTGAATCACTATTCTCCTTCACCACTATACTTTTCCTCAAGTGGAAACTCTTTCATACATATACTTGTACCGATGTTTAGAGACATCTTATCTCGTCATGGACACTTCAACGGAACACGCCGCCTGACCACCATGTTAGGAAGACTTTCGACACAAGAAGTCGGTCCCTTACTTGAACCACGACTCTGATACCACTAATGGGTCATCATGAGGAGTGAGCCTTCACATTGGGTTTAACACTCACCTAAAGGTCAAAGATTCACCTAAACAAGTGAGAGAGACACCATATATTCACCTAAAATTTTAAGGTGATAGGTATATGGATCCTCTCACTTATAAAGTATTCAACCTCCACTTTTATAAGGAATGTGGAACTTAGAACTCACACTTATTTCTCAACACTTTGGTCATTATTTTTGTATATTTGCATAATAAGTCTTCCACAAACATTTTTCTTTGCAAATAATTGTCGTCCTCTTATTATCATTTTTCTTAAGCTTCAACTTCCTACCATAATGTATTTAATAAGCCCTCATCCCTCTTGAAATTCTCGTTTTGAAGCAAAATATGTCTCAACTTTCCATTCGTTATCTTCCATTTTTTAGACGGCTTAAATGTTTGAATATTGAGCTTGGAAGTATTGCTTTCATCTTCATTATCACATTGACTAAGTAGTTCATCATTGTAGTACCACTCATTGTCACTAAAACCTCTAATTTATACTCTTAATAATTTATACTTACATTAACATCTTATTTGACCGGTCTCTTGACTTATATATGCAATTTTTTGTTGTAAGAGTATATTCACTACTAAAACAATATTTAACCTGTTGATTTTATATGTTTGTTGATGGTGGAGGCAGATATTGTAGAGGCACTGATCTTCTTCTAGAGGCACGAACCTCTCTAACAATTTTTTTCTATGTTGATATCTTGTTTAACATCTATCAGTGAGTTGAAAATTAGAGACCTCTAATAACATGAAATCAAAATCCTATGTTTTTGGCACATCAATAGGTTCAGCATAGATGTACTAATTTAAGTGTTGTGTGATGCAATCTACATTCAAGTAATCAAAACCATTTCATCAATCAGTTGGCATGCACGCATGCATAATAACAATCACTTTACATTCCTCTCACAACTATTTCATCAACCAAGTAGATGTGCACTACAAATCAAATTCCTGTGCACTACAAATCAAATTCCTCTTAACCATTATAGTCAAAAATAAATTTATAATTGAAACCAAAGGAACCACATCATGATCTAACATAATTCTAAAACACTCAAAAAAAAACATTTGTAATTTTATTAGCTCTAACAAAACTATTCAAACCGATAATTAAAAACTTACAAATCTGATTCAAAGCCATACATTCCTAAACACTCCAACAATTACTCCACAAGTATAAGAAAGACTAGAATATATACCTATTAGTTTACCAAGGTTAGTCACCCCCACAATCTACTGTATTTTTTTTACTCAAACAAAATATTGACTTTAAGTGTCACGCCAGCTTCAGTTAGACGGTAGAGATCAAAACCGTGTACAATTTTTTTTATAAAAACCATTATTCGAAGGAGACTTTTAAAAATTAAAATTAAATGTTAAGTTATTTATAGGGACGGAAAATACTATTATAATAATTATTATTATATGAAAAAATAGATATCTGACCTAAATAAAGACTGCACCATTTTTAATTGTAAATGTTTATATAAAATAAAATATGTATGTATAAATTGATAAAATAATGACATAATTATTACTAAGTAAAAATTGGAAAAAGAAAAAACAATAATTTTGTAGCTAAAAAATTGAAAATTTCTCAAATCTTATTCTTAAAGTTGTATGATTTATTTTAGTTTCAACACTATCCAATATACATTATTTATTTATTTATAGGATCAATCACCCATCCAAAAATTTATCTGTCCTATCAGAAATAAAATGATTGAACAATTTACCGCAAGAAAGAACAATAGTTAATTTGGAAATAAAAAAATATAATAAATAATAGCAAAATAAGAAAATCGTATGCGTGAGTGGGGACAGGTGCCTCCAATACAATGTCCTTACCAGTAGTTGACCTAAATGATACGGAAATGATTTAGGAACAAGTTTGTAATTGCTACTATAATGCACAACTTAAAACAGGGTTTAGGAAGGGGGAAGTTAACTACATTTCTTCAGTTGTAGAAGCACTTCTGTGTAATGCATACAATAGCAACAGCTACCTTTATTTCCTGGCATAGCCAAATGTCTTATTTGTATCTCATCATCAAATACATATTGAACAATTAGAGCTTAGAATAAACTGGCCTTCTTTTCTGTTTCACTGCAGCAACTGCTTCAACTAAGTCACTGGATAACAATCTTGCAGAATTTAAAGTTGCAACAAAATCCAACCCTTGATCCACTGTCAAGTCCCTACTCTTAAGTAACACAGTCTTTGTTCCAACAACAGCAACTGGTGACTTGCTAGCAATTCCTGTGTATGCCACCCAATTAATATAATAACACTAATGAATGAAAAACAGAGAGTAAGAAAAAGAAACCAACCCTGAGCAAGTTCCCTAACACCCTCATCAAGCTCATGTTGCGAATGAAAAACGCCAGAAACCAGACCCAACTCTTTTGCCTCCAAACCGGAGAATCTTCTAGCAGTCAAAGCCAACTCCATCGCATTGCCGAAACCAACAATACTCGGTAGTCTTTGAAGTGATCCCAAATCAGCCGCCAAAGCCAAATCCACTTCTTTCACCGAGAAAAACGCATCCTCCGTGCAAACCCTTATGTCACACGCGGTTATGATGTCGATTCCACCACCGATGCAACCTCCGTGTATACTTGCAATCACAGGCTTACGGCATCGTTCCAGAGCAGTGATCGAATCTTGCATCGCCAAGATCTGTCGACGGAGACTCTCCCCGGACAATTCCCCGGCGGTAGAATTCAAAAGGGAAAGATCGATGCCGGAGCAGAAGTGTTTTCCGGCGCCGGACAAAACGATAACGTTGACATCAGGGTTGTGATCGAGTGCATACAGGGCTTTGGGGAATTCAGAGAAGAAATCATGCGTCAGAGCGTTGCGCTGTGAGGGGCGATTAAGGTTAAGATAAAACACACCGGATTTTGGGATTTTCTCAACAATTTCTAGGGTTTTGAATTTCTCTTCCATCGTCGGATTTAGGAATAACTTGAACGAAGTAAAAAGAGCAAAATAATAATAACATGTAGTAGATCTTCTCCGGTATTCAATAAAAGAAAATGAATTAAAAAAAAGAAGGTCCTACCGGGAGTCGAACCCAGGTCGCAGGATTCAAAGTCCTGAGTGCTAACCACTACACCATAGAACCGTTTTGTTTAATCATGTCTAAACTATTAAATTTGTATCCAAACTAATTCAATACATTGAAATAAATAATATTTTTGATTAACTACGTAAAATTATTTCGATGGTACCTAGCTTAGTCCATACGCAAAAAAGTTAAGTTTTTTTTTTCTAAGAGATTACTTTTTTTAATCATTTCTAAAATTTTAATAATCTTAAAAAATAAATAAATAATATATTTTTTAATCTTAAAAGAGCTAACTAACATGTTCCGTTTACATGCTAAGAAATTTAAAAATAAAAAAAGTTGATGTTAAAAAAGTAAATTTTACAAATTTGAAAAATTGAAAACTTATAAACAATGTTTTATATTTATTTCTTTAACATGTTCTTCTGGAACAAGTTAACACATCTCTTAAATATAATTTTTTTTAAGTTAAATAAATTTTGGTCTTTTAATCTTTTTAAATTTAAAAAAAAAAAAATCTTCTAATATCTTTCTTCCACAAACTGATGTGGTGTGTCATGTGGAAGTTTTTGGGTGATTCGACGCACATATGACAATGTCCACTTGACAAAGATGTCGACGTGGCATGCCACATGGCTAAGGTCAACACCATATTTGAATCCATAAAATTTTATAACTAATTATAATTAAAATCATAACTAATTTGTAGCAAGTTCAAAAACCAGAGAATGTATACAATCAAACTTGTCTTTCTCATGGATCACCCACCATTAATCAGGAAACCTAAGCTATAAACACCAGACCAAGTCAAAAGTAAAAACATTCTCTTTTGATAAAGAGGAAGCACGTACATGTGACAACAAATTTCATGTTGCATTTAAGAGAAAATATTTATTATGAACTTTGAGGAATTTCGATATCCCTCTTTTACTACGCATAAACATGGATCTAGTCAACCACCCCTACCATTTTGTTAGGTTTTGAATAGAATATTTTCAAGGTCATACTGTCACTCTAATAGTTGAAATAATATCTATTGCAAAATAATATCTTTTGTTACTGTTACTATTAATCCTTCATAAAGCAATTGGTGAGAAAATTAGTATGTTTTCTCTGATCAGGTTTTTGCAATGTATTTACTACATATTAGTTATGATTTTAGTTACCGATTAATTATGATTTTTTGGGGTTCATGAATAATGTTGACTTTAGTCACGTGGTATACCATGTAAGCATTTTGTCACGCTGGCACTGCCATATGTATGCCCAGTCACAAAATTTTCCACGTGACGCGCCACGTCAGCTTCTGTTAATGGACTTTGACAAGAGGGATCAAAAGTGTGGACATAAAATATTAGGAGGACCATTCTTTAAAGGAAAACATTTTAGGGACTAAAAGTGAAAATGACAATATTTATGAGGACCAAAAACTTAATTAACCCAATTTTTTATGTATGAAAGATATATGGCCGAACACCATAGATAGTGATTAAATTCCTAATTTTTTTTTGTAACATACGAATCGACATGTGAACATATTTGCTTTTCGTCCTTTAAAGTGAAAAGTTGATTGGAACTAACACTGTGGATATGTGTGTGATTGTATGTGTGTATGTGCACACATGTGCTTGTGTGTGTATGCGTGATTCTGTCTACGATAGATCAAACGAGTGTCTTAAGGTTGATGATATGTGAATCATTGATCATCTTTTAACATTACTATTAAATTAGATATTTATAATATTGGTCCTTCCGTGAAGAAAACTGAATCATTTGCCTATTATTTTGGTTGTATGTGGTCAAGCCTTGATGAAATAGTGATATTAGTAGATGATTCATCCCTTTAACATGTGAGACACAGCTAGCCGGTAAGTGAGACCTACGACTCTTTGGTTATGAGCGGTGAACTCTCATTAGTTGCTCAAAACGTGCTAGACACATAGCCCACACGTTTGATAATCATTGGGCTAAGGTTATGAAATAACGATATACAAAAAATAAAATAAAAAGTTATTCTTGTTGAGAGTGGGATTTGAACCCACGCCCTTTCGGACCAGAACCTTAATCTGGCGCCTTAGACCAACTCGGCCATCTCAACTTTGATGATGTTGAAATTAAAATTATGTATTATATATTCAATTAAATATTTGATAAAGCAAATATTTTTTTATACTTGTTAAAAAAATATTTCAAAATTTATTTTATTCTTTTGCATTATTTCTTAATTTATTCTTTGAAAATTTTATATCTTATTTTTCGTTATTCTTTTAATACATTAAGCAATAAGCAACATATTTTGAGACTTAAAATATAATTTAATTAAGTTATGTTTAATTTTATTTTTATTAATTTAAAATTAAAGAAAAATATCTTGATATTTTACTAATATCAAGCTTTTAAAATATATTCAACTTGCAATTTTTACAAAATATTTTTAATATAGATTCAAATTTACAAAGATTCAACTTACAACCTTTTACATCGAGTTTTTAAAGTAAGTACAACTTAAAATCTTTACACCTAACAAAAAATTAAACTATCATAGTTTACAATTAGATCACATGAAAAATATAGTTACAAAGATTACACCTCTTGTGTGGATAACACAAATTGATACTCAAGGATTACAATATTAGCTATAAAGTAGGAGCACTCAATAACCAATATTATAAGTGAATACAAATATTGGATGTAATTTAATTGAATTTGAATTGAGTTTGAATTTGAAATGAAATTAGTTTGAATTGTGATCTCAAATTGAGTTGATACGTGTGAATTTGGTTAGAATTGGATGATGTATGAATGTATGATCATGCATAGTTAGTTAGACAAAACAAGTGTGATCCAAATTTGTCATTTTGTGCAAAAAGCTTTGATTTTTGTTGACTTTGTGCTCATGATGTATGATGATGATTATCCAATGATGTAATGCATGGATTACTATGATGATGAATGAATTATAATGCACTCTTTTTGTTTTGTGTTGTATGCAAGTTAGAAACTTGATGGAAAAGTCAAATGAATGCATATGCACATAACCATTTTCATTAACATAAATAATTATTTATTTTGTAATAAAATGCATATGATCCAAATGTAAAAACAAACATGATATTTTAAATTTTAAAAAATTAAAATGAATAAATTAAAATATGAATAAAATGCAAAATATAAAAAAAATGTGACAAAATACAAATTGACTAGATGAATTAAAACAAGTGCCCGGATAAGATTAGGGCATGACAGATCTGAATCATCATCTTGAATTGCCTTCATTGATTATACTCTTAAAGAAATAATTTTGGTTTTTTTTTTCTTGATCTTCATCCTTTTCTAACCTTTCGAGTTTTATTTCATGTTCTAGGATTTTACCAAACAGTACTGCAGAAGATATTTTGGAGAAACTTTTCTTTTTCGATATTGCTGTCACTTTTGATTTCCACGCCCTTGTCAATTATCTTAGGAATTTGAGATTTAAGTCATCGTTTATAAATGTTTTTTCAAGAGTCATTAAGTGATTTGTTAAGTGTAAGAATTTCTTTTGGAACTCAATGATTATTTCTCATGGCAACATTCTAAACATCTCGTATTCTTGTGATAGAGTATTTAGTTTGGATCTCTTTACTTCTTTCGTACCTTCATGAGTCACTTCCAAAATGTCTCAAATTTCTTTTTCTTTTTTACAATTTGAAACATGGAAGATTTCATCCATACCTAGTGCAGGTGTAAGATTTTTTTTTGCCTTTTTGTTAAATAGTACTTTCTTCTTGTCATCTTAATTCCAAGAGCCTTTCACATTTGCTTGTTCCACGTCACTAGGGGTGTACACATGTTGGGTTAGATCGGGTTTGGCCTAACCCGTTACTCAACCCGTTCAAACTTTAATGGGTTGGGTCTGTCGTCCAACCCGCAATTTCATTGTCAAAACCAACCCGAATCGACCCGTTCATTAATGGGTTGGATTGGGTTGGGTTAGCGGGTTGTGTTTCAAATAAAAAATATATTTTGTATGATTCTTTTTGTCAGTTTTAAAAAAATGTAACACAACTCAATACAACTATAACACTCAAATTCAATGAAACACATCATATAATATCGAATAAAATTCATCTACACGACATAACACTTTATAATAGTATAAAATTCAACAAGACACGTTATTTTCATAAAATACATAAGTTAGAAATGATACAAAAGAAAATAAGAAAGAACATTTAATCTTAGAATTAAGTAAACTCATTGATTTAGTAGTATGATTAGTGGAGAATAATTTTTTTTGAAAAAATTATGGTTATTAGTGATATATTAATTTTATAATTTTATTTAAAATAATAATAAATTACTAAAGTCACATCAATGGGTTGAGTCAACGGGTCTGCGGGTTGCAAAACTCAAACTCGATACCCGAACCAAAACTATACGGGTTATTATCGGTTGGATTGAATATACTCGTAAATGAATGGGTTCAGTTAATTTATGGGTTGGATTGGGTTGGATCAGCAGGCTCGTGGGTCGATCCACACCCATGAACATCCCATAGACATCACTTATGACCGGTGTAGGAACAAATGGACCATTCTCAAATGCGTCTAATATTTCTTCTATTTGTGTTTCTAAGTACATTGACATGTGAATTTTCCATAAGTCATAATATTAACCAACGAAACATAGAGGTTTGTTGTTCCTGCTACCATATTCCAAAAACGATTTTGCGGAAGTTATATTTACTCGGATCGAGAAGCAATTTACCTTAACCTGCTATGATGCTAATTGTAATTATATAGTACAATCTAAGGGGATGAATTAGATTATATCAATTTATATGATCAATTTCTGTTATTTTTTCGAAAAATCAATGATGAACTTATGAACAATAATGAAAAAAAATAAAAGTACAGAAAGAATAAATGACACGAATATGTATATGTCATACCCCAAAATTTACCCATCATTTTTCCTAAAAAAAAAAAAAATAATAATTAATTAATTAATTAATTAATTAATTAATTAATTAATTAATTAATTAAATAATTAAAATAAATAAATAAATAAAATAAAACAAATTATTTTGGACTTGGGTCTCCCTCATTCCAAGCCCATTACCCACAAAATTAGTCTATAAATACTGAAGTTTCAGTAGAGGAAAAGGACTTGGAGTTAGACTTAGAGTTTACACTGGGAGATTCACTGGAGAAAGAAGGAAGAGAAGCAAAACACTCTGAGGTTTCCTTGGAACAAAACCTTGAGGAAAAAGAAAGAGAGAGAACAGAGAAGGACGGATAGAAACTTTGGCATAGGAACCCTGCCAACCCGGAGAATTCAGAATAAAGAAACCCTGAAGGCAGCTCATCCGCCCCGAAGCCATCGCCGCCCAATTCCCGCCGCCTAACTCATTCCGATACCACAAGTGGTCAATCCCTTCAACCTTGAATTGGCAAACAAGTTTGCATATCTCTATTGTTTATACTTTCAATTGGCCATATCTACACATATAATGCATCATGATTAAATGTTGATATATAATTTGCTTTCGTATGTGAATTTAAATATGCCTGAATACCCTGAATGTTTGACCATGCTGTTCCCGTGATAAAATGCCATAAAGTTCAAGGTTCCTAACATGGGGCTGTTTTTCTCAAAATTCAAAATCCGTGGCCGTTCGCCTGGCCTTCGCTAGGCGAGGCAGAGGCGAACGAGACAGTACCTGATTTTTCTAGTCTGTTTTTTTTTTATGTTTTTATCATAGTCATGCATTATTCATCCTATCCTATTTACTGTTGCGATATTTTTCCGGTGTAATCTTCGATTGCACCCTGATTTGGTATTCTGACATGTTTCTTTTTGAGCTTCGAAAAGGTTCACATATCCCAGAAAAAGGTTATTGGCTAGGTATTCCACTTTATTTGTGGGATACCCTTGTGGAGTTTTCACCCTAAATTACCTAATTAATTTTGATGTATTAATTTTAATGTATTAATTTTAATGTATTAATTTTAATGTATTAATTTTAATGTATTAATTTTAATGTGGGAGAATTCCTCCTAATCACCTAATTAATTGTAAAACTTTGCCTTTGAATAAGTGATCTTGGACCTCTCTTTGTTGCCTTACGATTACGATATTACGGTCATGTCCCGCGAATGTGGGGATACCCTTAGCAAAGACCCTTCGGTTAAATCATCATAAAATAAATTATAGTCCCTCGGATGTTGCCTTCGAATATACAATTTTGTCCCTCGATGACCCTCCGATGTTGCCTACGATTAAATGATGATAGTCCCTTCGAATGCTAAGGTATCCTCATAACTGTTGCCTTCAATGACCAATCGATGACCCTACGATGACCCTTTTACATCCAAAGGATAAAACTACTTATTTCTCAATAATAAGGACAGTTTTACCCTCATAAGGATAGGAAATGCCCGTAAAGACCTTGGGTCGGTATAACTCTTAATTGTTGGCTCACAACTTAAAACACTTTTTCGCACCTCACACCTTTCAAAATACCTTTAGAAAATCACCACTTGGTATACATTCATACTAGAATCATTACCGAGTTATATTTTTCTAAACAATTTTCAAAACTAAACGAGATAACCACTTTGTATACATTCATACAAGAATCATTACAAAGTTAAATTCTCTTTTCAAAACAATTTTCCAAACAATTCACAAACACTTTTTTTAGACAAAAATAATATAAGTGATCGAGCAATTAAGAGCCCATGGATAACCATGGATACAAAGGGTGCTAACACCTTCCCTTTGTATAATGTACCTCCCGAACCCAAAATCTAAATTAAGGTCTTTCCTGTTCTTTTCCACCTTTCCTTATTGGATAAAAGAAAAGTCGGTGGCGACTCTTGCTAACCGCGACATTGCGATTAAAACCACAAAAAGTCCAGTTCACCGTATGACAGAACTGGCGACTCTGCTGGGGAATATTTAAAAAGAGAGGTTACCTTAAAAACAAGATCACTTATTCAATTTGTCTGATTTATTTTTAAGGGATTGCTTGGGTATGTTATGCTTGAGTGAAAGATCCTACACCCGGATCTAGTGTACCTTAGGTAAGTAGCAAGAGATCATCGCGACTGTCCGGCGTATACTGGAATGGTCAAAATGATGGCTACGGTTAATGTGGCACTTTGGATGTCCTGATGTTCCTCATGTTAGTTGAGGAAATATTTGGCATTCGCGTGGTGTCATAAAAGCATTAACCAGACCTTTAGAACCCTAATTGACTCATCCTGGCCATTAGAAAGTAGTGAGATAACTGGCTTCGGTTCCGACTGGAGTTGGTTGAGACTCGATACTACACTCTTTGAGATTGGACTTTAGGGAAGCTTCGGTCAACCACTTGGTGTTGCACTGAAGTGGACTTAAGGAAAGGTCAATGATTTGAGATCCTTCTAGAACCCGGTTACTATTCTAAGACAGGTTGAACCCACCAAACTTCAGTGGGGAGGGTACTTACCTATGGAACTCATGCAAGCCTTAAAACCTAGGAATGATTGTTGTATGACTTGCTTATGCTTGTTATTTGTTTAATATCATAATATCATAACATCATAACATCATAACATCATAACATCATAACATTATGACATTGCACTAATCACTTCGAGGACTTAGGGATTTAACTTGGCTCTATTTTGTAAGGCTATGGCTCCCAGGAAGACTATCCGGATAAATTTTGTAGTCATCTCTCCTCAACTCAAGGATCTAGTGTCAGAACTTCCTGATCAGGCTCAGTTCGTCAAAAAGCATGGTTCTCTCCTCGATTTGGTTACCACTGGTTTCAAAGAAGATATGATGAGAGTCCTATTCCAGTTCTTCGATCCTAAACATCATTGCTTCACATTCCCAGATTATCAGTTGGTGCCCACATTAGAAGAATTTTCCCAGCTGCTTGGGATACCTATTCTTGATCAAATACCTTTCAGTGGTTTAGAAAAGATTCCGAGGTCCGAAAAAGTTGCCGCAGCTTTACACATGACAAAGTCAGATATTGAAGCTAATTGGGTAACAAGAAGTGGAGTTAAGGGTTTACTTGCCAAATTTTTGATGAATAAGGCCCGAGAATTCTTAAAAGTCATGAATGTCCATGCTTTCGAGGAGATTCTAACATTACTAATCTATGGTTTGGTGTTATTCCCTAATCCAGATCAATTCATAGATATGAATGCTATTCAGATATTTCTCGCTCGTAACCCTGTGCCTACCTTGCTCGGCGACATTCTGCATTCCCTTCACACTCGTACTATGAAGAGGCAAGGGACTCTCATGTGCTGCATACCTTTATTATCCAGGTGGTTTATTTCGCACCTTCCTCAGTCAGTCTTGAAGAATGAGCAAAGTTTGAGATGGTCTCAAAGGATAATGTCGCTCTCCCACTCAGACATCCGTTGGTGTCCTCATTTCAAAGAAAACAATATCATCATTGACCGTTATGGAGAATTCCCTAATGTACCACTCATGGGGATAAGAGGAGGTATTACTTATAATCCTGCTTTAGCCCTACGTCAGTTTGGTTGTGCTCGAAGAGATGGTCCACATGAAATAATTATACAAGGCACGGTGTTTGACTATGATAACGATTCCCAAGGTCTCCGTCAAAGATTTGTGCGAGCTTGGGGCATGGTGAAAAGAAGTACTTTAGGACAGAAAAACTCTATTCCTATGGAACCTTATCTCAGATGGGTCCGCACAAGAGCTCGTGAACTTGTCATGCCATATCTGGCAGTCGGACCACTGATTGTTGAACCAGAAGCTGAAGGAGGTACTCCTCAGATCGTTCCTTATCCAGATATGCCTACCGATGTTGAAGAGTTAAAGAAGTCCTGGATCCAGTTGAGAGAGGAAAGGGATACTTTTGAAGCCCAGTTCTGTGCTACAAGGAAGAAGGTGTTAGAGCTCACCGGCCAGCTTAATGAGGAACGAAGACTCAATACATATCTTCGCCCAAAAAGAAGCCGTCCCTGGGAGACCTGAGCTTTTATTGTATTTTACTTCTTATTATAATGAATATTAATCAAATATTATTAATAAAAGTGGCTTTCTTTTTTGGTAGTTTATGCAAAATTAAATTCCAAAAGTCCTTGAAAACATTTCATACATTGCATAGCATAACATGACATTGCATAACAGGTACTCTAAAAGGATCAGTATTCTCACGGTTTTCCTTCAAACAGAAAAATGGACCTCGAACAAACTGTCAAAGATCTCCAGGCTCAGAATGCTCAACTCCAGGAGATGATCTTGAACTTATCCAAGGGGCAGGAGGAACTAAAGACTCTCTTGCTCAAGAAGAAAAAGGACAAGAAATCTGTGAGGCACATTAACCCGGGAAGAAGGCAGTTTACGAAGATCAATATGACTTTAGCACAAGCACTGCAGGGTATGCTAAAAGTAAATTTAATTACCCTCAGAGATCCTCCTGCAAAACCCAACACTACTTCTCCTCGTTATAATCCCAACGCCAGGTGTGCCTATCACTCCGATAGCCCCGGGCATGATACGAATGATTGCTGGTCGCTGAAGAACAAGATTCAGGATATGATCGACGCTGGGGAATTTGAATTTGATCCTCTGGATATTCCTAAAGTCATCACTGCTCCTATGCCCGATCATGACAAGACTGTTAATGCTGTAGAAGATGTGAATAGCGATTGCAACTTGGATAATTGGAAGGCTGAAGACATTATTCCAACTTCCTTTAGTCAGGAGTAATTGTTTGTTGTTTATTCAATGTATCAAATTTGGTTAAATGTTTTGTCATTCTCATAAGCATATTCATATTCAATAAATCAATGGACTTTTTGCATTCAAATATTGCGCTCTTTATCTTTCCTGTCATTTTTCAAATAAGCTATGCTTTCTTGCACACACTCACGTAACAAATTGCGTATCCACATCCACTCTGGATCCTGTTGATAATAGTTCTGCTACTGTTCATTATGACTTCGAAAATCCGATCTACCAAGCCGAAGATGGAAGTGAGGAAGATTGTGAAGTACCTGAAGAACTTGCCAGACTGTTACTGAAAGAAGAAAGGACTATACAGCCGCATGAGGAGTCAATTGAAACTGTCGATCTGAGTACTAAAAGTAGACAAGAAAGAAGTCAGAAGCCTCTTGGGGCACTTGAATTACATTGCCCGGTTTATATCCTACTTGACTGCTACTTGCAAACCTATCTTCAAATTACTGAGGACAGTCAAGAGATGATGAATGTCAGGAAACTTTTGATAAAATCAAGAAGTGTCTCCAAGAACCTCCAATTCTGACACCACCAGTTGAAGGAAGACCTCTAATCATGTATTTGACCGTGTTAGAAAATCCAATGAGGTGTGTTGGGGCAACATGACGAGTCTGGTCGAAAAGAGCATGCCATATACCGCCTTAGCAAAAGGTACCGATTGTGAAACAAGATACTCATAGCTCGAGAAAGCTTGCTGCGCTTTGGCTTGGGCTGCTCGCCGACTAAGACAGTACATGTTGAATCATACCACTTTATTGATTTCTAAGATGGGTTCTATCAAATATCTATTCGAGGAACTTGTTGTCTCCTGAAAGAGTTATCACTGATAATAGTGCTAATTTGAACAACAAGATGGTTACTGCACTCTGCACGCGGTTCAAAATAAAACACTCTAATTCTTCTCCGTACCGGCCAAGGATGAACGGCGCCGTGGAGGCTGCTAACAATGTCCAAAAGCTTATACAAAAGATGACAGTAATGTACAAAGACTGGCATTAGATGTTACCATTTGCTTTTCATGACTATCGCACTTCAGTACGCACTTCGACAGAGGCAGCTCCGTTCTCTTTAGTCTATGGAATGGAAGCCATCTTACCAGTGGAAGTTCAGATTCCCTTGCTAAGAATCATGAAAGAGGCGGGCTTAGATGAAGAGGAACAGATTCAGACTCGACTCGATCAGATAAATTTGATTGAAGAGACTCGCGGCTGTTTGTCACGGGCAGATATATTAGAAGCGCATGACCAGGGCATTCAACAAAAAGGTCAAGAGACAAGTGTATCAAATTGGCGACTTGGTAATCAAGTGTATCGTGCTACCGCAAACTGATCCCAGAGGCAAATGGACTCCCACGTACAAAGGGCCATTTGTAGTTAAGAAGGTATTCTCTGGTGGAGCCATGATACTTGCTACAGTGGATGGCGAAGATTTCCCGCATCCCGTGAACGCGAACATAGTTAAAAAATACTACGCATGAAAAAGACCCGCTAGATCGACGTATCTAGGCAAAAGTAAGGGCATCCCGGCGAACCAAAAGGGTTCGGGCAAAAATTAGGGATATATATAAAAAAATGTACACCCGGCAAGTCGAAAACCTGAAAAGGTGGCTTGGGCAAAAAAGGGTATCCTGGTGGACTGAAAACCTGAAAAGGCGGTCCAGGCAAAAATTAGGGATTAAAGCGTATGACTATGTCCCGTTCTCAGTCAACTTTCATCCAAGTTCAAGGGACTGACCAAGCCAATCACTTCTATCCGACAGCAGGGGATGAGATGCTTGAAGACATAATGGCAGTAGTAGACTTAAAATCAATAGGACTTTTTCTGCATAGCTTTCTCTTTGTTTTTGACAATTTCCTCTTACTAGGATTTTTGTCTCCTTGTACACAATTTGCCTGTTTATAGGCCTTCTTTCAAAAATCAATACAACCCTCTTTCAAAAAAAGATGCTTTTGTTTTTTACTTTTCTGTTTTGGTTGCGTAAATGTCCATTGATTTAATTTGAATTAATATGTGCATTTGAATATGATCAATGTTTACCGAAATACATGCATAGAATAGCAATAGCAATTACTACCCTACTTCAGGATCAAGGAAAAGGTCTAATCATGCTTCCAATGAATCCACTACCAATTCTCTTCCCCCAGCAAGCCTGTTTTTCCCCAGAAGAAGTTGGCAGTATTCCCCGGCACAGCCAGCTATTCCCCAACAGAGGTCGGCATCATCAGACAGATTGATCATCTCATCCATCCCCAGCCAGGCTCTGTTGAATATCTCTACCATCAGACAGAAATCAGAACCCCCAGCCGAGAGAGGGTCCTCAACACGAATATCTCCAATCAGTAGATGGGGATTTATTTTCCCCAGTAGAGTCCCCAAGCAGAACTTCTCATACGCATAACTCATTCATTACATCATTTCACAGCATACGCATGCATATAACATTCGCATTTATTTTCGAAAGCATAAAACATCTCATGCATCATGACATAGCATAAAGCTAACTTTTCTTTGCAGGTTAATTATCCTCCTGATATAGTCAAAGTAAAAGGCTCATTCAGGCAGACGCCTTTATCAATCACAGACAAGATTCAGATACATATTCCAGATGCAATTCATGGGAACATTCATTCTGACAACACTTCGATATCCTCCTAGCGATGGCATCTTTAAGCCCATCCCAGACATTTATTGCAAGTACAACGTATACAGATACAGCCTAACATACGGTTCATTCTGATTCAGCTCAACATATGACTCCTTCAACTCAGATACGATCTAGCATACGATCCATTCTGACCTTCGACAACTCAGATACGATCTAGCGTACGATCCATTCTGACCTTCTTCAACTCAGATACGATCTAACAGACGATCCATTCTGACCCTCAACAACTCAGATACGATCTAGCGTACGATCCATTCTGACCTTCTTCAACTCAAGTACAGTCTAATGCACGACCAAGTTAGACCTTCATCTGACCAGATGCTACCTTCGGACAGGTACATTTCTGGATGGTAGTCCAGTATACGGCTACTCCCTTTCCCAGATACTACCTTCGGACAGGTACATTTCTGGATGGTAGTCTAGTATACGGCTACTCCCTTTCTCAGATGCTACCTTCGGACAGGTACATTTCTGAATGGTAGTCTAGTATACGGCTACTCCCTTTCCCAGATGCTACCTTCGGACAGGTACATTTCTGGATGGTAGTCCAGTATACGGCTACTCCCTTTCCCAGATGCTACCTTCGGACAGGTACATTTCTGAATGGTAGTCTAGTATACGGCTACTCCCTTTCCCAGATGCTACCTTCGGACACGTACATTTCTGGATGGTAGTCTAGTATACGGCTACTCCCTTTCCCAGATGCTACCTTCGGACAGGTACATTTCTGGATGGTAGTCCAGTATACGGCTACTCCCTTTCTCAGATGCTACCTTCGGACAGGTACATTTCTGAATGGTAGTCTAATATACGGCTACTCCCTTTCCCAGATGCTACCTTCGGACAGGTACATTTCTGGATGGTAGTCCAGTATACGGCTACTCCCTTTCCCAGATGCTACCTTCGGACAGGTACATTTCTGGATGGTAGTTCAGTATACGGCTACTCCCTTTCCCAGATGCTACCTTCGGACAGGTACATTTCTGGATGGTAGTCCAGTATACGGCTACTCCTTTTCCCAGATGCTACCTTCGGACAGGTACATTTCTGGATGGTAGTCCAGTATACGGCTACTCCCTTTCCCAGATGCTACCTTCGGACAGGTACATTTCTGGATGGTAGTCCAGTATACGGCTACTCCCTTTCTCAGATGCTACCTTCGGACAGGTACATTTCTGAATGGTAGTCTAGTATACGGCTACTCCCTTACTCAGATGCTACCTAGTGTACGGTACATTTCTGAAGTGTAGTCTAGTGTACGACTACTCCCTTTTACCATCAGATTCAGCCTACTGGACGGCTCATTCTGCAACTCAGATTCGATTTAATGTACGATCCATTCTGAGCTCCAGCAACTCCAATGCGGTCTAACGTACGACCCATTCGGATCCTCAACTACTCAGATGCTACCTAGTGTACGGTACATTTCTGAAGTGTAGTCTAGTGTACGACTACCCCTTTCATCATCAGATTCAGCCTAACGGACGACTTTCTCTTCAACTCAGATACGATCTAGCGTATGGTCCATTCTGATCCTTTATCCCCAACAGCATATGACACACTCTGACTCCCCAGCGAAGTCGGCAGCCTAATGGATGACTCATTATTCGGTCTAATGTACGACCCAGTGTGGCACCCATGTCTTCAAATTGGCCTAATGTACGGCTCGATCTGAAGCTTTCGTCATCAAACCTCCCGGATGGCATCTTTAAGCCCACCTCCATCAAGACCAACTGTCGATCCTCAAGTGCAAATTTTTGGGGCATTCTAGTGTTCAATAATCTTCCACCTCCAGACCATGAATGACATACACGCCATCCTAACTCTCTCGGTTCAAGAATATTGAACAGGGGCAGCTGTCATACCCCAAAATTTACCCATCATTTTTCCTAAAAAAAAAAAAATAAAAAAAAATAATAATAATTAATTAATTAATTAATTAATTAATTAATTAATTAATTAATTAAATAATTAAAATAAATAAATAAATAAAATAAAACAAATTATTTTGGACTTGGGTCTCCCTCATTCCAAGCCCATTACCCACAAAATTAGTCTATAAATACTGAAGTTTCAGTAGAGGAAAAGGACTTGGAGTTAGACTTAGAGTTTACACTGGGAGATTCACTGGAGAAAGAAGGAAGAGAAGCAAAACACTCTGAGGTTTCCTTGGAACAAAACCTTGAGGAAAAAGAAAGAGAGAGAACAGAGAAGGACGGATAGAAACTTTGGCATAGGAACCCTGCCAACCCGGAGAATTCAGAATAAAGAAACCCTGAAGGCAGCTCATCCGCCCCGAAGCCATCGCCGCCCAATTCCCGCCGCCTAACTCATTCCGATACCACAAGTGGTCAATCCCTTCAACCTTGAATTGGCAAACAAGTTTGCATATCTCTATTGTTTATACTTTCAATTGGCCATATCTACACATATAATGCATCATGATTAAATGTTGATATATAATTTGCTTTCGTATGTGAATTTAAATATGCCTGAATACCCTGAATGTTTGACCATGCTGTTCCCGTGATAAAATGCCATAAAGTTCAAGGTTCCTAACATGGGGCTGTTTTTCTCAAAATTCAAAATCCGTGGCCGTTCGCCTGGCCTTCGCTAGGCGAGGCAGAGGCGAACGAGACAGTACCTGATTTTTCTAGTCTGTTTTTTTTTTTATGTTTTTATCATAGTCATGCATTATTCATCCTATCCTATTTACTGTTGCGATATTTTTCCGGTGTAATCTTCGATTGCACCCTGATTTGGTATTCTGACATGTTTCTTTTTGAGCTTCGAAAAGGTTCACATATCCCAGAAAAAGGTTATTGGCTAGGTATTCCACTTTATTTGTGGGATACCCTTGTGGAGTTTTCACCCTAAATTACCTAATTAATTTTGATGTATTAATTTTAATGTATTAATTTTAATGTATTAATTTTAATGTATTAATTTTAATGTATTAATTTTAATGTGGGAGAATTCCTCCTAATCACCTAATTAATTGTAAAACTTTGCCTTTGAATAAGTGATCTTGGACCTCTCTTTGTTGCCTTACGATTACGATATTACGGTCATGTCCCGCGAATGTGGGGATACCCTTAGCAAAGACCCTTCGGTTAAATCATCATAAAATAAATTATAGTCCCTCGGATGTTGCCTTCGAATATACAATTTTGTCCCTCGATGACCCTCCGATGTTGCCTACGATTAAATGATGATAGTCCCTTCGAATGCTAAGGTATCCTCATAACTGTTGCCTTCAATGACCAATCGATGACCCTACGATGACCCTTTTACATCCAAAGGATAAAACTACTTATTTCTCAATAATAAGGACAGTTTTACCCTCATAAGGATAGGAAATGCCCGTAAAGACCTTGGGTCGGTATAACTCTTAATTGTTGGCTCACAACTTAAAACACTTTTTCGCACCTCACACCTTTCAAAATACCTTTAGAAAATCACCACTTGGTATACATTCATACTAGAATCATTACCGAGTTATATTTTTCTAAACAATTTTCAAAACTAAACGAGATAACCACTTTGTATACATTCATACAAGAATCATTACAAAGTTAAATTCTCTTTTCAAAACAATTTTCCAAACAATTCACAAACACTTTTTTTAGACAAAAATAATATAAGTGATCGAGCAATTAAGAGCCCATGGATAACCATGGATACAAAGGGTGCTAACACCTTCCCTTTGTATAATGTACCTCCCGAACCCAAAATCTAAATTAAGGTATTTCCTGTTCTTTTCCACCTTTCCTTATTGGATAAAAGAAAAGTCGGTGGCGACTCTTGCTAACCGCGACATTGCGATTAAAACCACAAAAAGTCCAGTTCACCGTATGACAGTATATTAGTTCCTCTTATCAACCAAGGGTACGCCTAGTCTCTTCACATCCCGTGAAGGATTTTCACTATGTCAAAATTTGTACAAACCTCACACCAAGGTCACTCTTACATTCTTCTAACATAAACAAGAAAATGCACCACTTTCTTTTTCATAATTCTTTAGAAAACACACCATTTTCTAATACAAAAAATAATCATCAACATTTGATGATCAAAAATATAATTTTAAAATGGATTTGAAATATAGTGGTGCATTTCAATCAACTCCTACACATAAATTGATATTCTCTTCAAATGAACAATTCAAAGATGAAAAATATTAAATGCTCAATTTTTTTCTTTGCAAATGGTATGATAAATTTGCAGAAAAAGTTTCAAGGATAGAAAAGTTAAATCAGATTTAAATTGAAGTAAAAAATTTGAATAGAAGAGGTGAATCAGAATTTTGAATGATCATTGTCTTATATACATCCTATGAAACATGTTATATCAGTTGTACATGTAGGTAGATGTTTCATGAAAGTTTGCATTGGTTTAGAATAACAATGATTGACGAAATAATGCATTTTTTAATTATGAACGTTCAAAATTTTCAAAGTTCGAGACTGTCTAACCGGTTACATAAATGGTGTAATCGATTACACCTTTATTAGTTTTAAAAACCATTAAAAATTGAACATGTAATCGGTTACCAACAGAGTGTAATCGGTTACGCTGATGTGAATTTTGAAAAATGATTTTGAAAACATCTTGGTTTGCTAAGTACTAATATATGGATGCTTTGGAAACTTTTAGGGATGAAGAGAAATAAGTTTTTTTTTAGCATATAACAATGTTACAAAGTGAATTGCATTATATACCTTTTTAACATCATGATCAAAGCATATTTCCAACATTGTCATTCAATAATTTAGTGTATATTTAATCTTTTTGAGATATCTATTAATATTTGATGTTGATAAACATTTTCTTTTTTTTTGACATTTGAATTTTTGTCTTCATTAAAACTTAATACTTAACGCATATTGTGTTTACATTGTGTTTACATTGGAGTCATGTCAAATGAATCAAGACATGTCAAATCGACTTGGTTAGCGAAAATAGTACCCATAAACGTTTTTGACAACGTCTTAATGAAGAGTGACATCTATCTTTGAAAACCTTCTAAATTGGGCATTTATAATTGATTGTTTTAGTCATCCAATCGATCGGGACAATATGCCAATCAAATGGGATATTAAATTAGCCCATTGGTCTTATCCTTTTTTACGCCTACCTCTAGCCTATAAATAGAGGTCTCTTATTTCATATTTTCACATTCAGAATCGTGAGCTATCTCACCCTCCTCACTCTCTCTAAAAAATATTGTTACTTTCTCTCACTAAAAATTAGCCATAGGCCTTCGAGAAAGTTCTTGTATTTTTGTGAGGTTTGTATTATGAAAATGATGATATTGTAAATTCACTAAGAGCTATTTTCTCTTGATTGAATATTTATTCTTAAGTGAATGTTTATTTGGATTCAAAGCTAACTCGTTAAAATCTTTGTTTGGGGATTTAGTATTAAGTTGACGGTTCGTTTCGTGAGTTCAACCCGTGTAAAAGTTCAACTTGGTTCAAAATAAGTCTGGTGTAAAGTCTCAATTTGGTTTGTGTCAGCCTGTGTAAAACCCCAATTTGGTTTGAGGTCAATCTAGTGTAAAATCTCAATTCGATTCGTGGTCAAGCCCGTGTAAATCCCCGGTTCGGTTTGGAGGATAGTCAGTTCAAAACTCCACCCTGATTTAAGCTTGAGACTAACAACTTGAAGTTTTGTTCATGTTTGGAAGGAAGACTAACCACTTTATTCAATTGGTTGATGTTTGGTTGAAAGTTAGCCGGAAACTTCATTTTCCTTGTATAAGGGGATTCATAAGCTTAATCTACTAAAAACTTATAAAGATTACCGGATACTCTCAAGATCAAGTCTTGAGTAGAGGTTTAGGTCACTTCTTTTAGACCGAACCTCTAGAATTTCCGATGTCTTCTCTCTTCTCTTATCTTTTTTTCTTCCGCATATTTTCTTTCAACTGATTTTTTCCACTGCTATTAGTTTAATGTTTTCTTAAAAATATTTTTGAACTCTGAAAATAAAAAATAAGTTTGTTTTAAATTGACGCTTTAAAAAACTCTATAGTTCAACAAACCCTCCCCCATCAAACCCCGCCCCCCATCCTCCTCTTGTGTGTGGAATTACATGTCCAACAAAGTTCTCTTTCGATAGAACTTTACAACCGAATCAAATTTTTCTAACTAACTTTCTAATGAGAAAGAAATTTATCTGAAAAGATGTCACCTATTTTTATATGTGGTAAGATATTTATCTCTTTTTCTAAACCAAATATTAGCCATGTTATCATTGATATGCATTGTCGGTCTCAAACACGAATAAAAGGAGAGGATTGTATTAAACCGTCAACAACAACAACCTAAAATTTTATCAAATCTTTATGACATTGATTAATTACGCACATAAATGAGTATGCTACAAAAGTCAAGTTTGTGATCAAATTTAGTACAAAAGTTAAAAGATTTCAACAAAACAAACTTCGGACCTGGTTGATTTATTTTTGTAAAAATGTTGAGTTGTTTTAAAAATTTGAAAATCATTGATAGTCTAGTTTTACAAAAGTGTTTTTAAAAATTATTCTCTATTTGAAAGTTTTGAAAATTAAAAAATTAAAATTGATTTTGAAGATTTTGATTTTTAATTTTTAATTTTAAAAATCAGGAAGAGGAAAAAAACAAAGAAAACTGATACACTTAAAAGACAACTTTGTAATATTGTTAATTTTAAAATAATTTTTAAAAATTAAGTTACCAAACATGTTTTTTTTAACTCTTTTTTATAATTGATTTACAAAATAATTTTTAAAATCTAAAAACTCAAAATCATTTAAATAGGGCTTTAGTCTTGGGAAAAGTTGAGGAAGTAAGGAACAAATATGAAATTAACTCTATTCTTTTTTGAAGTTAGCACCTAACAAACATTCAATGTCTCCACTCCTAAAGAAATTTCAGCAATAACTCTATATAACATTACATTCCAACAAAATTTACTTATTTTACTATAATTTATCAAGTGGACCAACATAAAAGTGAAGAGAGAGATTTTTACAACTATCGATCTCTACAAATAGGGATGCATACTTAGATAGGTGTTAAACTTGTGAAGCACCCACGATGATGCTCTAAGAATATTGAAATCTCTCATTTTAGTTCGAACAAAACTTACAAGTTAGAACAAGTATTTTATTCTTGCATGTTCTTACGCAGCATTTTTCTAAAATACCAGTTTTGTAACCTTCAACTCCTAGTGGCTAGTTCTGGCAAATAATGTACAACGTCAATATGCCCATGACGACCAGGTAAAATGAAATACATAAAGGAAACACAAAGTGCACAAAAGGCTCAAGTAACAGATTTTGGTACCAGGTTCATTATCTTATGTTGCAGCCACTGCAAACACATTAGAGCCCAGTCAACGACAAAATGGCCATTCAGACTTGTCCTAGACCAGCTCTAAGAAAGATGAGATCCCAAAAAATTTCACCTTGCATTGCATCGCCGCAATGCTCGGATTTGCAGAATGTAAACTAGGCATTAGAAGCATCAAAACTGCCTTGCACACTCTGTCGTCTTTTATCTCTCAAGTTCTCTCCCCACATCTTGGCTTCAGCCACAGCACGTTCTCTATCAAGATCCCGGTTTAACATCTTAGCAGTTTCACGTGGGGAGTCGTCTTTCTCAGATCCCTCCAAATCCCATCTACGCCCAGATCCTTCACCTTCATCATTTTTTAATATTCTTCCACCTTTATCATCTCTATTTCCAGTTCCCTTATTATTACCAATTCCAGGATTGTTAGTATCATATGCCTGATTGGCTAGATAAGAAAGGGCCGTCACCACATCCCCAATCAGAGGACGCGCGGCTGCCTGTTCTTGAATGCACATTGATGCTACAGCTAGAGCTTGATAAAGACCCCGCATGGGATACCGCCCCTGCAACCGTGGATCTGCCAGCTTTGGAAACTTCCTACGGTCATTGAATAAAGGCCGCGCCTGCTCAAAAATATGAAACCACCATTACCACTCCATTGTTATACAACCATAAGATAATGCAAACTAAATTAACATAAATTGACAAGAAAATATCAAAGAACTACCCATGTGACAAGGTTTTGTTCTCCATGGGGCCGGGTGCTGTCTATGGCTTTACGGCCAGTAATCAGCTCCAAGAAGACTACCCCAAAACTATATACATCAGATTTTACAGTCAGCTGTCCAGTCATAGCATACTCAGGAGCACAGTAACCATAAGTACCCATGACACGAGTGGAAACATGTGATTTGTCCCCAACAGGACCAAGCTTTGCCAGACCAAAGTCAGAAAGCTTTGGATGATAACCTTCCTCAAGTAATATATTAGATGACTTGAAGTCCCTATAAATTACTGGAGGATTTGCCTTGTCGTGTAGGTATTCCAATCCTTTTGCGGCACCGGCAGCTATTTTCATTCTAGTGTTCCAATCTAATGGCTCCTTATCAGGGGGGAGATCTGCACGAGTCAACAAAAAATGAATAAACACAAGTTATTATCAAGTTACATGCATTATGTTTTAACATTTGCAGTGATCGTGTAACAAACAGCATTTATCCTCCATGCTTCCCAAATTTAGGAACACTTCCCAATCATCAGAAGACAGATACTGTAAAGGAAAAACCAGAACACCTCTGGCAGACAATACAATGGTTAATTGGTTATCAAATGTATGGATTCCATTTCTGTAACTTGGAATCAACAAGGAATGCTATTCCACGCGCTAAGTTGATCAGGCTTCTCAAAAAACTACATCGGAAAGGAGCAGCGTGGAAGATATTCAACTAAGAGCACATAACATTATGAGCTTAGATGCACAGCTGTTTCCTTACAAGGAAAAAACCCACAGAAAATTATTTATTACCATAGTAAGTTCAAGACAAAAAGTTGTGGAATAATCAAAAGCATCAAAAGGGAATTTTTGTTAGCACATTTAAGTGGATATGTAAAAAACTAAATAGCATTGTAGAGAACAAATGCTAATCTACAAGAGCTTATCCATGGAAAGTTGGTTACCCACCAAGAACAACCTACTCGCTAAACAGAAATGAGATTCCAAAAGAGAAAGTCAAATATGTCCTAGAATACCTGGTGTTGCTAGGCTATAAAATAAAAGAGAAAGTCAAATCAACCATGATGAAAGCCAAACAGGAGGAGTGAAGGGGGGCCTTTCTCTTTGGCATGCTAGGCTAGGCCACCCTGGTGTTGATGTGCAAAAGCATGGTTTGAAACACTGTAATATTCCATTTACTAATGAAGGATTTTTTTATTTATGTTCATCCTGTTGTTTGGGCAAAACTCATAGATTACCCCCACATTTATCGACCACTACTTACTCTAATCCTCTTGAGTTAGTGTATAGTGATCTTTGGGGAGTAGCTCCAGTAGTTTCTAGTACTGGTTTCTCCTATTGCATGTCATTTGTAGATACCTTCACTAGATTTACTTGGATATTCTTACTTACAACAAAATCCAAAGCTTTAACCATTTTTCAACAATTCAAAGTCATGGTAGTAAACCAATTTCCCTTTAAAATCAAAGCTGTCCAATCTGATTGGGGAGGGAAATTCAGACCTGTTACTCAACTTTTGACTCAAAATGGCATTTCTCGTCGTCTTATTTGTTCACATACTCCCCCCAAAAATAGTGTGGTGAAAAGAAAACATAGACACGTAACTTAACTAGGTCTCACAATATTGGCTCAAGCATCTCTTCCTAACAGATCATGGGATAAGCATTTCTAACCGATGTCTATCTTATAAACAGACTTGCTTCTGCTCCTTTAAATTTTGATATTCCAGGTATAAAACCTTTTAAGCAACAACCAGATTACTCTTTTCTTAAATGCTTTGGATATTCTTGTTTTCATCTTGTTAGACCTTACAACAAAAATAAACTTCAATTTAGGTCTCAAGAATGTGCATTGGATATCCCACTTCTTGCAAGGGTTACAGATGTCTTGCCTCTGATGGTCGTATTCATGTCTCTAAAGATGTCACCTCTAATGAACACAAATTCCCCTAAAGTATAGTATTCCTTCCTATCTCAAAAACAAGTTAATCACCTGAATTTTCAGTATCATTGCCTTTAGTGTCTCAACCTTTGTTGTGTCCTTTACCCACCGCATTTGTTATACCCTCACCTATTACTATTTCCATTCCTATTCCACAGAGATCACCTTCATCTCAACCACCTAGTTCTAATCCCATTCCTAGTTTGTCTACTGCATCTCCCACAAATTCTCAAACTTGTGCTTCTAAGCATTCAAATTCCAGTCCTTCTCTCTGCAAAAATCAGTCCCAAAATCCTGTCACATCATCTAGTCATGCAAAATTAACTGTTGAATGCAAAGTTCCTATTGAGGCACCAGTTAATGATCATTCCATGAGAACCAGATTGGAATCTAGTTTTGTATGTCCAAGGGTACGGCCTAATCTTCTTTTGGCTCATGCTGAACCAAAAGCAACTAAACAAGCTCTTTCCAATCCAACTTGGCTTGCTGCAATGAATTATGAATATGCCTTGCTTAAAAATGCTACTTGGTCACTAGTACCACTACCAGCTGAAAAATCTCCTATTGGATGCAAATGGATGATCTTGAGGGTTAAAGTGAATCCCGATGGTTCCATCAATAAGTAAAAAGCTAGGTTTGTATTGTAGCCAAGGGTTTTCGTAAAAAATATGGTGAATACTACACTGAAAATTGTTTCATGTGGTTAAGCCAGTCACTGTAAGGACAAGTCTAACTCTTGTTCTCTTTAGAGGTTGGCTACTCAAGGAACTACATGTTAACAATGCCTTCTTGGATGGGTTACTTGAAGAAGATGTGTATATGACACAACCCCCTGGTTTTGAGAACTCCAACAAATCCTAAGTCTACGAACTTCACAAGGCAATTTATGGTCTAAACACAAGCCCCAAGGGTTTGGTTTGATAGGCTCACAGGCACTCTTCTTTAGTTTGGATTCTTAGCAAGCAAGTGTGATTTCTCTTTATTTGTAAACTCCAAAAATGATACTCTTGTATACATGTTGATATCATCATCACTGGTAGTAACCCCAACTTCATTCAGCAAGTGGTTATCAAATTGAACTCAGTATTTGACCTACAATAACTTGGAGACTTAGATTATTTCTTGGGGATTGAAGTCAAGCTTCAAGATAATGGGGCTCTTCTTCTCTCTAAAGGCAAATATATAAGAGATCTTCTCTCTAGCACTGTATTTGATTGAGGCAAAACCTCTTCCATCTCCCATGATTGCTGCAATAGTGTTAGTAAACTCCCAAAAGAGGGTTTTTATACTTTTTCAGATCTTACCCTGTACAAGTCAATAGTGGGTGCACTATAATATTCTACAATTATATGTCCTGATGTATGCTTCTCAATGAATAAGGCTTGTCAGTACATGCCTCGGCCAATGGACTCCCATTGTCAGGCTATTAAACCCATCCTACGTTATCTCAAAGGCACTAGTTCCCTCTTTTCCTGTAACTCTGCAAGCATTTTGTGATGACCTTGATGGAAGGCGTTCCAAATCAGGAGCTTGTGTTTTTCAAGGCAGTAATCTTACTTCTTGGTTGGCTAAAAAGCAAGCAGATATCTCAAGATCCAGCATGGAAGCTAAGTATTGCAGCTTAGGTCTTGCTACATCAGAATTGCTCTGTCATCTGAACTGAGCATCAAGGTACACTGTGACAACATGAGCACCGTTGCTCTTGCCCATAACCTAGCCCTTGACGGTCGTAGAAAAGATATGGAGTTAGATCTCCAAATTGTGCATATTCGTGGTCTGGTCATCAACAAAATGCAAATGTAATGACTAAGGCTCTTCATCCCTCCAAAGTTTGATGACAAGCTCACACTATGTGTAGAGTTAATTCAGCCTAATTTGAGCTTATGGGGGCATGATAAGGAATAGATATGCAAATTAGTCTCAAGTAACATTGAGTTTCTAATATCATCCCCAATTGTACTAGTAATGCATAAGAGTTGATATAGATAGTAACGAAACTATGATTTTTTGAAATGTATTGCTACTGGTTTGTGTTGATGATAGTTGTAAAAGAGTAGAATAATACCGTGGAGGTGGTCTTCCAATGATCCGAGGGGCATGAACTCATAAACAAGGAGTCGTTGGTCCCCATCGGCACAGTATCCAATGAGACTGACAAGGTTAGGGTGGTGTAGAAGACTGAGCATGAGAACTTCAACAAGGAACTCGCGATTACCCTGGAGACCGTCTTTGTCTAACTGCTTAACAGCAACAGCCTGTATATAGGTAGGTAATTGAAGAAAGATGAGTGAGTGGGATTGCAGAATAGAAGAGGATGAGAATGATGATTAGAATACCTGAGAAGTTGATTCAAGGCGTCCCCTGTAGACCCTTCCGAAACCACCTTCCCCTAAAAAGGACTGAGGCCTGAAGTTTTTAGTTGCAAGGGCAAGTTCACGGAAAGTAAAGGTTTGAGCCGCAATTTGACCTGGTGGACCGTCTTTCAGAAGACCAGGAAATTCCCTCTTGGATGCTCCTCCATTACTTGTTGACCGAAGCTTCTCTGCTCCTCCTCCTGCAAAATAATACTTGTAATCTTCAACTTCAACGGGATCTGATTCGTAAAGAAAGAAAGAAACAATGATCGGATCGAATTGGATTGGATTGAAATGAACTAACCAGAGGCGGCAGAGGGGAGGTTATGATTATGATGATCGTGATTGTGTGTTTGTTGCTGAGGATTCGGATTGAGCTTCTCGTCCTCTTTCGAATCGAAACACGAAAAACAACCCATTCAATCTCCCGGATTCACAACACACGCAATCTTTCTTCCAATTCTCTCTAATTTTATTATTAATTTATAATAATAAAGATCATTCTTTTCTTTTTCGGATTATTATTACTACAAGTTACAGCAAAGAACGACTATCAGTCCTTACACAAACAAGAACAAGAACAAAGACTTGGATTAGACTCACAGCGAGGGAATCATCAACCTTTTAATTCAATTAATAAACCGTCTATTAATCCATTCTCCAAATTACCCTTCAAAAACCTATCTTTTAAATCTTTCAAATTGCTTTTTCAAAATATATTTATTATTTATACAATTCTTACTTCCCTAAAATAGTTTACATTTATATATTTGCAATATTATATAAGTGATTAAAATAAATAAAAGTCAAACTATTCACGATATTTAACGTCTATGTTTAATTGAATTACATTTTCAATGCATTTTAATTAAACAGGCAAAGGAGGGCTTGATCTTATTCCACTTTACGCATAATCTAGACATGAAGACGACACTGAAGGGAGGGCCATGGACATTTGATAGCCATCTAATGATCATTGAGACGGAAAAATTAGAGCCAAATCGAGAATATCCCATTGTTTCATGTTGATTTCTGGGTCCAGGTGCATAACCTACCAGCAGGATTGATGTTGGAGAAGGTTGGAAGAACAATGGCAAACTCCATCGACACCTTTGTGGAGTATGACAAGAATAATACTACAAGATTTTGGCATCAATATATAAGGTTGAGGGTAAGGATTGATGTCCGTCAGCCTTTGAAAAAACAATACCAGAGTTAAGAACAAGGATGAAGAATGGTGCATGGTGAGTTTTAAGTATGAGAAACTAAATTTGTTTTGTTTTGTTTGTGGAATATTAGGGCACTCTGAACAAAAGTGTGAAGTTAGATTTTCTATGCAAGATGATGATAGAGAAAGAGGTTGGTCAGGGGAACTTATAGCTGAAAATAGGAGGTATGGTGGTGGACCATCATCAAGGTGGTTAAGGAAAGATTCAGGCGGTAGAGGGAGTTACAAAGACGGAGATACAACTCATTCACGTGAAGGGCACGCACAACAGGAAGAAAGTAACAATGAAATTAATTGTAATAGGGCCCCATGGACAATGGTCATTCAATCCACCATTTCAAACTCAAATATTACGAATCTCAATGGTAGTCAATATCAATCATTACCCAATTATGGCAGTCTGTTACATCAAACTAATACCAGGAATCATGAATCCCTAATCATAACCATCCAAAACAGCCAGCCTGAACATTCATTCCAAAATGTCATATCGCCCAATCCTTTAAACCAAATGTTGCATATTAATAGCCAATCAAACATAATTGCCACACACTTTATGTCAAGCCAATTACTGCAGAGTAAATCTGTTATACCGGGTGCATAGCATGGAAACCAAAATTTAACCAATCAGGGCGCATACAACATACAAGGCCTTAGGTTTTACAGACTTATAACCTAATCCTTACTCGTGGAAGTGTCTATCTAGAACACTCATAGATATGAGACCCCCCTCACTTCCCTCAACCACACGACAACAAACACAGTCTTATCTTACTTAAAAGCTTATGACGAATTGTTAGTTACAACTCAATGCACCAGGTCCAATTCAAGTATCGAGGAGATACTCGAATGGCTCACATAAAGCACACACACAAAACTCTAATGATAACAATATAATGCACTACTTTGGTACATTCTTAGGTTTAGAACTTCTCTATAAATAGTAGTGAAGAGGCATGGGCTTCGGTCTTGATTTGCAGCAGATCCAAGATCTCTACACAATCTTCTGAAGATATGATCTCAATCAAATCAGATATTTCCTAAAATGTCTTGACAACGTTACTATGTAAATAAGTTAAGACGCAATATTCTTCAGGTACAAGGAAAACGCTCAATAATATAAGTGAACTAAATCTTCAAAGAAATCTTCAAATAAAACATTAAAGAGACTAAATCTCACAAGATGCTTAAGCTCAGTCACGTTGTAATGTTGAAATAACATGTCAGGACATCTTGTTTAACATCTGTCAAAAATACTTGTTTTTCCAAAATGCATCCAATCACAATATGTCTGACGTAACAATCTCCCCTTTTGGCAAATTTTGGCTAAAATAATCTTTGCAACGGCCAACAGGTAAGAGGGTTAGAAACAAGGATATACACCAGTAAGAAAATATACAACATCCTTTTTCACACAAAACACCAGAGGCAGGCACAACGAACAAAAAACCTCATACTGTATAATACGACATACATTTTTTTCCTTTTAGACATGAGTCGGGACATTGTTCTTGACATCTTGAACATCATGAACATCATGAGTACAAGTATCATACACTCCCCTTGAGTATCATGGCCAGAGGCTGAGTTACCCCAAGGGTTACTCCCCCTCCATACATGCACATGCTCCCCCTCAAGGAGCAAGAGGGACTAAGAGGCAGAACGCATAACACATAACAAGCAACAACACCACACACTCCCTCTTTTTATCCATAAAACTAACCAAAAAATCAATGTTAGCAAAACATAGTCAATAGAGTTTACAAACCCAAGAGCACTTTTTAAAGTGCATAAAAATTATCCAAGGCACAACCCATAAAAGAAACAGAAGAATAACAACACACAAAAGACTAGAGATCTTCAATCCTCATCACTGATGGTAGCATATTCATCATCACTTGCATCAGACCCATCTTCATTTTCTTCTTCTTCATCTGTTCCATCACTTTTCAAACCGCATTCTTCTTCAGATAAGGACTTAATGGACATTTCAATCTTGCTTTTCCTTTTAGTACATCTTTTTATAGTTTCATCCAAGGTCTTGCAGGTATCTTGCAGCTCTGCTAGGATGTCTATTCTGTGAGTAGGCCTTGAAGGAGTCTGTCCAGATGGCATGACAATGTCTGGGACATGTTTCCCAGTGAACATCCTATAATGAAATGAGATACGAGGATCCCTTTTGCATGTACTATCAAAGTTTATTAAGATACTAGGGTGTTTACTTAGGATAACCCCACAAATCAATGATGGAAAAACTATTGGCATTTTCATAGCATAAAAGGAAGCATGCTTCATAGTTTGATAAAAAACATAGGATCCAAAATCAAAAATTGACTTGGTCCCAACAATATAGATAAACTTACTTAGTCCAGTAGCTATATTGGAGGTGTGATTGGTTGAAACCTAATTGGCAGCTCCAATTATGTGGAGAACAACATACTTGATACTCAAGGCACTAGCAGACAATTTCCCTTTCCTTGGCCATTCCTTCACTTGCTTAGCAGTAATCTCTCTGCAGATGACATTGACAAAGACTTCAATTTCAGCTTATTCTTCTTCATTTCTTCCCAAGAGCCTGTTGATTATTTCAGGAGAAAAATCCACACATCTTCCTTTGACATACACTTTTCTAAACTACTTGCTCCTCTTGTTGTCACAGTCAGTGGAGATGTTCACAATAAATTCTTTGACAAGCATTTCATAGAACTTGCCAAAACCTATTACAATTTTCATTAATCTAGCTTCTTGAATCAAACTCAACACCTCTTTACATTCAAAAGCATCTTTCCCAAATCTTTTTCCAGTGCTAATCTTCTTTGATAAATAAATTTCAAATTTTTAACATTATCCACAGAGTGAAATGAAGTGTTGTCAAGTGGAACTTTAGGAATATTAGCTGGTATCTTCTTCCCTGAGGCTTGCTTTCTGGAAATAGAGATGATGTCCTGAACATTTGTGTTCGACATCGTGATCAGATTCACTAGACTCATAGGGAACTTCCTTCCTTTTTAGGGGTTTCTTCTTGGATATAGGAGTCACCACCTTACTCCATCTTTTTGTGGGACTAACACTTGCTCTATTCCTGAAATATTTTGAGGGTGTGCTTAAGGATCCAACAACTTGGCCTTTTCTGTTCATCAACTTTTTATCTATACGAGGAGATAGTCTTTGCCCAATATGAACATCATCAAAGTTTAGTTCCTCAACATTAACAATGTTAGTGGGTTGATCGCTTTTCTCAACAGGGTTTTTGTCTTTGTCACCTAGCTCATTAGTCATTTCTCTATACCTTTCTTTGTCTTACGATTTCTCAGGAGACAGAGTAGGTGCATTCACATCAGGTTTATCTTTGGGGTTCTCAGTATTGTTATCATGTTGGGCAAAGGATGTGGAGACATCCGGCACGACATTTGTCTAGGGGTCATACCCTAACACTTGAGAGATCAACACACGAATATTCTTATCAACATTGTCTCTGTCAGCAACGATCATGCTAGATTTACTCAAGGTAGTTACAGATCTAGGTCTATTGCTGGTTTCAAAGGCTTTAACATCTTCCGTAACATTTGTCACAACGGGACAATCTTTAGACACATCAACAATAGGTTCAATGCTGGTGGGATCGAGATACAGACTAGTCATGGACTGGGGTTTCTTCAATACAGTATGAGATTCAAGATTATTCATATTTCTAGCAGTCATTGAGGGAGTGGAAAAGGTACTTACTTTATAAGGCTTTCCTTTCCTTGAATATTAAGTTCTATCCTTTCTCATAAGAGTTGCATGGACAGGGACGATCGAGAGGGGAACATCATCAGTAATGACATCAGAGAGATCTATCTTAGTGCCAATATTTTTAGGGTTTAATTTCTCTTTGGAGTGTTTGCTTGAAGTGGAGACAAAAGGTTGTAACATTTTAGAGGTTTTCGGTAGAGAGGAGATGGAGAGATGAAAGTGTCTGAGAACAAGTTTGAGAGAGAGAATGTAGAAGATAGCGTGAAAGTGTCTAGGGTGAAGTGTTGGGAAAATAAGAAAAGGTTGTAATTATAGTCCTTGAGTTTTATGCACAATTAAGTAGAAGGAATAGAAATTTGATTTCCATATCTCCAGACCAGTAATTGCTATAATTCTCCAAGCATGCAAATGCCCAATTCTCCCCTTAATTTTTCAAACTGATTTGCATCTAAAGCTTTAGTAAAAATATCCACCAGTTGCTTGTCAATATTTATATGCTCAAGAGTGGCAATTTTGTCTTCCACCAGATCCCTAATGAAGGATGAAGGGTATCAATATGCTTAGTTATGTTATGCTGAATAGGGTTCTTGGAAATGTTAATAGAACTTAGGTTATCACAGTACAATGTCATGACATCTTACTGGACATTGTATTCTTCTAGCATTTGTTTCATCCAAATTAATTGAGAGCAACTGCTTCCTGCAAAAATATATGCATCCTCAATCGTAGACAAGGACACACTATTTTGCTTCTTACTGAACCAAGATATGAGATTATTTCCCAAGAAGAAACATCCTCCAGAAGTGCTTTTTCTATCATCAGCACTGCCTGCCCAATCTGCACCACAGTATTCTGTAAGCAAGGAGTTTGCATAGTGAGAATACAACATTCCATATTCACTAGTTCCATTGATATACTTCATAATCCTTTTCACTTGAGTAATATGACTCATTTTGGGTTCAGATTGAGATCTAGCACAAACTCCTACAGCAAATGTAATGTCAGGTCTGCTAGCTGTGAGATAAAGGAGACTACCAGTCATACTTATGTACAGACTTTGATCCACATTTACACCTTTTTTATCTTTAGTTAGTTTCAAATGAGTTAGTGCATGTGTCCTTTTATGGCTAGCATTTTCCATGCCAAACTTCTTCACTATATTCTTGGCATACTTGCTTTGAGAGATGAAGATAGTGTCATCCATTTGTTTGACTTGGAGCTTAAAAAAGTATGTCAGTTCACCAACAAGACTCATTTCAAACTCATATTGCATCTGCCTGACAAAATGTTGTACCATCTAGTTCGACATCCCTCCAAACACAATGTCATCAACATATATTTGAGTTATTATGAGTTTACCATGCTCTTCTTTAACAAACAGTGTTTTATCTGTTCCTCCTTTCATGTATCCATTGTTAACAAGGCACTCAGTGAGCCTTTCATACCAAGTCCTAGGTGCTTACTTTAATCAATAGAGAGCTTTCCTTAGTTTGTAGATATGATCTGGAAAGCTGGGATCTATGAACCCCTTGGGTTGTTTAACAAAGACTTCTTCATTCAAGTACCTGTTTAAAAAGGCATTTTTCACATCCATTTGAAATAGTTTGAATTTAATTAAACAAGCCACTCCTAAGACTCAAGGCGAGCAACAGGGGCAAAGGTGTCATCAAAATCGACCCCTTTAATTTGAGTGTATCCTTGAGCAACAAGTTTGGCTTTGTTTCTGATTATAATCCATTTTTCATCAGAATTGTTCTTGTAGATCCACTTTGTGCCAATAACATTCATTCCTTTAGGTCTAGGAACTAAGTCCCATACTGAAGGAGAATTGCGATCCAAAACGCAGAGGAAATTAAAAATTTCTCCTTTAGTGATCCTTACGAATGGTCATGATCAGTGATAGAATAGTTACCTCTTATGATGATTGAAATCTTTGATGCAGATCTACGGAGTGATCACGAACGTTGAACGACGACAACGCCTCTACTCAGTCCACACGAACGGATTCCTTCAATCTCAGTGCTAGCTGCTATGAATGAAGGCTTTGAGTGAGAGAGAGAGAGAGAGAAAGAGAAAACGAAAATGCAACCGCAATTAATGCTTCTGCACAAGGGTTCTATTTATAGAACCACTTGTGTGGGCTTCAAGCTAAAAAGCCCACTTAAGTGTATGTGGCCCATATCTTATAATATGCCCAAAATCACTTAAGCCCATGGTACCTTACCATATTTCGTATTCTACTTAAGTACACCGTACCTTACAATGTTCTACAATTCACTTAAGTGCACCGTACCTTACGGTATTCCTTAGTTACTCTATCTCTCATCAATCCGTCCTTTGTGTGTGACCCTGTAGGTTTTCGCGGCATTGACAATTATATTAAATCACGTATTTAACATAATAAAAAGTGAGCGGTATCTAGCAACACATCACTGTTACCCAAGACACGAAAATGTCATGTGATTTGACAATTCCTTCTATGATAATTGTCATACGGTGAACTGACTTCGTGTGTTTTTGCTTTGGAAAGCAAATGTCGCGGATAGCAAGAGTCGTCACCGAGTTTTCTTTTATCCCATAAGGAAAGGTGGAAAAGAACAGGAAAGACCTTAATTAGATTTTGGGTTCGGGAGGTACATTATACAAAGGGAAGGTGTCTGCACCCTTTGTATCCATGGTTATCCATGGGCTCTTAATTGCTGGATCACTTATGTTTGTCTGAAAAGTGTTTGTGAATTGCTTAAAAATGTTTTGAAAAGAGAGTTTAACTTTGTAATAATTCTTGTACGAATGTATACAAAGTATTTATCTCGTTTAATTTTGAAAACTATTTAGAAAAATATAACTTGGCAATGATTCTAGTATGAATGTATACCAAGTGGTGATTTTCTAGTAGATGTTTTGCAAAGGGTGATGTATGAAAAGTATGGAAAATGTTTTAGGTTGTGAGTCAGCAATTAAGAGTTATACCTACCCAAGGTCTTTATGGGCATTTCCTATCCTTATGAGGGTAAAACTGTCCTTACTATTGGGAAGTAGGTAGTTTTATCCTTTGGATGTAAAGGGACATCGTAGGGTCATCGATCGGCCATTGAAGGCAACGTTTGTAAGGATACCTTAGCATTCGAAGGGACAATCATCATTTAGCCATAGGCTACAACGACGGGACATCGAGGGACAAAATCATATATTCGTAGGCAACATCCGAGGGACTATGATTTATTTTATAGGGACATGATGATTTAACCGAAGGGTCTTGGCTAAGTGTATCCCCATATTCGCGGGACATGACCGTAATACCGTAATACCGTAAGGCAACAAAGAGAGGTCCAAGATCACATACTCAAAGGCAACATTTTACAATCAATTAGGTAGTTGTAATTAGGTAATTAGGATGAATCTCCACATTAAAATCAATTAAATAATTAGGATGAATCTCCACATTAAAATCAATTAAATAATTAGGATGAATCTCCACATTAAAATCAATTAAGTAATTAAGATGAATCCCCACAAGGGTATCCCACAAATAAAGTGGAATACTTAGCAAGCTACCTTTTCCGGGAGTATGTGAACCCTTACAACATTCAGCAAACAGGTCAGAATACCAAATGGGGGTGCAATCGAGGATTACACCGCGAAAGAAACACAGCAGTAGGAATGTCAGGCAAAATAACGCATGATTAAAATAGAACAGATCAGATAAGCATAGAACAGAACAACCAAAATATTAGCGACTGTCACGTTCGCCTCTGCCTCGCCTAGCGAAGGCTTAGCGAATACTCGCTACATGCTCGCTTAGCGATGTGCTAGCGAGCGGCTGCGGGTTTTGAATTTCAGGACCGTACGATCTCAGCACGCTTCACGCCCTATGGCATCCAATACAGAAATTACATGGTTCAGCATTCAAGATATTCAGGCACACTTAGATTCACATGCAAAACCTCAAATATGTTTATGAATTCAATTATAATATCACATGCAAATTAAGAACATAAAGCGGTAATAGTAATGCAAACCTATTTGCAATTGAATTGCAACCTTGAATTGGCAAGTTGGATTGAGTTGGGCGGAGGTAACCTTGATGCAGATGAGTTTCCTTCAGGGTTCCTTTAGGGTTGCTCTGAATTCTCTGGGTTAGCTCCAGGGTTTGCTGTGCCTTCTCTCTATCTCCCGTCTTCGTTTTTCGTTCCCCCCTCTTCTGACTGAAGTTGTGGTATTTATAATGCTCTTTTTATGACCTAATGGGCTCAGAATGAAGCCCAGAATTTTCTGGTATTCGCAAGCTTCGCTAGGCGAGTGGCATAGCGAAGGGTTCGCTAGGCGAAGGATTTGCTCGCCTAGCGAGCATGCCAGTTTGACCCATTTTCTGGATTTGGCCACCTGTGAGCTGGGTCTTTGTTCCAATGCCTTGAACACTGAGTTGGAGTGCCTTGAGAGTGTCTTGAAAGATTAACGGACAAATTTTGGGGTATGACAGCTGCCCCTGTTCAATATTCTTGAACCGAGAGAGTTAGAATAGTGTGTACGCCATTCGTGGTCTGGAGGTGGAAGATTATTGAACACTAGAATGCCCCAAAAATTTGCACTTGTTAATCAAAGGTTAGTCTTGATGGAGATGGGCTTAAAGATGCCATCCAGAAAGTTTGATGATGAAAGATCAGAATGGGTCATACACTGCTGGGGATAAAGGATCAGAATGGATCATACACTAGATCGTATCTGAATCGCAGAATGAGTTATCCATTAGGCGGGTGACTTCGCTGGGGATAAAGGATCCAAACGGGTCGTACGCTAGACCGTATTGGAGGTGCAGAATGAGCCGTACGTTAGGCTGTATCTGAAGAAGAAAGTAGTCGTACGCTAAACTACACCCCGGAATGTACCGTACGCTAGGCAGTATCTGAGGATTTGAAGATCAGAATGAATCGTACGTCAGATCGTATCTGAGTTGCAGAATGAGCCGTACGTTAGACTGTATCTGAAGAAGAAAGTAGTCGTACGCTAGACTACACCCCGGAATGTACCGTACGCTAGGCAGTATCTGAGGATTTGAAGGTCAGAATGGATCGTACGTTAGATCGTATCTGAGTTGCAGAATGAGCCGTACGTTAGGCTGTATCTGAAGAAGAAAGTAGTCGTACGCTAGTCTACACCCCGGAATGTACCGTACGCTAGGCAGTATCTGAGGATTTGAAGGTCAGAATGGATCGTACGTTAGATCGTATCTGAGTTGCAGAATGAGCCGTACGTTAGGCTGTATCTGAAGAAGAAAGTAGTCGTACGCTAGACTACACCCCGGAATGTACCGTACGCTAGGCAGTATCTGAGGGTTTGAAGATCCAAATGGGTCGTACGTTAGACCATATTGGAGTTGCGGAATGAGCCGTACGTTAGGCTGTATCTGAAGAAGAAAGTAGTCGTACGCTAGACTACACCCCGAAATGTACCGTATGCTAGGCAGTATCTGAGGGTTTGAAGATCCAAATGGGTCGTACGTTAGACCGTATTGGAGTTGCTGAAAGTCAGAACGGATCGTACGTTAGATCGTATCTGAGTTGAAGGAGTCATATGTTGGGCTGAATCAGAATGAACCGTACGTTAGGCTGTATCTGATAATATTTGTTGTTGTATTTGAATCTTGAATGTAATTGATAAGGATGTCCGTCTTAGTGGATCTTTTATTTTGACTATATCAGGAGGATAATTAACCTGAAAAGAAAAGTTAGCTTCATGCCATGTCATGATGCATGAGATGTTTTATGCTTTTGAAAATAAATGCGAACATTGTATGCATGTATGTGATGTGAAATGATGCATGGAATGAATCATGCGTCTGAGAATTTTGCCAGGGGAACATAAATCCCCATATCCTGGTTGGAGATATTTGTATTGATGGCCCTTTCTCAGCTGGGGGTATTTGATTTCTGTCTGATGGCAGAAATGTTCAGCAGAAGCCTGGCTGGGGGTGGAAGAGATGACCAATTTGTCTCGTGATGTCAATTTCTTCTGGGGAATAACTGGCTTTGCCGGGGAATAGAATTAGCAACGGATTCATTGGGAAGCATGGTTAGACCTTCTCCTTGATCCTGAAGTCTTGTAGTAATTGCTATTTCTATTTTATGCATGCATTTTTGGTAAACACCGATCATATTCAAATGCATATATTAATTCAAATTAAATCAATGGACGTTTACGCAAACAAAACAGAGAAAGTAAAACAAAAGCATCTTTTTGGGAGTAAAGTTGTATTGATTTTGAAAGAGGGCCTATAAACAGGCAATTTGGATACACGGAGACAGAAATCCTAGTAAGTGGAAATTGTCGAGAACATAAAGAAAAAGCTATGAAGGAAAAGCCCTGTTGATTTTAATTCTACTACTGTCATTATGTCTTCAAGCATCTCATCTCCTGCTGTCGGATAGAGGTGATTGGCTTGTTCAGTCCCTTGAACTTGGATGAAGCTGTCTGAGAACGGGACATAGTCATACGTTTTTAATCCTTAATTTTTGCCTGGACCGCCTTTTTAGGTTTTCAGTCCACCAGGATACCCTTTTTTGCCCAAGCCGCCTTTTCAGGTTTTCGACTTGCCGGGTGTACATTTTTATATGTTTATCCCTAATTTTTGCCCGAACCCTTCTGGTTCGCCGGGATGCCCTTACTTTTGCCTAGATACGTCGACCTAGCGGGTCTCTTTTATGCGTAGTATTTTTTAACTATGTCCGCGTTCACGGGATGTGCGAAGTCTTCGCCGTCCATTGTAGCAAGCATCATGGCTCCACCAGAGAATACCTTCTTAATTACAAATGGCCCTTCGTATGTGGGAGTCCATTTGCCTCTGGGATCACCTTGTGGTAGAATGATACGCTTGATCACCAAGTCGCCAATTTGATATCCCTGTCTCTTGACTTTTTTATTAAATGCCTGGGTCATGCGCTTCTGATATATCTGCCCATGACAAACAGCCGCAAGTCTCTTCTCATCAATCAGATTTATCTGATCGAGTCGAGTCTGAATCCATTCATCTTCATCTAAGCCCGCCTCTTTCATGATTCTTAGAGAGGGAATCTGAACTTCCACAGGTAAGACTGCTTCCATTCCGTAGACTGAAGAGAACGGAGTTGCCCCTGTCGAGGTGCGTACTGAAGTGCGATAACCGTGAAGAGCAAACGGTAACATCTCATGCCAGTCTTTGTATTTTACTGTCATCTTTTGTATAATCTTCTTAATATTCTTATTAGCAGCTTCCACGACGCCATTCATCTTTGGCCGGTACGGAGAAGAGTTATGGCGTTTTATTTTGAACTGCGTGCGGAGTTCAGTAATCATCTTGTTGTTCTTCCAGAGAGAGCAGGTTTCTCAGATGTATATTTGATAGGATCCATCTTAGAAATCAATAAAGTGGTGTGATTCAACATATACTGTCTTAGTCGGCGAGCAGCCTAAGCCAAAGCATAACAAGCTTTCTCGAGCTGTGAGTATCTTGTTTCACAGTCGGTACCTTTTGCTAAGGTAGTATATCGCATGCTCTTTTCGACCAGACTCGTCATGTTGCCCCAACACGCACCCTATTGAATTTTCTAACACGGTCAAATACATGATTAGAGGTCTTCCTTCAACTGGTGGCATCGGATTTATAGGTTCTTGGAGATACTTCTTGATTTTGTCAAAAGCTTCTTGACATTCATCATTCCATATCATCTCTTGATTTTTCCAGGGAAAACCTCTACATAGTCACGTAACATCCGACGTAATCTTTCTTTGACACTGTTTTCCAAGCCTGCTCCTATTTTGACTTCTTTCTTGTCTACTTCAGTACCCAGATTCACAGTTTCAATTGATTATTCCTGCGGCTGTATGGTCTTTTCTTCTTGCAGTAACAGTCTGGCAAGTTCTAGGTACTTCACAATCTTCCTCACTTCCATCCTCGGCTTGGTAGATCGGATTTTCAAAGTCATAATGAACAGTAGCAGAGTTATTACCAACAGGATCCATAGTGGATATGGATCGGTAAATTGTTACGTGAGTGTGTGCAAGAAAACATAGCTTATTTGAAAGATGACAGGAAAGATAAAGAGCGCAATATTTGAATGCAAAAAGGTCTATTGATTTATTGAATGTGAATATGCTTATAAAAGTGACAAAACCTTTAACAAAATTTAATACATTAAAATAAGCAATAACAATTACTCCTGACTAAAGGAAATCAGGATAGTGTCTTCAGCCTTCCAATTATTGAGTCCGTCACCAATTGTTAGGAAAATCCAACTATCCAAGTCACAATCGTTATCAGCATCTTCCACAGCATTGACAGTCTCGTCATGGTTAGGCAGAGGGGCAGTGATGTCATTAGGAGTCTCCGGAGGATCAGAGATAGTCGCCTGTATCTTTCCACTTCGAATGCCGCTTTCAACACGTTCACCTATCAATATAAGTTCAGTGAAACCCGATGAGGAACTTCTCAATAGATGGCTGTAGAATGGGCCAGTCAGTGTGCTCATGAACATGTCCACTAATTCTCGATCAGCCATGGGGGGTTTGACTCTGCCAGCCAAATCTCTCCATTTTTGAGCATATTCTTTGAAGCTTTCTTTAGATCCCATAGTCATATTCTGCAACTGTAGCCGAGTAGGTGCTAATTCAGAATTATACTGGTAATGCTTGTAGAAAGCTGTCACTAAATCAATTCAGGTGCGGATGTCAGAGCTCTCGAGCTGATAGTACCATTCTAACTGTGTGCCAGACAGACTCTCTTGGAAGAAATGGATCCATAGTTTCCTATTAGTGGTATACGGCTGAATCTTTCTCGCGTAAGCTCTCAGATGCATCTTAGGACAAGATGCCCCATCATACTTAGTGAAAGCGGGGACCTTGAATTTGCGAGGAATGACCACATCAGAGACTAGACCCAAGCTTTCGAAATCCAGACCGGGCGCCTTCTGACCCTCCATAGCTAGCATACGTTCTTCCAGCAACTTATACTTATCATCTTTGGGAGAGTACTGTTCATTTTCATAATCTTCATCGTCGTCCTCCTGGCTGAAAGGATCAGCATTCTCATCTTCTGAATCTGTCCCCTCTTCTTGATCCTTCGGAATTCTAATCTTGACTCCTGCAGCCTGTCCTTTAAGCCTTCTTCCCGGGTTACTGTAACTCACAGGTTTTTTGTCCTTCTTCTGCTCGAGCAAGAGAGCCTTCAGTTCCTCCTGCCCCTTGGATAAGCTCAAGATCATCTCCTGGAATTGAGCATTCTGAGCCTGAAGATCCTTGACAGTTTGTTCGAGGGCCATTTTTCTGTTTGCAATAGGAAGATCGTGAGAACATTGATCCCTTTAGAGTACCTGTTGTGCAATGTTATGTTATGCTATACAATGTATGAAATGTTTTCAATGTTTAGAGTCCTTGAAATGGTTAGTACAATGCCATGATGTTATGATGTTATGATGTTAAGTAAATAACAAGCACAAGCAAGTCATACAACAATCATTCCTAAGTTTTAAGGCTTGCATGAGTTCCATAGGTAAGTACCCTCCCCATTGAAGTTTGGTTGGTTCAACCTGTCCTAGAATAGTAACCGGGTTCTAGAAGGATCTCCAATCACTGACCTTCTTTTAAGTCCACTTCAGTGCAACACCAAGTGGTTGACCGAAGCTTCCCTAAAGTCCAATCTCAAAGAGTGTAGTATCGAGTCTCAACCAACCCCAGTCGGAACCGAAGTCAGTTATCTCACTACTTTCTAATGGCTAGGATGAGTCAATTAGGGTTCTAAAGGTCTGGTTAATGCTTTGATGACACCACGCGGAAGCCAAATTTTTCCTCAAGTAAACATGAGGAACATCAGGACATCCAAAGTGTCACATTAACCATAGCCATCATTTTGACCATTCCAGTATACGCCGGATAGTCGCGATGATCTATTGCTACTTACCTAAGGTACACTAGATCCGGGTGTAGGATCTTTCACTCAAGCATAAAATACCTAAGCAATCCCTTAAAAGTAAATCAGACAATTTGAATAAGTGATCTTGTTTTTTAAGGTAACCTCTCTTTTTAATGGTCCCCAGCAGAGTCGCCAGTTCTGTCATACGGTGAACTGACTTCGTGTGTTTTTGCTTTGGAAAGCAAATGTCGCGGATAGCAAGAGTCGCCACCGACTTTTCTTTTATCCCATAAGGAAAGGTGGAAAAGAACAGGAAAGACCTTAATTAGATTTTGGGTTCGGGAGGTACATTATACAAAGGGAAGGTGTCAGCACCCTTTGTATCCATGGTTATCCATGGGCTCTTAATTGCTGGATCACTTATGTTTGTCTGAAAAGTGTTTGTGAATTGCTTAAAAATGTTTGGAAAAGAGAGTTTAACTTTGTAATAATTCTTGTACGAATGTATACAAAGTATTTATCTCGTTTAATTTTGAAAACTATTTAGAAAAATATAACTTGGTAATGATTCTAGTATGAATGTATACCAAGTGGTGATTTTCTAGTAGATGTTTTGCAAAGGGTGATGTATGAAAAGTATGGAAAATGTTTTAGGTTGTGAGTCAGCAATTAAGAGTTATACCTACCCAAGGTCTTTATGGGCATTTCCTATCCTTATGAGGGTAAAACTGTCCTTACTATTGGGAAGTAAGTAGTTTTATCCTTTGGATGTAAAGGGACATCGTAGGGTCATCGATCGGTCATTGAAGGCAACGTTTGTAAGGATACCTTAGCATTCGAAGGGACAATCATCATTTAGCCGTAGGCTACAACGACGGGACATCGAGGGACAAAATCATATATTCGTAGGCAACATCCGAGGGACTATGATTTATTTTATAGGGACATGATGATTTAACCGAAGGGTCTTGGCTAAGTGTATCCCCACACTCGCGGGACATGACCGTAATACCGTAATACCGTAAGGCAACAAAGAGAGGTCCAAGATCACATACTCAAAGGCAACATTTTACAATCAATTAGGTAGTTGTAATTAGGTAATTAGGATGAATCTCCACATTAAAATCAATTAAATAATTAGGATGAATCTCCACATTAAAATCAATTAAATAATTAGGATGAATCTCCACATTAAAATCAATTAAGTAATTAAGATGAATCCCCACAAGGGTATCCCACAAATAAAGTGGAATACTTAGCAAGCTACCTTTTCCGGGAGTATGTGAACCCTTACAACATTCAGCAAACAGGTCAGAATACCAAATGGGGGTGCAATCGAGGATTACACCGCGAAAGAAACACAGCAGTAGGAATGTCAGGCAAAATAACGCATGATTAAAATAAAACAGATCAGATAAGCATAGAACAGAACAACCAAAATATTAGTGACTGTCACGTTCGCCTCTGCCTCGCCTAGCGAAGGCTTAGCGAATACTCGCTACATGCTCGCTTAGCGATGTGCTAGCGAGCGGCTGCGGGTTTTGAATTTCAGGACCGTACGATCTCAGCACGCTTCACGCCCTATGGCATCCAATACAGAAATTACATGGTTCAGCATTCAAGATATTCAGGCACACTTAGATTCACATGCAAAACCTCAAATATGTTTATGAATTCAATTATAATATCACATGCAAATTAAGAACATAAAGCGGTAATAGTAATGCAAACCTATTTGCAATTGAATTGCAACCTTGAATTGGCAAGTTGGATTGAGTTGGGCGGAGGTAACCTTGATGCAGATGAGTTTCCTTCAGGGTTCCTTTAGGGTTGCTCTGAATTCTCTGGGTTAGCTCCAGGGTTTGCTGTGCCTTCTCTCTATCTCCCGTCTTCGTTTTTCGTTCCCCCCTCTTCTGACTGAAGTTGTGGTATTTATAATGCTCTTTTTATGACCTAATGGGCTCAGAATGAAGCCCAGAATTTTCTGGTATTCGCAAGCTTCGCTAGGCGAATGGCATAGCGAAGGGTTCGCTAGGCGAAGGATTTGCTCGCCTAGCGAGCATGCCAGTTTGATCCATTTTCTGGATTTGGCCACCTGTGAGCTGGGTCTTTGTTCCAATGCCTTGAACAATGAGTTGGAGTGCCTTGAGAGTGTCTTGAAAGATTAACGGACAAATTTTGGGGTATGACAATAATACTTATGCATATAATTACCATTTTGCCCTTGTCTATATTGAACACAATGCATAGACTGTGTCATCCTTGTCCAGTTCAATATTGGGCCCATAGACATTTATCCTGTTATGCAGGATGGGCAAATTCCATTTAGGTCACTCATGTCCCTCAGCATGCTTCGTGGAGTACCCATTAACTGTCTTTATGGTTATCCAGTTACGGACAATGTTTGATCAGCAATAAAGCACTCGACTCTACATCTAGGGTCCATAGTGGTTTCAGGTCGAAGGGTGGTATACACCATTATCACCATGAGAATAACTTATGACACTTTACATAACATTCTATATAGTATTCTCATAGCGGGTCAATCCAGTATAATTATTACTCTTAATATTCATACCTATGTTTAAGACTTGATAACTCCTTATCCATGATCCATGAGATGTGATCATCAGTCTACATACATAATAGTCTTAATGCTTTAATGTTATCCCACTTCACAATAAAGCTCGACTACGGATACTTTAAGAATAGTGTCCTTATGTTTAATGTGATCTCATGATTAAGTCATACTTGATACATTAAACGGACTAGCTATTCGAGGGACTTTATTAAACAAACGTAATCAACAAAAAGCCTTTTATTATTAATAAATAATTAGATACAAGTACCAAAAGTATTGGCCTCTAGGGCTTACACCAATAATCTCCCACTAGCACTAGAGCCAATCAAGCATACCCCTAATGCCCATAGATCTAGTATGACCATCATGCTTCTGCTGCGCAAGAGGCTTTGTCAGTGGGTCTGCAATATTGTCAAGTGTAGGTACTCTGCATATTTCCACATCTCCTCTATCTATTATCTCTCGAATGAGATGATAACGCCTAAGTATGTGTTTGGATCGTTGGTGAGATCTAGGCTCCTTAGCTTGTGCGATAGCACCATTGTTATCACAATAGAGACCAATGGGATCCACAATGGTAGGAACTATGCCAAGTTCACTAATGAACTTTTTGATCCAAACATCTTCCTTTGCTGCACTTGAGCCAGCAATATACTCGGTCTCGGTTGTAGAATCAACAACTGTATCTTGCTTTGAACTTTTCCAGCTCACAGCGCCACCGTTTAAGCAAAACACATAACCAGATTGCGATCTAAAGTCATCCTTATCTATCTGGAAACTAGCATCGGTGTATCCAATTACAGCCAACTCTTCCTGACCTCCATATATCAAGAATGAGTCCTTAGTCCTTCATAGAAAAGCATTTCCCCAACCAAGACTTTACTTGTTGTAGGGTAGGGATATCGTTTCCAATGAGTAATATGTCATCTACATATAATACTAGGAAAACGATCATGCTCCCACTAACCTTCTTGTAGACACAAGGCTCATCTTCGTTCTTGATGAATCCATATTGTTTTACTGTTTCATCAAAACAAAGATTCCAGCTTCTGGAAGCTTACTTCAATCCATAGATTGATCTTCGTAACTTACATATCTTTTGGGCTTCTTTTGGTATGTCAAATCCTTCAGGTTGTGTCATGTACACATCCTCAAGAAGATTCCCATTAAGGGAAACAATTTTGACATCCATCGGCCATATTTCATAATCATGATATGCAGCGATAGCAAGTAAAATCCGAACAGATTTAAGCATTGCAACTGGTGAAAAGGTTTCATCATAGTCAATGCCATGAATTTGTTTATATGCTTTTGCAACCAGTCTTGACTTATAGGTATGTACCTTACCATCCATGTCAGTCTTCTTCTTGAAGACCCGCTTGCATCCTATAGGGTTAACTCCTACAGGAGACTCTACCAAGGTCCAAACTTGGTTTGTGTACATGGAATCCATTTCAGATTTCATGGCTTCTAGCCACTTCTCAGACTCGGGACCAGTTATGGCCTCTTGGTAGGTCACAGGCTCATCTTGATCCATGAGTAATACATCACCTTGATCAGTTATGAGATATCCATATCTCTCAGGTAGGTGATGTATCCTGCCTGACTTACGCTGGTCTTGTTCTACTTGAGCAGGATGCTCTTCCACAACTACTTGTGTTTCTTGCTCTAATTCCTCCATAGGTGTATCAATGATTTGTGATTCTTGAATTTCTTCAAGCTCTACTTTCCTCCCACTGATTCCTTTGGAATTAAAATCCTTTTCTAGGAAAACTCCAGTTCGAGCGACAAACACTTTGCCCTCAGAAGGATTGTAGAAGTAATACCCTCTTGTTTCTTTAGGATACCCCACAAATAAGCATTTGTTAGATTTGGGCTCAAGCTTAGTTGAAACTTATCGTTTCACATAAACTTCGCAACCCCAAATCTTCATGTAAGACATATGTAGTTTCTTACCACTCCATGTCTTATATGGTGTCTTCTCAACCTTTTTGGATGGAACACGGTTAAGTGTGTAAGCCGCTGTCAGTAGTGCATGTCCCCAAAAGGAGTTTGGAAGATCGGCGTGACTCATCATGGATCAGACCATGTCCAACAGGGTTCGATTTCTTCTCTCAGATACACCATTCCATTAGGGTGTTCCAGGAGGAGTAAGTTGGGATAAGATCCCACACTCTTTTAGATGGTCATCAAACTCTAGGCTTAAATACTCACCACCTCGATATGATCGAAGAGTTTTAATATTCTTACCTAGTTGGTTTTAACTCGTTAGGTTTCACTCTTTTAGTATTAATGTTATAAATAGGCATTTCGAGATCAAGGACATATAGTCCATTGCTCATTTGTGCAGTAGGATAGAATATATCATTCAAATAAATTGAGCAACAATTGTTCTTTATTATAAATGAAAAACCAAACTTGTCCAAACAAGAAATGGAAATAATATTCCTGCTAATTGCAGGTACATAATAACAGTTCTCTAACTGAATTATTAAACCACTAGGTAAAGTCAATACATAAGTTCCTACGGCTAAAGCAGCAACCTTTGCTCCATTGCCAACTCGTAGGTCAACTTCACCTTTTGCCAAATCTCTACTCCTTTTCAGCCCCTGCACATTTGTACAAATGTGAGAACCGCATCCAGTATCTAATACCCATGATACAGAGGTAGATAAATTTATTTTAATAACAAAAATACCTGAAGTTGAAGTCTCTACTCCATTCTTCGTATCTTCCAGGTACTTTGGGAAGTTTCTCTTCCAGTGTCCGGTCTTACCGCAATGGAAGCAAGTGCCTGCCTTTGTTATGCCTTCACTAGGCTTCAAAGCAGCAACAGTGGGTTTGGGTTTGGCAACTTCCTTGCCTTTCCCTTTATCACCCTGCTTGGTGGGCCTTTTGTTCTGTCTCTTTCCATTCCCGATCATCAGAATGGACTTCCCTTTTGTCTTTAGATTCTGCTCAGAAGTTCTTAAAATGGATAGCAGTTCAGGAAGAGATTTGTCCATATCATTCATATTGAAATTTAGGACAAATTGACTGAATCCATCTGGAAACGATTGTAAGATCACATCAGTCACAAGTTCCTTTCCGAGGGGAAAACCCAACCTTTCAAGGTTTTCCACGTACCCAATCATCTTGAGCACATGGGGACTTACAGGGGCTCCCTCAGCTAACTTGCCTTGAAAAAGGGCTTTTGAAACTTCAAACCTCTCATGCCTTGCTTGCTCTTGATAGAGCATCTTCAGGTGTTCGATCATATCGAACACTGCCATATTCTCATGTTGCTTTTGCAATTTTGAGTTCATGGTAGCTAGCATGAGACAAGCGGTTTCATTGGCATCATCGACATGCTTCTTATAAGCATTTCTTTCTGCCTTAGGTGCAGAACTAGGAGGTTCCTCTTCAGGAACAGGTTTCTCCAAGACATACAGCTTTCTATCATGTTTGAGGACAATCCTCAGGTTTCGGTGCCAATCCAGAAAATTTGTCCCAGACAATTTTTCCTTGTCAATGATTGATCGTAAAATGTTGTTAGAGGTGTTGGTTGTCATGGTAATCTACATGAAATTAATGAAAATATAAGTATCATTAACATATTTAATTATGCCTTTAATTAAATGTGCTCCCACTATTTTACTCAAAACAAATGACCCTCATCATTTGATTTGGAAAATCCCATTGGAAGATTTTCTAGTGGACTGAGATCCATATTTCACTTTGTTCTAAGTCTGCGTAGGCGGATTACACAAAACTAGGTTATTAAGGTAGGAACTCCTTCCAATTGTATCTAATACAACTCTCGAAAATTTCAGTTGGGTGAATAACTCCTTATTCCAATCCATCATATGGATCATATCCAACTCTTGCTTCTAAACATATATAATATTATTATAATTTGTTTAGTTAAGTTTGACCCATCGTTTTAGCAGTTGGATATTACAATTATCCCATCGCACCTTACGAATATAGAACATGCACCTCGCGTAGGCGAAACCTACATTATCCGATACTAGTCTTGATGAGTGCTAAAACTTGGAAAGCAAACATATATAATATTATTATAATTTGTTTAGTTAAGTTTGACCCATTGTCTTAGCAGTTGGATATTACAATTATCCCATCGCACCTTACTAATATAGAACATGCACCTCGCGTAGGCGAAACCTACATTATCCGATACTAGTCTTGATGAGTGCTAAAACTTGGAAAGCATAAACTTAATATTTGATTTGAGGGAATTGCAATTGTTCTGATCTCACCGGCTTATTTATCATATAAATCGTCTCTCACATGCATCAACATACATTCACATGCATCAACATACATAATGAAACAATTATGGCCCCTAGCGCAATTGTTCTCCCAAGCCAATGAGAAAACCTAAGCTAACCTAATAACAATCTAAGTTTCTCCAAACAAGATCTTCAAGGTTGTCCTCCTTTAATATTGAATTCTTCTCTTTCTTCATAACATTGTCCTTCTTTGATATTGAATTCTTCTCTTTCTTCATAATATTACATTACAGAAGAAACTTGTTTTACATACGAGGGATTGAGATGAGAAATGAAGTTACATTAAGAGATTAAAAGGAGAGGCACGACACGCAGGTCGTATTTAAAAATCCAAAACAAAATAAAGGAAAACTAAGGCCATAACTGATCACCACAAGGCAATAATAATAAACACATTATTATTATTAATTTTAATTCTTTAATTAATTAAAACCAAATTAAATTTCGGCGACCGATCACACTACGCAGAGTTAGCCAGGGGTCCGTTGCCCGGTCAACGGACGGTGGTTCCGAAATTTTAATGAACAATTCTTTTGAAATCGACGTCGTTTTGCATCAACACAACTCTTGTGCAGTCACAAAACAGAAATCCCGAGAATTCTGACTCTGTGAGCGTGACGACCGTCACAGGCATGTTACGATCGTTACGTCTAGCTTGTTACGACCTTCACAGGCCCATGACGAACGTCACAGGCCCATGACGAACGTCACACGACCAAAGTAACAGAAACGCCTAGAATTCTGGATCTGTGAATGTGACGACCGTCACAAAGCATGTGACGACAGTCACGTCCAGCTTGTTCCGATCGTCACAAGCCCATGACGATCGTCACGCGACCAAAATCAACGCTTTCGAAACAGTCAACAGACTGATCCAAAAAGCCCTCAATTCATAACCCTTTGACTGCACAACCCTTGCACCGTCACTAACCCTAATGCACCAATTTCAGACCGTCAAACACACCTCGATTGTTGATTCAGTATGATTGATCAACAGGTCATTGCTTCACCATACTATTGTCGGATTCCGAAGCAAATGACCATTGATCGCTCAAAGGAAAACAACCATTTAGTGTTTGAATGAATGAAACAAAAACATTATATCATATATACCGTACTTTGCATTAGGATTACTTATATCATATATAAGTTGATCGGTCTCAATTGCGTAACCTATGGACGATCGATGTATCGCTGCTTCACCATACTAATGTCGGTTCCGAAGCATAGTCAACATCAATCATCCAACTCGTACACTCATGATGCCAAGTTTAATTACCCGTTTAATTAATTGATTCATTCTGTCTTTTAATCATATTAATACAGAAAATAAACAGCTATCTGATTCATGGTTTCGTAAGTGGCTCTGATACCATTGAAGGAGAATTGCGATCCAAAACGCAGCGGAAATTAAAAATTTCTCCTTTAGTGATCCTTACAAATGGTCATGATGAGTGATATAATCGTTACCTCTTGTGATGATTGAAACCTTTGATGCAGATCTACGGAGCGATCACGAACGTTGAACGACGAGAACGCCTCTACTCAGTCCACACGAACGGATTCCTTCAATCTCAGTGCTAGTTGCTATGAATGAAGGCTTTGAGTGAGAGAGCGAGAGAGAAAGAGAAAACGAAAATGCAACCACAATTAATGCTTCTGCACAAGGGTTCTATTTATAGAACCACTTGTGTGGGCTTCAAGCTAAAAAGCCCACTTAAGTGTATGTGGCCCATATCTTATAATATGTCCAAAATCACTTAAGCCCATGGTACCTTACCATATTTCGTATTCTACTTAAGTACACCGTACCTTACGATGTTCTACAATTCACTTAAGTGCACCGTACCTTACGGTATTCCTTAGTTACTCTATCTCTCATCAATCCGTCCTTTGTGTGTGACCCTGTATGTTTTCGCGGCATTGGCAATTATATTAAATCACGTATTTAACATAATAAACAGTGAGTGGTATCTAGCAACACATCACTGCTACCCAAGACACGAAAATGTCATGTGATCTGACAATTCCTTCTGTGATAATGCTTATGCGTATAATTACCCTTTTACCCTTATGTCTATATTGAACACAAGCATAGACCGTGTCATTCTTGTCCAGTTCAATATTGGGCCCATAGACATTTATCCTGTTATGCAGGATGGGCAAATTCCATCTAGGTCAGTCATGTCCCTCAGCATGCTTCGTGGAGTACCCATCAACTGTCTTTATGGTTATCCAGTTACGGACAATGTTTGATCAACAATAAAGAACTCGACTCTACATCTAGGGTCCATAGTGGTTTCAGGTCGAAAGGTGGTATACACCATTATCACCATGAGAATAACTTATGACACTTTGTATAACATTCTATGTAGTATTCTCATAGCGGGTCAATCCAGTATAAACATTACTCTTAATATTCATACCTATGTTTAAGACTTGATAACTCCTTATCCATGATCCATGAGATGTGATCATCAGTCTACATACATAATAGTCTTAATGCTTTAATGTTATCCCACTTCACAATAAAGCTCGACTATGGATACTTTAAGAATAATGTCCTTATGTTTAATGTGATCTCATGATTAACTCATACTTGATACATTAAACGGACTAGATATTCTAGGGACTTTATTAAACAAACGTAATAAAGAAAAAGCCTTTTATTATTAACAAATAATTAGATACAAGTACCAAAAGTATTGGCCTCTAGGGCTTACACCAACACATACTTCATTTCTTATAAACTGACCTAATTCTTCTTGCATTGCATAGATCCAAAATTCATTAGTCAAGGCTTCCTTCATATTTTTTGGTTCAAACTTAGAAACAAAGCAATCATTTGAGATCACATATCTATATCTATTGGTGACCCCTTCATTAAGGTTTCCAATAATGAGATTTGTTGGATGATCTTTCTGAATTCAGATTGAGGGACCTTTGTTGACTTGGGGACTGTCTGGTTCAATTCCTCCTGACTCGCTGTCTGACTCAATAACTTCCTAATTTTGAGGTGAGTTAATCTACTGAGATGATGTCCTAACATCTTCCTCAACATCAGTACATTTTTTTGAGAGATTATCATCCACTACCACATTGATGGATTCCACCGCGACTTTGATTTTGGAATTAAAAACTCTATAGGCTCTGTTGTTTTTAGAGTATCCCAGAAATACCTCCCCTATCCTCTCTAAAATCTGATAAGGACCAATAATTCGAGGTGTCAACTTCTTCGACTTCAAAGCTCGACCAACCCTAGTTATCGGAGTAACACGAAGAAACACATGGTCTCCCTCTTGAAACTCAAGTGACTTCCTCCTCTTGTCGTGATAACTCTTCTGACGACTCTGAGCAATCTTCATTTTCTCCTGAATCATCTTAATCTTTTCCGTAGTTTGTTGAACAATCTCCGGTCCAATCACAACACTCTCACCGGACTCATACCAACATAAAGGTGTCCGACATCTCCTACCATACAAAGCTTCAAACGGTGCCATACCAATGCTCGAATGAAAACTATTGTTGTAGGTAAACTCAATCAAAGGTAAATAACAATCCCAAGCACCTCCCTTTTCCAAAACACAAGCCCTCAAAAGATCCTCTAGCGACTGAATCGTCCTCTCAGTCTGACCATCAGTCTGCGGATGATATGCAGAACTCAGTCTCAGCTTAGTTCCCAAAGCCCTCTGCAAACCTTCCCAGAACTTCGATGTAAATCTAGGATCTCTATCCGAAACAATACTCGACGGAATACCATGCAAACTTACAATTTTCTCAATATACAACTCAGCTAATCTCTCTAACGGATAATCCATTCTGATCGGAATGAAATGAGCCGATTTTGTCAATCTGTCAACAATCACCCAAATAGCTTCAAAATTCTTAATTGTCCTCGGTAAACCAGAAACAAAATCCATACTGACACTGTCCCACTTCCACTGTGGAATAGCCAAAGGTTGCATTAGCCCAGACGGCTTCTGATGCTCAACCTTTGACTTCTGACAAGTCAAACAAGAATAAACAAAACTCGCAATTTCTCTTTTCATTCCCGGCCACCAAAATAACTTTTTCAAATCATGATACATCTTCGTAGCTCCAGGATGAATACTCAGGCCACTACGATGTCCTTCCTCAAGAATACTCTTCTTAAGTTCGGTAACATCCGGAATACACACCCGGTTACCAAATTTCAAAACACCATTCCCATCAATTCTGAATTCACCACCTTGACCTTGATTCACTAGAGTCAACTTATCAACCAAAAGCACATCGGACTTCTGACCCTCTCTAATCTCATCCAGAATACCACTCGTTAACTTCAACATTCCCAATTTAACACTATTGTGAGTACTCTCACACACCAAACTCAAGTCTCTGAACTGCTCAATTAAATCCAATTCCTTAACCATTAACATAGACATATGCAATGATTTCCGACTCAATGCATCAGCCACTACGTTTGCTTTACCCGGATGGTAATTCAAACCAAAGTCATAATCCTTTAGAAACTCTAACCATCTCCTCTGTCTCATATTCAGCTCTTTCTGATCAAACAAATACTTCAAACTTTTGTGGTCACTGAAAACCTCAAATCTTGACCCGTACAAGTAATGCCTCCATAACTTCAGAACAAATACCACAGCTGCCAACTCTAAATCGTGTGTCGGATAGTTCCTCTCATGAACCTTCAGTTGTCTCGAAGCATAAGCTACAACCTGCTTATTCTGCATCAAAACACCACCCAAACCCAACAATGAAGCATCACAGTAAACCTCAAATAGTTCTGACGGACTCGGTAATATCAGAATAGGAGCAGTAGTTAACCTTCTCTTTAACTCTTGGAAACCTTCTTCACATTTTGAGTCCCAAACAAACGCTTGCCCCTTCCTAGTCAACATCGTCAACGGTAATGCCAACTTAGAGAATCCCTCAATGAATTTCCTATAATAACCTGCAAGTCCAAGAAAACTCCTTATCTCAGAAACTGACTTCAGAGCTTCCCACTTAGATACCACTTCTATCTTAGAAGGATCAACAGCAACACCACCTCTTGAAATCACGTGACCAAGAAAACTAACCTCTTCTAACCAAAATTCACACTTAGACAGTTTAGCAAATAACTTCTTTTCTCGTAGAACTCTTAAAACCATTCTCAAATGCTCAGCATGCTCTTCTTCAGATTTCGAATACACCAAAATATCGTCAATAAACACCACAACAAACATGTCTAGGTACGGATGGAAAATCCTATTCATATACTCCATAAATACCCCAGGCGCATTAGTCACACCAAAAGGCATTACAGAATACTCATAATGTCCATACCTTATTCTAAAAGCAGTCTTCTGAATATCCTCAGTTTTCACACATATCTGATGATACCCCGATCTCAAATCTACTTTGCTGAACACACTCGCACCAACCAACTGATCCATCAAATCATCAATCCTCGGCAAAGGATACCGATTCTTGATCGTCACTTTATTCAGTTGCCTGTAGTCCACACACAACCTCATAGTACCTTCTTTCTTCTTAACCAATAACACTGGTGCACCCCACGGCGACACACTCGGACGAATAAATTTCTTATCCAACAGATCTTCCAGCTGACTCTTCAATTCAGTTAACTCAACAGCAGACATACGGTACGGAGCCATAGATATCGGCCTAGTACCAGGTACCAAATCAATCGAGAACTCAACTTCACGCTCTGGCGGCAATTCATTCACTTCTTCAGGAAACACATCTGGAAAATCACACACCACGGCTAGATCGCAAATCACCAGTTTATCTTTAGCCTCCAAAGTCGCTAACAGCATAAATAACTCTGCCTCATCTGCTACTGCCTCATTCACCTGCTTTGCTGATAGAAACAAACTCTTTCCTTCCTCAATCTCAGGAAAAATCACAGTCTTATCAAAACAGTTGATATAAACTCGGTTAAACACCAACCAGCTCATACCCAGGATAACATCAATCTGCACTAGTGGAAGACACACGAGGTCCATCCCAAAGTCTCTACCAAAAATACTCAAAGGACAATTTAAACAAACTGAAGTAGTAGTCACTGAACCCTTCGCAGGAGTATCAATCACCATACTACCATGCATCTCAGATATCTCTAATTTAAGTTTCACAGCACAATCCAAAGATATAAAGGAGTGAGTCGCACCTGTGTCAATAATAGCTACAAGAGGAAAGCCATTAATATAACACGTACCTCGGATCAAACGATCATCTGCAGAAGTCTCAGAACCCGATAAAGCAAAGACCTTGCCTCCCGACTGGTTCTCTCTCTTCGGCTTAGGACACTATGGACTGATATGACCCATCTCTCCACAGTTGAAACAAGTCACAGTCTTCAACCGACACTCTACAGCCAAGTGACCACCTTTTCCACACTTGTAACACTTCTTCTCAGTACTAGTACACTCATGGATACGATGTCCCGCCTGACCACATCTGAAACACTTAGCAGGGGCACTGGAGTCTCCGCTACTAGGCCTCCTCATCCCATTCTGCCTCTGGAAACCTTTTCCAGCCGCATACGGCTTCCCACGATCATTCTGATTCTTGCCTTTCCTATCAACCCTTTGCTGATAGCTCTCTGCTCTAGCCTTGGTATCCTGTTCAAAAATCCTGCAACAGTCAACCAAATCAGAAAACACTCTAATCCGCTGATACCCAATAGCCTGCTTAATCTCGGGACGTAACCCGTTCTCAAACTTCACACACTTTGAAAATTCCCCAGTAGCCTCGTCATAGGGAGTGTAATACTTCGACAACTCTGTGAACTTAGCAGCATACTCAGTAACGACCGGTTGCCCTACTTCAATTCTAAGAACTCTATCTCTTTCTTTCCTCTGACATCCTCTGGAAAGTACTTCCTCAGGAATCTCTCTCTGAACACCGCCCAAGTGATCTCAGTTAGGGGTGTTCAAAACCAAACCGGCCCAATAAAAAACCGCAAACCGAACCTAACCAAACCGAAAACCGCAAAAACCGCATTTGGTTCGGATTTGTTTGGGCCACTTTATGACAGAACCGCGCGGTTTGGTTCGGTTTGCGGTTTATATTTTGAAACCAAACCAAACCAAACCAAACCGCGTTATTTACAACCCATTTATTTTACACCAAACCCAAGTCCATTTCTAAAGCACGAAACCTGAAAACCTAGGGTTAGGAACAGAAGAAGGCTCACAAAATCGTACACAGGCAAAGGCAATTGGCAAAGACAAAGTCGTACACAGAAGAAGGCAAACACAAAATCGTATCGTACACAGAAGAAGGAAGAAGGCAAAGACAAATTAGTTTCTCATCTTCATCCTCTTCACAATCGAAAGGTAAATCTCTCGCTTCCTCATGTTTCAATTTCGTTTTTCATCTCCTCTTCTCTAATATCCCTTCTTCTCTCTTTCTTAGATATGACTATTGAGAAGGAAGTCAGTTCTGTTGCCGAAAATCAGGTAAAATATAGAAATTATTCTCTGTAATTTGTGAGTTTTTAGGGAGATGGTGAGTTCATAATTTGTGGTTAGTTGTCAATGATTGATTGGTTCAGTTTTATGATGATGTGACAATGTTAGTTTGGGTTCAATTAGTTTGTTTAGTTATGCTTAAAATGCATATCTGGTTTGAATCAATGGATTGTGATCTCATGACTTGTTGCTGCTCATTTATTTGTTGTTGAATATGTGACCATTGTTGAATTTCTTGCATTGGTTGTTATTGATATGTTATGTTAATGGACTTTTGTGAAGTTATTATGATACCTTGTATGATAAAAAATTTGCTGTCATGATGCTTTGTGATGATTGAACTGCTTGCCCTGTTGCATTGCTCTTGATTGTATTTACTGTTGCAGCCTTGATGAATGATGCTTTGATCTATTATGCTTGACGTAGAATGTTAGGTTTGAATGTTAGGTATTGATGTGCATATGCGTGGACTGGCTGGTTGCAATGTATGGCGCATAATTGTTGGTTGCTACAGCCTGTTGTGAAATTTTTATGCTTAGCATGATGATTGGAAATGTGCAGCTTGATCTGTTACATGTTATGATGATGTGTTAGGTCCGCTATGATGCTTGGTTCTGCAGGTTTTGTGTTAGGTTTTTTGTTCATGATTTCCTTTTATTGCCTTGGTTTGGTTTGGTCATGTATGGTGCATTATTATGTCACTTGTTTGGTGCATTGTTATGTCACTTGTGCTAAGTATATACATATTATGCAGTAAATTAAGGCAATGTAATTAACAAATAAGTGCAGTTTTTTTATTATGCACCAAATATGTATATTTCCTTTTACATATACTGCATATACTGTTTGTTCATGATTTCCTTAAGTATATACTGCACATATACTGCATATATGTAGTTACTTAAATATACTGTTATTTCCTTTTACATATAAGTGCAGTATATGTAGTTATTTGGTGCATGATTTCCTTAAACAGTATATGTATATGTAGTTACTTTTAAATCATGAACAAACAGTATATGAACAAATAAGTATATACATATTTACTGCATAATACATTGCCTCAAATAAGTGCAGTTTAAATATTATGCAGTAAATTAACAAACAGTATATGTATATATATTTGCAGTCTGAAAATAATCCATCGATGGCGATGCCTACAGCAAATCCATCTCAAACTATTGATTTGGACAAACATGAAGATGGTAATGTTCAAAAGAAAAAGAAAAGGAAAGTTGGAGAAGTTGGTGATTCTAATGCTAATGATTCTAATGATGGAGATTCAGGTAAACAAAAACCTTGTAGGCCTAAATCTTGGGTTTGGGATCATTTTACAAGAGACACTTCGGGTACTCGTGCTAAGTGTAATTGGTGTACGAAGTCGTATGCTGCTGATTCACACAAAAATGGAACCACCAATTTAAATAACCATTTGTTGCATCAATGTAAAAAAATTCCCACGAGTGTTCTTGATCCTACTCAAACCACTCTTAGCCTTCAAGAAGGCGGTAAAGCAACCAGTAATAATACACTTGTTGGTATCCATTTTGATGTTGAATTATGTAGACAAGCCTTAGCTAGAATGATAATTGTGGATGAGTTGCCTTTTTCGTTTGTTGAAAATGAAGGATTTCGTTATTTTATGAGTGTTACACAACCTAGGCTCCCACTTCCGGGAAGGATTTCAATTGCTAGGGATTGTTTGAGTCTTTACATGAGTGAAAAACATAAGTTTAGAGACTTGTTTACTAAAACAAATCAAAGTGTCTGTCTAACAACTGATACTTGGACTTCCGTGCAAAATATTAATTATATGGTTCTTACTGCGCATTTCATTGATCAAGACTGGAAGTTGCATAAAAGAATTCTCAATTTTTGTCCAATAACATCTCATAAGGGAGAGATAATTGGGAAAAAGATTGAAAAGTGTTTGGAGGGTTGGATGATAGATAAGGTTTTCACCATCACAGTTGATAATGCTGCTTCAAATGATGTTGCTATCTCTTACCTAAAAAATAGAATGGAGGATTGGAATTCACATCCATTAAAAGGAGAGCATTTACACGTCAGATGTTGTGCCCACATTCTTAACCTTGTTGTCAATGACGGGTTAAAGTTGAAGAAAATGCATTCTTCAATTTCCAAAATTAGGAGTGCGGTTCGATATGTTCGTCAGTCACCTGGCCGTTTAGATAGGTTTAGGACATGTATTAAAGAAGTTAGGATACAAGACAAGTCTACAGTGCAATATGATTGTCCCACTAGGTGGAACTCCACATACCTTATGCTTGAAAGCGCATTGAAGTTTCAAAAGGCCTTTAAAAGATTAGGTGAGAAGTGTGTTGAGTATGCGATGTTGGAAGGTGGTATCCCAAATAATGAGGATTGGGATAATGCCAAGTGTTTTGTCAAATTTTTGAAGTTGTTTTTTGAAATCACTACAAAGGTGTCAGGTTCAACTTATGTAACATCTTCTACATATTTCATGGAACATTGTACGATATTGGGGGCATTGAAGACTTGGACGGAATATCATAAAGATGACCCATTACTTACAGATATGGCTAATGCTATGAACGACAAATATAATAAGTATTGGGGGGATGTCATAAAGATGAATAAGTTAGTCTTTATTGCTGTCATTTTTGATCCTCGGCGTAAGTTCCAGTTTATTCGGCGGGGATTGGATAAGTTTTATGATAAGGAAGTTGTTGATTCTCTGTGTGATAAGGTGAGGCAAACATTAAACAAAATGTTTGAAAGCTATAGTCTTTTCTTAAGTAAAGGCCAAGTCGAAAGTGATGCACAAGAAATAGAGCCATCAGAATTTGTTACATCTTCTGATCATATGGATGATCAATTTGAGAAGGACATGGACCAAGATTCAAATTTAAATAAAAATGAAGTGGATTTGTATCTCATGGAGACGAGGGAGAAGAAAAGTCAAGATTTTGACATCTTGAATTGGTGGAAGGTAAATTCCACCAAATACCCTACTCTTGGTATAATGGCTAGAGATATCTTGGCTATGCCAATATCTACTGTTGCTTCGGAGTCTGCTTTTAGCACCGGGGGTAGAGTTCTTAGTTGTTATAGGAGCTCTCTTACACCAAACACTGTTGAAGCTTTGATATGTGCACAAAATTGGTTAAGATCTTCCCCTTTGAAAGTGGATATTGAAGAGCACTTGGAAGACTTGGAGAAGCTCGAACAAGGTATATATAAATTTGTAAACTTTATTTGTTCATGATTCTATTTTATTCAATTGTTTGTTTTGTCTAACATTTGTTAATATATTTGATATATTTTTAGAAATGGCTCCGATCCCGCAACTAAATGAAGGATTTTCTAATATTGAATCTGATTAGTATACGTGCTTGAAAAAAAGGTATGTGTTTTAATATTTGCTTCCTTTTAAATTCCGTTGTGGATAGGGATTATATTAGTATGTGTTTTAATATCTCTGTTTGTCGTCAAGAGGTATAATATATTTCTATGCTTTCTCTCTCTTGCATTGTTATTCACTTGGATCTTGAATCGGTTATTCTGATTTTTGTTCAGGAATGCTCAACCGCAGTTTCAGCTTATCGTTATGAATCGCAGAAATACAGGTTCAGATTTGTTGAAATTTTATTGTTCTTCAGATTTGGTATAAAGATCCTTTATATTTGTATAAGATCATGTTTTACTGTTTTGCTGATTACGTTAATTTGAAACCTAATGAACTTGTTATTGTTGCCATTGTTGCCCAAATCTTAATTCCTGAACTAATAATATCCAAATGTAGTTACTGCTTAATATTAATTCCATGATAGGTAATCAATCAATCAGTAGGCTGCTGCACACAAGATCGATTTTGTTGAAGTCCAAAACCATTAACTTTCCAATTAATCAACTTCTAACAATTTCCAAAATCAAATCATTTACCAACAGAAAATGTTGCTAAACTACTAACTAATTCACATGAATTTAACACTTTTTAACATTCACTTAACCAACATTATAACAATTTTTTTTACAGAAAAATGATTATCCTAAACTAACTGTCATGAATACAGTTCAACTAAATCTAACAGGTTCTACTTGGTTCAATTACCATTAACCACTCAATTGAGTTAACCATAACAGACTATAATAAACTAACAAAACCTGCAGTCTGTAACAGAAAATATACATGCACTAGCAGGTTATCAAATCCATAACAATTTCACACAAACTTCATCCTAACCCGTAACCTACAATGGACAGTAACTTAACAGATCCTAACAACAAACTAACAAACTCATCTAACTAATTCTTAACAGATAATTAACAGTAAGTTAATTTCTAACTGGTTTGAACTAGCAAGATTTAACAAAGTTAATCTCTGTTAAATCCATCCCCTATATATTCTCGAATCATCACTTTCAGAGCAAAAAACTTCTACACAAAACCTTCATAGATCATTAACTTCTTAAATGTTACATTTTATCCCAATGCGTTGCCTGCTGCGTATATGTTAAATGATTCAAAACAACAATGTTTTTGTTATTCTGTTTGTGATGAAACTTGTGATTTCAAACCGGAAAACAACTTCATTTGATAAAAGTATTCATTTGAAACTTGGATATTCTGTATTGAAAAATTTCTTTAACGTATGTCATTAGCTGCATATCAATTTTTTATGGCTTTTTGCTGGATACTTTATCAGTGTCAGTTTTAAGTTTGGATTTTGATTTTATGATTATAGATGTCTCTGGCTTTAGAAACCTTTGATTTCAATTGTTGCAGGCACCTAAGTTTACTGGACCTTATGCTTCTAATGTAGATAGTTTTCAGCAGCCCTACCATTCTGAGGAGTGTCAATTCTACTGTTCCCGGTGTTTTTTTGCCTCTTGTACATTCTCTTCAAATGCCGTCTACTTCTCTTGAAAGAATTAACAGTGGCAATCCGGTTACTAATCTTGTTAAACCTTCCACCTAATGCGGCTGTTCATCATTCCCAGAATCTGCCACACGAACTTCAATATTATTATGAGAAAACAAACGCCATTGTGAACAAACATGAAGAATTATGAATTATCAACTATGTAGTTTTTTTATGAACAAAGATAAAGTTTAATTGTAATTCATAATTTTATTTTTACAAATCTCTTTTTTATGAATACTATTTTTATGAGTTTGGTAATGTGTCAATTGTTATTCGGTAATGTTTATGTATGAATGATTTGGTATTTATTTATTATTGATTATACATAATAAAAGTATTGTAAAAAACCGCATCAACCGAACCAATTCAAACCGCATTGGTTTGGTTTGGTTTGGTTTGGTTTTTTTTTAATATTCAACAAAACCAAACCGAACCGCGTGTTTTTTTCTCTTGCGGTTCGGATGATTTTTAACATTAAAACCGCCCAAACCGCACCGCGAACACCCCTAATCTCAGTATTCCCAGCAGCTTCCAACTCAGTGCGGGTAGCAACCCACCAATCATCTGCTTCCTCTGACAGCATATGCGTACCGAACCTGACCTTCTGGTTATCGGCACACTCAGTCACTCGGAAGATCCTCTCGATCTCCTTCAACCACTTCTGAGCACCATCTCGATCGTATGCTCCCTTGAACATTGGAGGATTGTTCTTCTGGAACTCACTCAGTTGACGAGCAGCTCCCATTCCCATAACATTCGGATTCCCTCCAAGTACTCCAGCTAGCATACCCAGAGCCTCAGCAATCGCAGCATCGTCTCTACCTCTTCCAGCCATTCTATTCTGAAAACCCAACAAGCTAAACAATAAGTACTGATAGGGTTACACAACACCTATCCCGTACAGGGGAACAGAATAATTACGACTCGACTCGACCGACTATGCTCTGATACCACTAATGTAACACCCTTCTAAAATACCCCAAAATTTAATTTAAAACAACAAATATAAATCAGAGTAAATATGCAACTAAGGGTGTCACACGTGACACTTCGCACCGTGTTCCAAAATATCTGGTCATACTCATTTATTTATCAAAATAAACATTTGCATAATTCACAGTGGATAGAAATTAACAACAACATGCAAACCATGTAACACATTACAGGTAAGATCATTCCACAACCAACAATGAAAATAAGGTAAAACATCCCGTCCCGATGTTACATCTACCAGAGCATGACCCACTAAGGAACTACACTAGACTCCAAGGACTAGCTTCTACTCAATCACTGCTCGTTACCTGAAAAATAGTTGTAAGGGTGAGTTCCTCAATCGATATAATAAGCATTATAAAGTATCATGTAATGCTAAGTAATTTAACACATATCATCACCCTAATCAGATCACACATATTCAGCAACGGCAATATCAACTCATAATCATCATCATCATCATACTCAAACTCAACACAACCATAAAACACACGTATAATATTGGAATACATCCATTCATATTATACGCCATACATACATACATTATGCAATGAGACTCCATGCATGCGGTACCGACTATTCGTGAACATATAGTTCAACCTCACCGATCAAATCCAGATACGGCTACCAAGCTCACTAGTCCCACTCATTTGAGACCTAGTGACTCACTCACTAATTCCTCACCATGGGAATTAGCTACCACCCCAAGGGTTATGATATGCACGCTAATCACCTAGCATGCAAACATCAACAACAATCCACAATACTAACTCACTAATTCCTCACCATGGGAATTAGCTACCACCATAAAGGCCACAATATGCAAGCTAAATCACTTAGTCATGCAAACATCAACAATCATCCACAATGGACATATGCTCACACTCTAAGCCATAAACAGTCCATTCATAATTTTATATATGATAGATACATTCACCACATTATGCATATCATCATACATCATCAACATATTCACCACATAATCATATCATGTCATACCACATAATCAATCACAGCATTAGCACACTCTACTAATACCTATACTACTCAAAACAACGGGAAATGATCCCTACTCTATCATGCATCAGCTAAATTACATTACTCAGCTGAACAACCAAAAACTGCACAACAACAGCACAGAAAAATCACAATCCTGCCCATACGCGTATTGCCTAGTCCCATACGCGTATGGCCCAATTCTCAGCCAGTCCCATACGCGTACCACCTATCTCATACGCGTATGCTACGCGTACCACTTCCCCATACGCGTACCAACAGAGACCAAACCACGTTCAAAACATCATCTTCCTCATCCATACGCGTAATGCCTAGTGCCATACGTGTAACACCCCGATAAAAAAAAAGATAATTATTTAATATAAGTTAATATTATATTTATTAATTTAATTAAATAATTGGAATTATTGGATTATTATTATTGGAATAATAATTATTGGAAAATATAAAAGTTGGAATTAGAAAGATCCCATTTGGTAAAAAGAGGTTTTCAGGTGAAAACAGAGAAAACGACTCAAAAGGGAAAAGGGCAAAGAGCCAGAGAACAAGGGTTGGAGAGAGGAAGAGCTCGAAGCTGAAGGATCGCCGGATTAACTCAGGTAAGGGGGGTTTATCATCGATTAACGGGTATTATGGGATAACATGTAGTGGGTAGTGATAGACCATTGAATTGTCCCTGATTTGAATGATGCATGATGAAAATTGTGAAATATTGGATGAACGAAAATTGGATTATAATGGAAGGGAATTCGTAGGAATTAGATGTAAAAATGTTAGAACTTGTGAAATCGAATAGGTGATGATTCGTGTTAGGTGATATGAACGATTATTGTGTAAAATTGGACTGTAGAAGGTTGGATTTGGGGGAAACTCGTAGCAGAGAAAACCCATTGCAGATCTGGAAATCTGGTTTCTGGTCATACGCGTATGGCACTAGGCAATACGCGTATGAGATGGTCTGGTACGCGTATGGCATTAGGCATTACGCGTATGGATGAGGAAGATGATGTTTTGAACGTGGTTTGGTCTCTGTTGGTACGCGTATGGGGAAGTGGTACGCGTAGCATACGCGTATGAGACGGGTGATATGTAACACCCCGATAAAATAAGATAATTATTTAATTTAAGTTAATAATATATTTATTAATTTAATTAAATAATTGGAATATTATTATTGGAATTATTATTATTGGGTTATTATTTTATTGGAATAAAAGTTGGAATTAGAAAAGGTCCCATTTGGTAAAAGGGTTATTTTCACGTGAAAAGGAAAAAGAAGAGACAGAAAAGTGGAAAAAGGGCAAAGGGAACCAGAGAACAAGGGTTGGAGAGAGGAAGAGCTTGAAGCTTAAAGATTCGTCGGATTAACTCAGGTAAGGGGGGTTTATCATCGTTTAATGGGTATTATGGGATAATATGTACTGGGTAGTGATAAACCATTGATTTACCTCTGATTGGAATGATGTATGATGAAATTTGTGAAATATTGGATGAACGAAATTTGGATTATAAATGAAGGAAATTCGTAGGAATTAGATGTAAAAATGTTAGAATTGGTGAAATTGAATAGGGTATGATTCGTGTTAGATGATATGAACGATTACTGGGAAAAATTGGATTGTAGGAGGTTGGAATTGGTAGATCTCGTAGCAGAGAAGACCATAGCAGATCTGGAAATCTGGTTTCTGGTCATACGCGTATGGCACTAGGCAATACGCGTATGAGACGGTCTGGTACGCGTATGGCACTAGGCAATACGCGTATGGATGAGGAAGATGATGTTTTGAACGTGGTTTGGTCTCTGTTGGTACGCATATGGGGAAGTGGTACGCGTAGCATACGCGTATGAGATAGGTGGTACGCGTATGGAATTGGCTGAGAATTGGGCCATACGCGTATGGGACTAGGCAGTACGCGTATGGGCAGGATTGTGATTTTTCTGTGCTGTTGTTGTGCAGTTTTTGGTTGTTCAGCTGAGTAATGTGATTTAGCTGATGTACGATATATTAGGGATCATTTCCCGTTGTTTTGAGTAGTATAGGTATTAGTAGAGTGTGCTAATACTGTGGTTGTTCTTTGGCATGATCTGATATGCTTATGTGATAAAATACTGATGATGTGTGATGGTATGCATGATCTTGTGAATGTATCAGTTATGTGTGCATTTGTGAATAGACTGTTTTATGGCTTAGAGTGTGAGCATATGTCTATTCTTGAATTGTGGTTGATGATTTAGCATTGCTAGGTGATTAGCATGCATATTGTGGCCTTTATGGTGGTAGCTAATTCCCATGGTGAGGAATTAGTGAGTTAGTCATTTTGGACTGTTGTTGATGTTTGCATGCTAGGTGAATTAGCGTGCATAGCATGGCCCTTGGGGTGGTAGCTAATTCCCATGGTGAGGAATTAGTGAGTGAGTCACTAGGTCTCAAATGAGTGGGACTAGTGGGCTTGGTAGCCGTGCCTGGATTTGGACGGTGAGGTGCACTATATGTTCACAAATAGTCGGTACCGCATGCATGGAGTCTCATTGCATAATATGTGTATGGCGTATAATATGAATGGATGTATTCCAATATTATACGTGTGTTTGTGTTGATATTGAGTATGAGCATGAATTGTATTGGTATTGAGTATGATATTTGAATTGATGTGCCGTTACCGAATGTGTGATGTGATTAGGGTGATTAATGTGTTAAATTACTTAACATGACATGATATTTTATAATGCTCATTATATTGATTGAGGAACTCACTCTTACAACTATTTTTCAGGTAACGAGTAGTGATTGAGTAGAAGCTAGTCCTTGGAGTCTAGTGTAGTTCCTTAGTGGGTCATGCTCTGGTAGATGTAACATCGGGATGGGATGTTTTGCTATGTTTTCATTTGGTTGTTGAACAACTTTACATGTAATGTATTACATGGTTTGAATGTTGTTAGTTTGTATCCGCTGCGTATTATGCAAATGTTTTAATATTGATTAAATAAATGAGTATGACCAGATATTTTGGAACACGGTGTGAAATGATTGTGTGACACCCTTAATTGCATAATTACTCTGATTGATATATTGCTATTTTAATTTAATATTTTGGGGTATTTTAGAAGGGTGTTACATTAGTGGTATCAGAGCATAGTCGGTTGAGTCGAGTCGTAATTATTCTGTTTCCCATGTACGGGATAGGTGTTGTGTAACCCTATCAGTACTTATTGTTTAGCTTGTTGGGTTTTCAGAATAGAGATGGCTGGAAGAGGTAGAGATGATGCTGCGATTGCTGAGGCTCTGGGTATGCTAGCTGGAGTACTTGGAGGGAATCCGAATGTTGTGGGAATGGGAGTTGCTCGTCAACTGAGTGAGTTCCAGAAGAACAATCCTCCAATGTTCAAGGGAGCATACGATCCAGATGGTGCTCAGAAGTGGTTGAAGGAGATCGAGAGGATCTTCCGAGTGACTGAGTGTGTCGATAACCAGAAGGTCAGGTTCGGTACGCATATGCTGTCAGAGGAAGCAGATGATTGGTGGGTTGCTACCCGCACTGAGTTGGAAATTGCTGGGAATGCTGAGATCACTTGGGTTGTGTTCAGAGAGAGATTCCTGAGGAAGTATTTTCCAGAGGATGTTAGAGGAAAGAAAGAGATAGAGTTCTTAGAATTGAAGCAGGGCAATCGGTCTGTTACTGAGTATGCTGCTAAGTTCACAGAGCTGTCGAAGTATTACACTCCCTATAACGAGGCTATTGGGGAATTTTCAAAGTGTGTGAAGTTTGAGAACGGGTTGCGTCCCGAGATCAAGCAGGCTATTGAATATCAGCGGATTAGAGTGTTTTCTGATTTGGTTGACAGTTGCAGGATTTTTGAACAGGATACCAAGGCCAGAGCGGAGAGCTATCAGCAGAGGGTTGATAGGAAAGGCAAGAATCAGAATGATCGTGGGAAACCGTATGCAGCTGGCAAAGGTTTCCAGAGACAGAGTGGGATGAAGCGGCCTAGTGGGGGAGACTCCAGTGCCCCTGCTAAGTGTTACAGATGTGGTTAGGCGGGACATCGTATCCATGAGTGTACCAGTAAGGAGAAGAAGTGTTTTAAGTGTGGAAAAGGTGGTCACTTGGCGGCAGAGTGCCGGTTGAAGACTGTGACTTGTTTCAACTGTGGAGAGTTGGGTCATATTAGTCCACAATGTCCTAAGCCGAAGAAAGAGAACCAGTCGGGAGGCAAGGTCTTTGCTTTATCAGGTTCTGAGACTTCTGCAGATGATCGTTTGATCCGAGGTACGTGTTATATTAATGGCTTTCCTCTTGTAGCTATTATTAACACAGGTGCGACTCATTCCTTTATATCTTTGGATTGTGCTGTGAAACTTAAGTTAGAGATATCTGAGATGCATGGAAGTATGGTGATTGATACTCCTGCGAAGGGTTCAGTGACTACTACTTCAGTTTGTTTAAATTGTCCTTTGAGTATTTTTGGTAGAGACTTTGGGATGGACCTGGTGTGTCTTCCACTAGTGCAGGTTGATGTTATCCTGGGTATGAACTGGTTGGTGTTTAACCGAGTCTATATCAATTGTTTTGATAAGACTGTGATTTTCCCTGAGATTGAGGAAGGAAAGAGTTTGTTTCTATCTGCAAGGCAGGTGAATGAAGCAGTAGCAGATGGGGCAGAGTTGTTTATGCTGTTAGCGACTTTGGAGGCTAAAGATAAACTGGTGATTTGCGATCTAGCTGTGGTGTGTGATTTTCCTGATGTGTTTCCGGAAGAAGTGAATGAATTACCACCAGAGCGTGAAGTTGAGTTCTCGATTGATTTGGTACCTGGTACTAGGCCGATATCGATGGCTCCGTACCGTATGTCTGCTGTTGAGTTAACTGAATTGAAGAGTCAGCTGGAAGATCTGTTGGATAAGAAATTTATTCGTCCGAGTGTGTCACCGTGGGGTGCACCAGTGTTATTGGTTAAGAAGAAAGAAGGTACTATGAGGTTGTGTGTGGACTACAGGCAACTGAATAAAGTGACGATCAAGAACAGGTATCCTTTGCCGAGGATTGATGATTTGATGGATCAGTTGGTTGGTGCGAGTGTGTTCAGCAAAATAGATTTGAGATCTGGGTATCATCAGATACGTGTGAAAACTGAGGATATTCAGAAGACTGCTTTTAGAACAAGGTATGGACATTATGAGTATTCTGTAATGCCTTTTGGTGTGACTAATGCGCCTGGAGTATTTATGGAGTATATGAATAGGATTTTCCATCCGTACCTATACAAGTTTGTTGTGGTGTTTATTGACGATATTTTGGTGTATTCGAAATCTGAAGAGGAGCATGCTGAACATTTGAGGGTGGTTTTGGGAGTTCTGCGGGAAAAGAAGTTATTTGCTAAACTGTCTAAGTGTGAATTTTGGTTAGAAGAGGTTAGTTTTCTTGGTCATGTGATTTCAAGAGATGGTGTTGCTGTTGATCCTTCTAAGATAGAAGCGGTATCTAAGTGGGGAGCTCCGAAGTCAGTTTCTGAGATAAGGAGTTTTCTTGGTTTGGCTGGTTATTATAGGAAATTCATTGAGGGATTTTCTAAGTTGGCGTTACCGTTGACGATGTTGACTAGAAAGGGGCAAGCGTTTGTTTGGGACTCAAAATGTGAAGAAGGTTTCCAAGAGTTAAAGAGAAGGTTAACTACTGCTCCTATTCTGATATTACCGAGTTCGTCGGAACCATTTGAGGTCTACTGTGATGCTTCATTGTTGGGTTTGGGTGGTGTTTTGACGCAGAATAAGCAGGTTATAGCTTATGCTTCGAGACAACTGAGGGTTCATGAGAGGAACTATCCAACACATGATTTAGAGTTGGCAGCTGTGGTTTTTGTTCTGAAGTTGTGGAGGCATTACTTGTACGGGTCAAGATTTGAGGTTTTCAGTGACCATAAAAGTTTAAAGTATTTGTTTGATCAGAAAGAGCTGAATATGAGACAGAGAAGATGGTTAGAGTTTCTGAAGGATTATGACTTTGGTTTGAATTACCATCCGGGTAAAGCAAACGTAGTGGCTGATGCATTGAGTCGGAAATCATTGCATATGTCTATGTTAATGGTTAAGGAATTGGATTTAATTGAGCAGTTTAGAGACTTGAGTTTGGTGTGTGAGAGTACTCACAATAGTGTTAAATTGGGAATGTTGAAGTTAGCGAGTGGTATTCTGGATGAGATTAGAGAGGGTCAGAAATCCGATGTGCTTTTGGTTGATAAGTTGACTCTAGTGAATCAAGGTCAAGGTGGTGAATTCAGAGTTGATGAGAATGGCGTTTTGAAATTTGGTAATCGGGTGTGTATTCCGAATGTTACCGAACTTAAGAAGAGTATTCTTGAGGAAGGACATTGTAGTGGCCTGAGTATTCATCCTGGGGCTACGAAGATGTATCATGATTTGAAAAAGTTATTTTGGTGGCCGGGAATGAAAAGAGAAATTGCGAGTTTTGTTTATTCTTGTTTGACTTGTCAGAAGTCAAAGATTGAGCATCAGAAGCCGTCTGGGCTAATGCAACCGTTGGCTATTCCAGAGTGGAAGTGGGATAGTATCAGTATGGATTTTGTTTCTGGGTTACCGAGGACAATTAAGAATTTTGAAGCTATTTGGGTGATTGTTGACAGATTGACAAAATCGGCTCCTTTCATTCCGATCAGAATGGATTATCCGTTAGAGAGATTAGCTGAGCTGTATATTGAGAAGATTGTAAGTTTGCATGGTATTCCGTCGAGTATTGTTTCGGACAGAGATCCTAGATTTACATCTAAGTTCTGGGAAGGTTTGCAGAGGGCTTTGGGAACTAAGCTGAGATTGAGTTCTACATATCATCCGCAGACTATTGGTCAGACTGAGAGGACGATTCAGTCACTAGAGGATCTTTTGAGGGCGTGTGTTTTGGAAAAAGGAGGTGCTTGGGATTGTTATTTACCTTTGATTGAGTTTACCTACAACAATAGTTTTCATTCGAGCATTGGTATGGCACCGTTTGAAGCTTTGTATGGTAGGAGATGTCGGACACCTTTATGTTGGTATGAGTCCGGTGAGAGTACTGTGGTTGGACCGGAGATTGTTCAACAGACTACGGAAAAGATTAAGATGATTCAGGAGAAGATGAGGATTGCTCAGAGTCGTCAGAAGAGTTATCACGACAAGAGGAGGAAGTCACTTGAGTTTCAAGAGGGAGATCATGTGTTTCTTCGTGTTACTCCGATAACTGGGGTTGGTCGAGCTTTAAAGTCGAAGAAGTTGACACCTCGATTTATTGGTCCTTATCAGATTTTGGAGAGGATAGGGGAGGTAGCCTATCGTATCGCTTTACCGCCGTCACTTGCGAATTTGCATGAGGTTTTTCATGTGTCTCAGTTGAGGAAGTACATTCATGATCCGTCGCATGTGGTCCAAGTAGATGATGTCCAGGTGAGAGATAACCTGACTGTTGAAACATCACCTATGAGGATTGAGGATCAAGAGTTGAAGCAGTTGCGGGGTAAAGAGATTGCTTTGGTGAAGGTAGCTTGGGGAGGACCAGCAGGTGGCAATGTGACTTGGGAACTTGAGAGTCAGATGAAAGAGTCCTATCCAGAGTTATTCGCTTGAGGTATGTTTTCGAGGACGAAAACTCTTTTAGTGGGGGAGAGTTGTAACACCCCGATAAAATAAGATAATTATTTAATTTAAGTTAATAATATAGTTATTAATTTAATTAAATAATTGGAATATTATTATTGGAATTATTATTATTGGGTTATTATTTTATTGGAATAAAAGTTGGAATTAGAAAAGGTCCCATTTGGTAAAAGGGTTATTTTCACGTGAAAAGGAAAAAAAAGAGACAGAAAAGTGGAAAAAGGGCAAAGGGAACCAGAGAACAAGGGTTGGAGAGAGGAAGAGCTTGAAGCTTAAAGATTCGCCGGATTAACTCAGGTAAGGGGGGTTTATCATCGTTTAATGGGTATTATGGGATAATATGTACTGGGTAGTGATAAACCATTGATTTACCTCTGATTGGAATGATGTATGATGAAATTTGTGAAATATTGGATGAACGAAATTTGGATTATAAATGAAGGAAATTCGTAGGAATTAGATGTAAAAATGTTAGAATTGGTGAAATTGAATAGGGTATGATTCGTGTTAGATGATATAAACGATTACTGGGAAAAATTGGATTGTAGGAGGTTGGAATTGGTAGATCTCGTAGCAGAGAAGACCATAGCAGATCTGGAAATCTGGTTTCTGGTCATACGCGTATGGCACTAGGCAATACGCGTATGAGACGGTCTGGTACGCGTATGGCACTAGGCAATACGCGTATGGATGAGGAAGATGATGTTTTGAACGTGGTTTGGTCTCTGTTGGTACGCGTATGGGGAAGTGGTACGCGTAGCATACGCGTATGAGATAGGTGGTACGCGTATGGAATTGGCTGAGAATTGGGCCATACGCGTATGGGACTAGGCAGTACGCGTATGGGCAGGATTGTGATTTTTCTGTGCTGTTGTTGTGCAGTTTTTGGTTGTTCAGCTGAGTAATGTGATTTAGCTGATGTACGATATATTAGGGATCATTTCCCGTTGTTTTGAGTAGTATAGGTATTAGTAGAGTGTGCTAATACTGTGGTTGTTCTTTGGCATGATCTGATATGCTTATGTGATAAAATACTGATGATGTGTGATGGTATGCATGATCTTGTGAATGTATCAGTTATGTGTGCATTTGTGAATAGACTGTTTTATGGCTTAGAGTGTGAGCATATGTCTATTCTTGAATTGTGGTTGATGATTTAGCATTGCTAGGTGATTAGCATGCATATTGTGGCCTTTATGGTGGTAGCTAATTCCCATGGTGAGGAATTAGTGAGTTAGTCATTTTGGACTGTTGTTGATGTTTGCATGCTAGGTGAATTAGCGTGCATAGCATGGCCCTTGGGGTGGTAGCTAATTCCCATGGTGAGGAATTAGTGAGTGAGTCACTAGGTCTCAAATGAGTGGGACTAGTGGGCTTGGTAGCCGTGCCTGGATTTGGACGGTGAGGTGCACTATATGTTCACAAATAGTCGGTACCGCATGCATGGAGTCTCATTGCATAATATGTGTATGGCGTATAATATGAATGGATGTATTCCAATATTATACGTGTGTTTGTGTTGATATTGAGTATGAGCATGAATTGTATTGGTATTGAGTATGATATTTGAATTGATGTGCCGTTACCGAATGTGTGATGTGATTAGGGTGATTAATGTGTTAAATTACTTAACATGACATGATATTTTATAATGCTCATTATATTGATTGAGGAACTCACCCTTACAACTATTTTTCAGGTAACGAGCAGTGATTGAGTAGAAGCTAGTCCTTGGAGTCTAGTGTAGTTCCTTAGTGGGTCATGCTCTGGTAGATGTAACATCGGGATGGGATGTTTTGCTATGTTTTCATTTGGTTGTTGAACAACTTTACATGTAATGTATTACATGGTTTGAATGTTGTTAGTTTGTATCCGCTGCGTATTATGCAAATGTTTTAATATTGATTAAATAAATGAGTATGACTAGATATTTTGGAACACGGTGTGAAATGATTGTGTGACACCCTTAATTGTATAATTACTCTGATTGATATATTGCTATTTTAATTTAATATTTTGGGGTATTTTAGAAGGGTGTTACATGATACGCGTATGGGATTGGCGTAGAAATGGGCAATACGCGTATGGGACTAGGCAATACGCGTATGGGCAGGATTGTGATTTTTCTGTGCTGTTGTTGTGCAGTTTTTGGTTGTTCAGCTGAGTAATGTAATTTAGCTGATGTATGATAGAGTAGGGATCATTTCCCGTTGTTTTGAGTCGTATAGGTATTAGTAGAGTGTGCTAATGCTGTGATTGATGATGTGGTATGACATGATATGATTATGTGGTGAATATGTTGATGATGTATGATGATATGCATAATGTGGTTAATGTATCTATCATGTATGAAATTATGAATGGACTGTTTATGGCTTAGAGTGTGAGCATATGTCCATTGTGGATGATTGTTGATGTTGCATGACTAAGTGATTTAGCTTGCATATTGTGGCCTTTATGGTGGTAGCTAATTCCCATGGTGAGGAATTAGTGAGTGAATCATTGTGGATGATTGTTGATGTTTGCATGCTAGGTGATTAGCGTGCATATCATAGCCCTTGGGGTGGTAGCTAATTCCCATGGTGAGGAATTAGTGAGTGAGTCACTAGGTCTCAAATGAGTGGGACTAGTGGGCTTGGTAGCCGTACCTGGATTTGGTCGGTGAGGTTGAACTATATGTTCACGAATAGTCGGTACCGCATGCATGGAGTCTCATTGCATAATGTATGTATATATGGCGTATAATATGAATGGATGTATTCCAATATTATACGTGTGTTTTGTGTTGGTGTTGAGTATGATGTTTGAGTTGATGTGCCGTTACTAAATGTGTGTGATGATTAGGGTGATGAAATGTGTTAAATTACTTAACATTGCATGATATTTTATAATGCTTATTATATCGATTGAGGAACTCACCCTTACAACTATTTTTCAGGTAACGAGCAGTGATTGAGTAGGAGCTAGTGCTTGGAGTCTAGTGTAGTTCCTTAGTGGGTCATGCTCTGGTAGATGTAACATCGGGATGGGATGTTTTAAATGTTTATTGTTGGTTGTGAACCAGTTTACATGTAATATGCTACATGTTTTGCATGATTGATTTAATCTCTATCCGCTGCGTATTGTGCAAATGCTTTATGTTTTGAATTAATAAAAGAGCATGACAGTTATCATGGTGAATGGTGTGAATTGACTGTGTGACACCCTTAATTGCATAATTACTATGATTGATATATTGCTATTTTAATTAAATATTTGGGGTATTTTAGAAGGGTGTTACATTAGTGGTATCAGAGCATAGTCGGTCGAGTCGAGTCATAATTATTCTGTTTTCCCTGTACGGGATAGGTGTTGTGTAACCCTATCAGTACTTATTGTTTTATCTTGTTGGATTAACTCAGAATAGAGATGGCTGGAAGAGGTAGAGATGATGCTGCGATTGCTGAGGCTCTGGGTATGCTAGCTGGAGTACTTGGAGGGAATCCGAATGTTGTGGGAATGGGAGCTGCTCGTCAACTGAGTGAGTTCCAGAAGAACAATCCTCCAATGTTCAAGGGAGCATACGATCCAGATGGTGCTCAGAAGTGGTTGAAGGAGATCGAGAGGATCTTCCGAGTGACTGAGTGTGCCGATAACCAGAAGGTCAGGTTCGGTACGCATATGCTGTCAGAAGAAGCAGATGATTGGTGGGTTGCTACCCGCACTGAATTGGAATCTGCTGGGAATGCTGAGATCACTTGGGCTGTGTTCAGAGAGAGATTCCTGAGGAAGTATTTTCCAGAGGATGTTAGAGGAAAGAAAGAGATAGAGTTCTTAGAATTGAAGCAGGGCAATCGGTCTGTTACTGAGTATGCTGCTAAGTTCACAGAGCTGTCGAAGTATTACACTCCCTATGATGAGGCTACTGGGGAATTTTCAAAATGTGTGAAGTTTGAGAACGGGTTGCGTCCCGAGATCAAGCAGGCTATTGGATATCAACGGATTAGAGTGTTTTCTGATTTGGTTGACTGTTGCAGGATTTTTGAACAGGATACCAAGGCCAGAGCGGAAAGCTATCAGCAAAGGGTCGATAGGAAAGGCAAGAATCAGAATGATCGTGGAAAACCGTATGCAGCTGGAAAAGGATTTCAGAGACAGAGTGGGATGAAGAGGCCTAGTGGGGGAGACTCTAGTGCCCCTGCTAAGTGTTACAGATGTGGTCAAGCTGGACATCGTATCCATGAGTGTACCAGTAATGAGAAGAAGTGTTTTAAGTGTGGAAAAGGTGGTCATTTGGCTGCAGAGTGTCGGTCGAAGACTGTGACTTGTTTCAACTGTGGAGAGTTGGGTCATATTAGCCCACAGTGTCCTAAGCCGAAGAAGGAGAATCAGTCGGGAGGCAAGGTCTTTGCTTTATCGGGTTCTGAGACTTCTGCAGATGATCGTTTGATCCGAGGTACGTGTTATATTAATGGCTTTCCTCTTGTAGCTATTATTGACACAGGTGCTACTCATTCCTTTATATCTTTGGATTGTGCTGTGAAACTTAAGTTAGAGATATCTGAGATGCTTGGAAGTATGGTGATTGATACTCCTGCGAAGGGTTCAGTGACTACTACTTCAGTTTGTTTAAATTGTCCTTTGAGTATTTTTAGTAGAGACTTTGGGATGGACCTAGTGTGTCTTCCACTAGTGCAGATTGACGTTATTCTGGGTATGAACTGGTTGGTGTTTAACCGAGTCTATATCAATTGTTTTGATAAGACTGTGATCTTTCCTGAGATTGAGGAAGGAAAGAGTTGGTTTCTATCAGCGAGGCAGGTGAATGAGGCAGTAGCAGATGGGGCAGAATTGTTTATGCTGTTAGCGACTTTGGAGGCTAAAGATAAACTGGTGATTTGCGATCTAGCTGTGGTGTGTGACTTTCCTGATGTGTTTCCGGAAGAAGTGAATGAATTACCGCCAGAGCGTGAAGTTGAGTTCTCGATTGATTTGGTACCTGGTACTAGGCCGGTGTCAATGGCTCCGTACCGTATGTCTGCTGTTGAGTTAACTGAATTGAAGAGTCAGTTGGAAGATCTGTTGGATAAGAAATTTATTCGTCCGAGTGTGTCACCGTGGGGTGCACCAGTGTTATTGGTTAAGAAGAAAGAAGGTACTATGAGGTTGTGTGTGGACTACAGGCAACTGAATAAAGTGACGATCAAGAATCGGTATCCTTTGCCGAGGATTGATGATTTGATGGATCAGTTGGTTGGTGCTAGTGTGTTCAGCAAAATAGATTTGAGGTCGGGATATCATCAGATACGTGTGAAAACTGAGGATATTCAGAAGACTGCTTTCAGAACAAGGTATGGACATTATGAGTATTCTGTAATGCCTTTTGGTGTAACTAATGCGCCTGGAGTATTTATGGAGTATATGAATAGAATTTTCCATCCGTACCTAGATCAGTTTGTTGTGGTGTTTATTGACGATATTTTGGTGTATTCGAAATCGGAAGAAGAGCATGCTGAGCATTTGAGAATGGTTTTAGGAGTTCTACGAGAAAAGAAGTTATTTGCTAAACTGTCAAAGTGTGAATTTTGGTTAGAAGAGGTTAGTTTTCTTGGTCATGTGATTTCAAGAGATGGTGTTGCTGTTGATCCTTCTAAGATAGAAGCGGTATCTAAGTGGGAAGCTCCGAAGTCAGTTTCTGAGATAAGGAGTTTTCTTGGTTTGGCTGGTTATTATAGGAAGTTCATCGAGGGATTTTCTAAGTTGGCGTTACCGTTGACGATGTTGACTAGAAAGGGGCAAGCGTTTGTTTGGGACTCAAAATGTGAAGAAGGTTTCCAAGAGTTAAAGAGAAGGTTGACTACTGCTCCTATTCTGATATTACCAAGTCCGTCGGAATTATTTGAGGTTTATTGTGATGCTTCATTGTTGGGTTTGGGCGGTGTGTTGATGCAGAACAAGCAGATTATAGCTTATCCTTCGAGACAATTGAGGGTTCATGAGAGGAACTATCCGACCCACGATTTAGAGTTGGCAGCTGTGGTTTTTGTTCTGAAGCTATGGAGGCATTACTTGTACGGGTCAAGATTTGAGGTTTTCAGTGACCATAAAAGTTTAAAGTATTTGTTTGATCAGAAAGAGCTGAATATGAGACAGAGGAGATGGTTAGAATTTCTGAAGGATTATGACTTTGGTTTCAATTACCATCCGGGTAAAGCAAACGTAGTGGCTGATGCATTGAGTCGGAAATCATTGCATATGTCTATGTTAATGGTTAAGGAATTGGATTTAATTGAGCAGTTTAGAGACTTGAGTTTGGTGTGTGAGAGTACTCACAATAGTGTTAAATTGGGAATGTTGAAGTTAGCGAGTGGTATTCTGGATGAGATTAGAGAGGGTCAGAAATCCGATGTGCTTTTGGTTGATAAGTTGACTCTAGTGAATCAAGGTCAAGGTGGTGAATTCAGAGTTGATGAGAATGGTGTTTTGAAATTTGGTAATCGGGTGTGTATTCCGGATGTTACCGAACTTAAGAAGAGTATTCTTGAGGAAGGACATCGTAGTGGCCTGAGTATTCATCCTGGAGCTACGAAGATGTATCATGATTTGAAAAAGTTATTTTGGTGGCCGGGAATGAAGAGAGAAATTGCGAGTTTTGTTTATTCTTGTTTGACTTGTCAGAAGTCAAAGATTGAGCATCAGAAGCCGTCTGGGCTAATGCAACCGTTGGCTATTCCAGAGTGGAAGTGGGATAGTATCAGTATGGATTTTGTTTCTGGTTTGCCGAGGACAAGTAAGAATTTTGAAGCTATTTGGGTGATTGTTGATAGATTGACGAAATCGGCTCATTTCATTCCGATCAGAATGGATTATCCGTTAGAGAGATTAGCTGAGTTGTATATTGAGAAGATTGTAAGTTTGCATGGTATTCCGTCGAGTATTGTTTCGGACAGAGATCCTTGATTTACATCGAAGTTCTAGGAAGGTTTGTAGAGGGCTTTGGGAACTAAGCTGAGATTGAGTTCTGCATATCATCCGCAGACTGATGGTCAGACTGAGAGGACGATTCAGTCGCTAGAGGATCTTTTGAGGGCTTGTGTTTTGGAAAAGGGAGGTGCTTGGGATTGTTATTTACCTTTGATTGAGTTTACCTACAACAATAGTTTTCATTCGAGCATTGGTATGGCACCGTTTGAAGCTTTGTATGGTAGGAGATGTCGGACACCTTTATGTTGGTATGAGTCCGGTGAGAGTGCTTTGGTTGGACCGGAGATTGTTCAACAAACTACGGAAAAGATTAAGATGATTCAGGAGAAGATGAGAATTGCTCAGAGTCGTCAGAAGAGTTATCACGACAAGAGGAGGAAGGCACTTGAGTTTCAAGAGGGAGATCATGTGTTTCTTCGTGTTACTCCGATAACTGGGGTTGGTCGAGCTTTGAAGTCGAAGAAGTTGACACCTCGATTTATTGGTCCTTACCAGATTTTGGAGAGGATAGGGGAGGTAGCCTATCGTATCGCTTTACCGCCGTCACTTGCGAATTTGCATGAGGTTTTTCATGTGTCTCAGTTGAGGAGGTACATTCCTGATCCGACGCATGTGGTCCAAGTAGATGATGTACAGGTGAGAGATAACCTGACTGTTGAAACATCACCTATGAGGATTGAGGATCGAGAGTTGAAGCAGTTGCGGGGTAAAGAGATTGCTTTGGTGAAGGTAACTTGGGGAGGACCAGCAGGTGGTAATGTGACTTGGAAACTTGAGAGTCAGATGAAGGAGTCTTATCCAGAGTTATTCGCTTGAGGTATGTTTTCGAGGACGAAAACTCTTTTAGTGGGGGAGAGTTGTAACACCCCGATAAAAAAAATAAGATAATTATTTAATTTAAGTTAATATTATATTTATTAATTTAATTAAATAATTGGAATTATTGGATTATTATTATTGGAATAATAATTATTGGAAAATATAAAAGTTTGAATTAGAAAGATCCCATTTGGTAAAAAGAGGTTTTCACGTGAAAACAGAGAAAACGACTCAAAAGGGAAAAGGGCAAAGAGCCAGAGAACAAGGGTTGGAGAGAGGAAGAGCTCGAAGCTGAAGGATCGCCGGATTAACTCAGGTAAGGGGGGTTTATCGTTGATTAACGGGTATTATGGGATAACATGTAGTGGGTAGTGATAGACCATTGAATTGTCCCTGATTTGAATGATGCATGATGAAAATTGTGAAATATTGGATGAACGAAAATTGGATTATAATGGAAGGGAATTCGTAGGAATTAGATGTAAAAATGTTAGAACTTGTGAAATCGAATAGGTGATGATTCGTGTTAGGTGATATGAACGATTATTGTGTAAAATTGGACTGTAGAAGGTTGGATTTGGGGGAAACTCGTAGCAGAGAAAACCCATTGCAGATCTGGAAATCTGGTTTCTGGTCATACGCGTATGGCACTAGGCAATACGCGTATGAGATGGTCTGGTACGCGTATGGCATTAGGCATTACGCGTATGGATGAGGAAGATGATGTTTTGAACGTGGTTTGGTCTCTGTTGGTACGCGTATGGGGAAGTGGTACGCGTAGCATACGCGTATGAGATGGGTGATACGCGTATGGGATTGGCGTAGAAATGGGCAATACGCGTATGGGACTAGGCAATACGCGTATGGGCAGGATTGTGATTTTTCTGTGCTGTTGTTGTGCAGTTTTTGGTTGTTCAGCTGAGTAATGTAATTTAGCTGATGTATGATAGAGTAGGGATCATTTCCCGTTGTTTTGAGTCGTATAGGTATTAGTAGAGTGTGCTAATGCTGTGATTGATGATGTGGTATGACATGATATGATTATGTGGTGAATATGTTGATGATGTATGATGATATGCATAATGTGGTTAATGTATCTATCATGTATGAAATTATGAATGGACTGTTTATGGCTTAGAGTGTGAGCATATGTCCATTGTGGATGATTGTTGATGTTGCATGACTAAGTGATTTAGCTTGCATATTGTGGCCTTTATGGTGGTAGCTAATTCCCATGGTGAGGAATTAGTGAGTGAATCATTGTGGATGATTGTTGATGTTTGCATGCTAGGTGATTAGCGTGCATATCATAGCCCTTGGGGTGGTAGCTAATTCCCATGGTGAGGAATTAGTGAGTGAGTCACTAGGTCTCAAATGAGTGGGACTAGTGGGCTTGGTAGCCGTACCTGGATTTGGTCAGTGAGGTTGAACTATATGTTCACGAATAGTCGGTACCGCATGCATGGAGTCTCATTGCATAATGTATGTATATATGGCGTATAATATGAATGGATGTATTCCAATATTATACGTGTGTTTTGTGTTGGTGTTGAGTATGATGTTTGAGTTGATGTGCCGTTACTGAATGTGTGTGATGATTAGGGTGATGAAATGTGTTAAATTACTTAACATTGCATGATATTTTATAATGCTTATTATATCGATTGAGGAACTCACCCTTACAACTATTTTTCAAGTAACGAGCTGTGATTGAGTAGGAGCTAGTGCTTGGAGTCTAGTGTAGTTCCTTAGTGGGTCATGCTCTGGTAGATGTAACATCGGGATGGGATGTTTTAAATGTTTATTGTTGGTTGTGAACCAGTTTACATGTAATATGCTACATGTTTTGCATGATTGATTTAATCTCTATCCGCTGCGTATTGTGCAAATGCTTTATGTTTTGAATTAATAAAAGAGCATGACAGTTATCATGGTGAATGGTGTGAATTGACTGTGTGACACCCTTAATTGCATAATTACTCTGATTGATATATTGCTATTTTAATTAAATATTTGGGGTATTTTAGAAGGGTGTTACAATACGCGTACCAGACCATCTCATACGCATATTGCCTAGTGCCATACGCGTATGCCCAGAAACCAGATTTCCAGATCTGCTATGGTTTTCTCTACCACGAGATTCCTCAGATCCAACCTCCCACAGTCCAATTTTTCACAGTAATCGCTCATATCATCTAACACGAATCATACCCTATTCGATTTCATAATTGCTACCATTATTACATCTAATTCCTACGAATTCCCTTCAATTATAATCCGAATTTCGTTCATCCAATATTTCACAATTTCATCATACATCATTCCAATTAGAGTCAATTCAATGGTTTATCACTACCCACTACATGTTATCCCATAATACCCACTAATCGACGATAGACCCCCCTTACCTGAGTTAATCCGGCAATCCTTCAGCTTCAAGCTCTTCCTCTCTTCAACCCTTGTTCTCTGGCTCTTTGCCCTTTTCCCTTTTCCACTTTAGAGTCGTTTTTCTGTATTCACGTGAAAACTCTCTTTTTACCAAATGGGACCTTTTCTAATTCCAACTTTTTTTCCAATAAAATAATAATCCAATAATAATAATTCCAATAATAATATTCCAATTATTTAATTAAATTAATAAATGTTATATTAATTTAAATTAAATAATTATCCTTATTTCATCGGGGTGTTACAACTCTCCCCCACTAAAAGAGTTTTCGTCCTCGAAAACATACCTTTAGCGAAAAACTCCGGATAAGACTCCTTCATCTGACTCTCAAGTTCCCAAGTCACATTGCCACCTGCTGGTCCTCCCCAAGCTACCTTTACCAAAGCAATCTCTTTACCCCGCAACTGCTTCAACTCTCGATCCTCAATCCTCATAGGTGATGTTGCAACAGTCAGGTTATCTCTCACCTGTACATCATCTACTTGGACCACATGCGACGGATCATGAATGTACCTCCTCAACTGAGACACATGAAAAACCTCATGCAAATTCGCAAGTGACGGCGGTAAAGCGATACGATAGGCTACCTCCCCTATCCTCTCCAAAATCTGATAAGGACCAATAATTCGAGGTGTCAACTTCTTCGACTTCAAAGCTCGACCAACCCCAGTTATCGGAGTAACACGAAGAAACACATGGTCTCCCTCTTGAAACTCAAGTGACTTCCTCCTCTTGTCGTGATAACTCTTCTGACGACTCTGAGCAATCTTCATTTTCTCCTGAATCATCTTAATCTTTTCCGTAGTTTGTTGAACAATCTCCGGTCCAATCACAGCACTCTCACCGGACTCATACCAACATAAAGGTGTCCGACATCTCCTACCATACAAAGCTTCAAACGGTGCCATACCAATGCTCGAATGAAAACTATTGTTGTAGGTAAACTCAATCAAAGGTAAATAACAATCCCAAGCACCTCCCTTTTCCAAAACACAAGCCCTCAAAAGATCCTCTAGCGACTGAATCGTCCTCTCAGTCTGACCATCAGTCTGCGGATGATATGCAGAACTCAGTCTCAGCTTAGTTCCCAAAGCCCTCTACAAACCTTCCCAGAACTTCGATGTAAATCTAGGATCTCTATCCGAAACAATACTCGACGGAATACCATGCAAACTTACAATTTTCTCAATATACAACTCAGCTAATCTCTCTAACGGATAATCCATTCTGATCGGAATGAAATGAGCCGATTTTGTCAATTTGTCAACAATCACCCAAATAGCTTCAAAATTCTTAATTGTCCTCGGTAAACCAGAAACAAAATCCATACTGACACTGTCCCACTTCCACTCTGGAATAGCCAAAGGTTGCATTAGCCCAGACGGCTTCTGATGCTCAATCTTTGACTTCTGACAAGTCAAACAAGAATAAACAAAACTCGCAATTTCTCTTTTCATTCCCGGCCACCAAAATAACTTTTTCAAATCATGATACATCTTCGTAGCTCCAGGATGAATACTCAGGCCACTACGATGTCCTTCCTCAAGAATACTCTTCTTAAGTTCGGTAACATCCGGAATACACACCCGGTTACCAAATTTCAAAACACCATTCCCATCAATTCTGAATTCACCACCTTGACCTTGATTCACTAGAGTCAACTTATCAACCAAAAGCACATCGGACTTTTGACCCTCTCTAATCTCATCCAGAATACCACTCGTTAACTTCAACATTCCCAATTTAACACTATTGTGAGTACTCTCACACACCAAACTCAAGTCTCTGAACTGCTCAATTAAATCCAATTCCTTAACCATTAACATAGACATATGCAATGATTTCCGACTCAATGCATCAGCCACTACGTTTGCTTTACCCGGATGGTAATTCAAACCAAAGTCATAATCCTTCAGAAACTCTAACCATCTCCTCTGTCTCATATTCAGCTCTTTCTGATCAAACAAATACTTCAAACTTTTGTGGTCACTGAAAACCTCAAATCTTGACCCGTACAAGTAATGCCTCCATAACTTCAGAACAAATACCACAGCTGCCAACTCTAAATCGTGTGTCGGATAGTTCCTCTCATGAACCTTCAGTTGTCTCGAAGCATAAGCTACAACCTGCTTATTCTGCATCAAAACACCACCCAAACCCAACAATGAAGCATCACAGTAAACCTCAAATAGTTCTGACGGACTCGGTAATATCAGAATAGGAGCAGTAGTTAACCTTCTCTTTAACTCTTGGAAACCTTCTTCACATTTTGAGTCCCAAACAAACGCTTGCCCCTTCCTAGTCAACATCGTCAACGGTAACGCCAACTTAGAGAATCCCTCAATGAATTTCCTATAATAACCTGCAAGTCCAAGAAAACTCCTTATCTCAGAAACTGACTTCAGAGCTTCCCACTTAGATACCGCTTCTATCTTAGAAGGATCAACAGCAACACCACCTCTTGAAATCACGTGACCAAGAAAACTAACCTCTTCTAACCAAAATTCACACTTAGACAGTTTAGCAAATAACTTCTTTTCTCGTAGAACTCTTAAAACCATTCTCAAATGCTCAGCATGCTCTTCTTCAGATTTCGAATACACCAAAATATCGTCAATAAACACCACAACAAACTTGTCTAGGTACGGATGGAAAATCCTATTCATATACTCCATAAATACCCCAGGCGCATTAGTCACACCAAAAGGCATTACAGAATACTCATAATGTCCATACCTTGTTCTAAAAGCAGTCTTCTGAATATCCTCAGTTTTCACACGTATCTGATGATACCCCGATCTCAAATCTATTTTGCTGAACACACTCGCACCAACCAACTGATCCATCAAATCATCAATCCTCGACAAAGGATACCGATTCTTGATCGTCACTTTATTCAGTTGCCTGTAGTCCACACACAACCTCATAGTACCTTCTTTCTTCTTAACCAATAACACTGTTGCACCCCACGGCGACACACTCGGACGAATAAATTTCTTATCCAACAGATCTTCCAGCTGACTCTTCAATTCAGTTAACTCAACAGCAGACATACGGTACGGAGCCATAGATATCGGCCTAGTACCAGGTACCAAATCAATCGAGAACTCAACTTCACACTCTGGCGGCAATTCATTCACTTCTTCAGGAAACACATCTGGAAAATCACACACCACGACTAGATCGCAAATCACCAGTTTATCTTTAGCCTCCAAAGTCGCTAACAGCATAAACAACTCTGCCTCATCTACTACTGCCTCATTCACCTGCTTTGCTGATAGAAACAAACTCTTTCCTTCCTCAATCTCAGGAAAAATCACAGTCTTATCAAAACAGTTGATATAAACTCGGTTAAACACCAACCAGCTCATACCTAGGATAACATCAATCTGCACTAGTGGAAGACACACGAGGTCCATCCCAAAGTCTCTACCAAAAATACTCAAAGGACAATTTAAACAAACTGAAGTAGTAGTCACTGAACCCTTCGCAGGAGTATCAATCACCATACTACCATGCATCTCAGATATCTCTAATTTAAGTTTCACAGCACAATCCAAAGATATAAAGGAATGAGTCGCACCTGTGTCAATAATAGCTACAAGAGGAAAGCCATTAATATAACACGTACCTCGGATCAAACGATCATCTGCAGAAGTCTCAGAACCCGATAAAGCAAAGACCTTGCCTCCCGACTGGTTCTCTCTCTTCGGCTTAGGACACTGTGGACTGATATGACCCATCTCTCCACAGTTGAAACAAGTCACAGTCTTCAACCGGCACTCTGCAGCCAAGTGACCACCTTTTCCACACTTGTAACACTTCTTCTCAGTACTGGTACACTCATGGATACGATGTCCCGCCTGACCACATCTGAAACACTTAGCAGGGGCACTAGAGTCTCCCCTACTAGGCCTCCTCATCCCATTCTGCCTCTGGAAACCTTTTCCAGCCGCATACGGCTTCCCACGATCATTCTGATTCTTGCCTTTCCTATCAACCCTTTGCTGATAGCTCTCTGCTCTAGCCTTGGTATCCTGTTCAAAAATCCTGCAACAGTCAACCAAATCAGAAAACACTCTAATCCGCTGATACCCAATAGCCTGCTTAATCTCGGGACGTAACCCGTTCTCAAACTTCACACACTTTGAAAATTCCCCAGTAGCCTCGTCATAGGGAGTGTAATACTTCGACAGCTCTGTGAACTTAGCAGCATTACTCAGTAACAGACCGGTTGCCCTGCTTCAATTCTAAGAACTCTATCTCTTTCTTTCCTCTGACATCCTCTGGAAAGTACTTCCTCAGGAATCTCTCTCTAAACACCGCCCAAGTGATCTCAGTATTCCCAGCAGCTTCCAACTCAGTGCGGGTAGCAACCTACCAATCATCTGCTTCCTCTGACAGCATATGCGTACCGAACCTGACCTTCTGGTTATCGGCACACTCAGTCACTCGGAAGATCCTCTCGATCTCCTTCAACCACTTCTGAGCACCATCTGGATCGTATGCTCCCTTGAACATTGGAGGATTGTTCTTCTGGAACTCACTCAGTTGACGAGCAGCTCCCATTCCCATAACATTCGGATTCCCTCCAAGTACTCCAGCTAGCATACCCAGAGCCTCAGCAATCGCAGCATCGTCTCTACCTCTTCCAGCCATTCTATTCTGAAAACCCAACAAGCTAAACAATAAGTACTGATAGGGTTACACAACACCTATCCCGTACAGGGGAACAGAATAATTACGACTCGACTCGACCGACTATGCTCTGATACCACTAATGTAACACCCTTCTAAAATACCCCAAAATTTAATTTAAAACAACAAATATAAATCAGAGTAAATATGCAACTAAGGGTGTCACACGTGACACTTCGCACCGTGTTCCAAAATATCTGGTCATACTCATTTATTTATCAAAATAAACATTTGCATAATTCGCAGCGGATAGAAATTAACAACATGCAAACCATGTAACACATTACAGGTAAGATCATTCCACAACCAACAATGAAAATAAGGTAAAACATCCCGTCCCGATGTTACATCTACCAGAGCATGACCCACTAAGGAACTACACTAGACTCCAAGGACTAGCTTCTACTCAATCACTACTCGTTACCTGAAAAATAGTTGTAAGGGTGAGTTCCTCAATCGATATAATAAGCATTATAAAATATCATGTAATGCTAAGTAATTTAACACATATCATCACCCTAATCAGATCACACATATTCAGCAACGGCAATATCAACTCATAATCATCATCATCATCATACTCAAACTCAACACAACCATAAAACACACGTATAATATTGGAATACATCCATTCATATTATACGCCATACATACATGCATTATGCAATGAGACTCCATGCATGCGGTACCGACTATTCGTGAACATATAGTTCAACCTCACCGATCAAATCCAGATACGGCTACCAAGCTCACTAGTCCCACTCATTTGAGACCTAGTGACTCACTCACTTAATTCCTCACCATGGGAATTAGCTACCACCCCAAGGGCTATGATATGCACGTTAATCACCTAGCATGCAAACATCAACAACAATCCACAATACTAACTCACTAATTCCTCACCATGGGAATTAGCTACCACCATAAAGGCCACAATATGCAAGCTAAATCACTTAGTCATGCAAACATCAACAATCATCCACAATGGACATATGCTCACACTCTAAGCCATAAACAGTCCATTCATAATTTCATACATGATAGATACATTCACCACATTATGCATATCATCATACATCATCAACATATTCACCACATAATCATATCATGTCATACCACATAATCAATCACAGCATTAGCACACTCTACTAATACCTATACTACTCAAAACAACGGGAAATGATCCCTACTCTATCATGCATCAGCTAAATTACATTACTCAGCTGAACAACCAAAAACTGCACAACAACAGCACAGAAAAATCACAATCCTGCCCATACGCGTATTGCCTAGTCCCATACGCGTATGGCCCAATTCTCAGCCAGTCCCATACGCGTACCACCTATCTCATACATGTATGCTACGCGTACCACTTCCCCATACGCGTACCAACAGAGACCAAACCACGTTCAAAACATCATCTTCCTCATCCATACGCGTAATGCCTAGTGCCATACGCGTACCAGACCATCTCATACGCGTATTGCCTAGTGCCATACGCGTATGCCCAGAAACCAGATTTCCAGATCTGCTATGGTTTTCTCTACCACGAGATTCCTCAGATCCAACCTCCCACAGTCCAATTTTCCACAGTAATCGCTCATATCATCTAACACGAATCATACCCTATTCGATTTCACAATTGCTACCATTATTACATCTAATTCCTACGAATTCCCTTCAATTATAATCCGAATTTCGTTCATCCAATATTTCACAATTTCATCATGCATCATTCCAATTAGAGTCAATTCAATGGTTTATCACTACCCACTACATGTTATCCTATAATACCCACTAATCGACGATAGACCCCCCTTACCTGAGTTAATCCTTCAGCTTCAAGCTCTTCCTCTCTTCAACCCTTGTTCTCTGGCTCTTTGCCCTTTTCCCTTTTCCACTTTAGAGTCGTTTTTCTGTATTCACGTGAAAACTCTCTTTTTACCAAATGGGACCTTTTCTAATTCCAACTTTTTTTCCAATAAAATAATAATCCAATAATAATAATTCCAATAATAATATTCCAATTATTTAATTAAATTAATAAATGTTATATTAATTTAAATTAAATAATTATCCTTATTTCATCGGGGTGTTACACTTGGCATGAAACCTGACTCTAACTGACTCTTGTAGAGTTTTGTTCTTGCATTCAACAATCCTGTTTTGATGAGGGGTGATAGGAGAGGAGAACTCATGACCAATACCTTCAGAGGAGCAAAATTCAGCAAGTCTGCTATTTTTAAATTCCTTCCCATGGTCACTTTGAATCCTGATAATTTCACTTTCCTTCTCTCTTTGAATCCTTTGACATGGATCTTTGAACACCTCAAAGATATCTTATTTTTCTTTTATGAAGTTCACCCATGTGAATCTTGAAAAATCTTCAACAACTACATAGGTGTACCTTTTCCCTCCAAGGCTCTCAACCTGCAAAGGCCTCATTAAGTCCATATGAAGAAGTTTCAGAACTTTTGAAGTCGTCTGATGTTGTAACTTTGGATGTGACATCTTAGTTTGCTTCTCAATTTGACACTCACCATAAATCTTACCTTCTTCAATCTTGAGTGTTGGAATACCTGTAGCGGTAAATTCATGACCATCAAGCTATGGATAAACTTGACGTCAATAAAACCAAAGTCACCACCACACTTTTATTGTTTCCAAAGAAAAAGGGAAAAGTACGAACAATCTTGAAGGTTCTATTCTGAGACATTGGAGCCTTCAAGATCAACCTTCCATTTAAGTCGAGAACTCTCATCATCTTGTATTTGATCGACACCTTGTAATTCTTTTCGACTAACTTCCTTATGCTGAGCAAATTGCTCTTCATGCCTGGTATGTATAACACATTTGAAATTACTAACCTCTTGCCATCTTTCCTCATAATCAGAACATCACCAACACCTTCAGCTGCTAGAGTGTTGTCATTTGCAAATTTCACCATGTTCTTCATTGAGGGCTTTATGTTGACAAACAAATATTTCCTTCCAGACATGTGTGATGAGCATCCTGAGTCCAAGTACCAATGGTCCTTGAATCTCTCTTCATCTCTCTTCATCTCTTGTTGTAACCATCAACAACATCCCTTCTTCTTCATGTTTTGCCAGCTTTGCATAAGTTTAATGATTCTTCTGCTTTTCTGGACAATCACTAGAATAGTGACCATACTTCTCAAAATTGTAACACTGAATGTGACTCTTGTCTGGATTTTGACCACCACCTTTTCCTCTACCTGCAACACCACATCTTTGGTTGCCTTGGTTCCAGGGTTTTATCTTATTCGACCAGTTTCCTTCTTGCTGATTTCGCTCAGTCGAATTTTTGTAGCCTCTTCTGCCTTTGTTGCCATTCCAGCTTCCTTTGCCTTTCCTTTCTTTTGCTAATTGCGCCTGCAAAGCCATATCACTCTTCAACTTTCCTGCAACTCTTTCATCCACTCTTTGTTCATGAGATTCAAGTGTCCCTTGAAGCTCTTCTTTTGTCAATTTTAACAAATCTTTGGACTCTTCTATGGCTACTACCACATGGTCTAACTTTCGATCCTACGACCTCAAGATCTTTCCAACAACAGATTTTGATGTTAACACTTCTCCACATACCTTCATTTGATTCACCAGTTTCGTAACCTTTATGAAGAAATCAATTATTCTTTCATTGTCTTGTATCTGAAGCAATTCATATGTTCTTTTGTGAGTTTGTCTTGCCTCCAAACGATTTCTCCATAATTTCTCATGCTTCTTTCATTGACATTGCATCACTAATATTTTCAAAGTTATTTGCATCAACACATTGATGGATTATAAAGAGAGCTTATAATCTTTCTTTTTCAATTCTTTATGTGCAGCCTTTTCTTGATCTGTCGCGTCTTCTGCAAGCGTTGCTACTCTTTCCTTCACAAGATCCCAAAGATCTTGATAATAGAACACAACTTTTATCTACTTGCACCAATTCTCATAATTTTTGTTCTTGATAATCGGAAGATTTGCTGAAAAATGTCCATTTGGATGATTCATTGCCATGGTGATTTTCTTCCCATGAATCGATTAAACCAAAGCTCTTGATACCAGATGTTGGAAATCCCCCAAAATCTATGGAGAATTTCAATCAATCTTGATGAACCAGATTGTTATCACCATACAATAATAATGAATAAAAGAATAATGGAGAAAGAAAGAAAGTAAAGAACGATGAAGGAGAAGAAGAATTAAAATTCTGCAGAGTTTCTCTTTGCCCACAAACTGTGGAAAACTTCTTATTCACTTTGCAACTGTAAAATACTATGAATTACAATGTTATGCATACTCTATTCACTTCATTACAAGAATAAGGATTACTCCATCTATTTATAGATTTAGGTTAACTAGGACCCCAAGTCAAAGTCCAAAACTACAAAAACCTAAAATAGCCAACACTACTAAAATAGGCCTAAGTCAAAATCCTATGTGAAACAACATGCTTCGAAACTTCGACACACTAACACAGCTCAACACCTTAGGTGGTTCGACACTTCCTTGCTTCTGTGAAGCAACCTTCTTCGACACAAGGAATTACAATTCAACAATAATTTTTATATGAGCATTTATGATGGGTGAAAGATTATCAATTAGATCAAAACAATAATTTAGTTAACAAATTAAGGGTCGTGTGCATGCTATGATCACATGGAAAGCTCTAGAGAATGGTTGGATTTATTTGAACACTAATTATGCCAACAAAGAAGATAATCAAGAAGAGTGTGGTGGATTAGTTAGAAGTGATAAAAGTGTATAATTATTTAATAAATCTTGGAAGATGTAATGCCAATGTCGTTGAGCTTTTGGGTGTCTTGGAGGAGTTATGTCTTATGCAAGCATGTGGGTATTCAAAATTTAAACTTCATGTAGACTCAAAGGATATCATTGATACTTTCGAGAAATGAATTATGGATACTCAAGTTGGAGATTAATTCAACATATTAGGCAACTTTTGACTATGGAATGGGAAAAAAAGTTTTTTTTCATTAGTATCGTGAAGAAATGTTTGTGTGGATGCTCTCACAAACATAATCTATATTCATAATTCCATTTTGATTTATTATAAGCAGAGTCCTATTCACATTATTTATTTTCTTATCAATGATTAGATGGAGAGTGTCACTCAAAGACTATTTTCTATTTAATTTTCTTTTTTCAAGCTTCATCCCTCTTTGTTTCCAAAAAAAAAATACTTTTAATCAAATATATTATTTATCTCATATTTCATTCATACTTAATATGATAATAATATCTACCACAAACATGTGCGATAATAATTAACAAGTTCTTTTCATACTTAAAATTTGAAACACTCATTTATTTGGAAATAAATTATTAAAGAAGTCGTTGGAGTAACTTCTCATATATAAGATAAGTGTTTCTTTGTCACAAGTCAATTATTAATTTTTTTTATATTTTCTAATTAAAAAAAAATTATAAAATATTTATTATAATTGACTAAAAATATACACATAAAAAATGTTTATGACAAAATAATTAATTATTAAAGACGAAAGAATTAATTATTGAAGTAGATAGAAATGTCACTAGAAGGGGGAGTTGAATAATGACTCTTTAAAATCTTGCTTTTAATTTCTGAAATAAACTTTATCAAAATAAACTATGAATATAATCAATAATTAAAATGTTTGTAGTGTGTGAGTTGTGTATAAATAAACAAGCTTTAAAGGAAAGAGTTTAAGAAAGAGCACGCAAAGATTTATCTTGGTTCACCAAACTTGACTACTCTAATCTCCACGTTTTGTCAGATTTTCCAATTAATGATTAATATCTTTTGATCTTTTTCTTACACCAAGATGTATTTTTTTAGCCTCACAAGGCTTACAAGACTGATTATAAAGCTTCAACTAGCTTACACTATCACCCAAGATCAACCTTGACTTGAGGATATACAATGTATTAAGAATGATTTGTAAGGATTGTCGGATTCACAATTCCTCAACAAATGATTATTGAGAGGATGTGGTTTTAAGACATATAATCTTAGAAATAGAGATCCTTGATTCTAAGATTCTGATTTTAGTGAGAATATAATTTTAGAAGAATATGATGAATTTTCTCTCTTGAGCTCTCCTTGAATTGAGTTATTTTTTCTTTTGATTTTTTCTTGAATGAATGATGTGATTTTAAGACAAATATTCTTAGAAAGAAATATCCTTGATTATAAGAATATGATTTTAGTGAGGATATGATTTTTTGGAAGAATTTCATGAATATTTCTCTTGAGATTTCCTTGAGTGATTGCCTTGAAATGAAGAGAATGTGAATGACTATATTTATAGAGGTTTTGATCCTCTAGTTTCTTGAGTACCATTTCTGCCCTGAGTATATACTTAAAATTACATGTATGTTATTGATATTTACTATTCTACAATTGATAATGTAAATGATAAGATTATTTATTTACAAAAATGTCATTGAGAGAGGCTGATACTCATGTTGTGTTTCTTGATCCTCAACTGCTTTATGTATTTACGAAAATGTCATTTGCTATAATTTAATAATTATAATTTGATCCTTTAGGATAGTTACAATTTTGCCATTTGTTCAAAAGATGATCCTCTTTAGTACTACAGAATTACAATAATATCATTGTGTGACTTATTTCTTTGACACACTTGGTATTTTGTGTTTCTTTCTAACATATGTTTTTTTCTTCTTGTAATGAGTTTAATAATAAACTTGAGAATAATTTCTTCTCGCATTCCATTGATGATAACATTTATACATACATGTCTTATTAATTTCCACTCAAGAGCACACATCAAATAACAAATAAGATCATAATCTTAATATATTTACACAAAAGTTTGCCATCTTCAAAACATCATAAATGATTTTTTCCTCAATAATCTCCCCATTTTTTATGATGATAAACTTCTTGTAATTAAGATTTTGATTTTTCAAAAATGGAGAAATTTTGTGTTCCCCCTCAATTTGTGCATAATATAAAGTTTATGCTCCCCATTAATTTATGCATAAAAATGTATCATTTTATTTATTTTATATTCTAATTTCAAAATATTTCTCCCTTAATTATTCTCCCCATTTTTTCATCATACAAAAAGAAACGAGAAAACATATAATACCATGGAGAAAGAGATGATTTTTTTTGAGATAAATGTTCATAAATAAATTCAATACAAATAAATTCAATACAAATAACACGCACCTCCTTTAGATGTGTTTCTTACACTGAGTCTTAAAGATGAAATCATCTTCAATTTTTAGTTTCTCCCCAATCTCATCTATTGACTTTGGCTCAACCGGGAGATAATGGTCATGTTGTTTGAATCTTCTTTTAAGGATTGTCTTGTTCTGACTCCACAAGAGATATTTCCAATTACTTGATTTTGAGGATGATATTTAATTATTTTACAACTTCTTGGAGGATCTTGAGAGAATGGTGTTTGTATTTCCTCACCATTTTGATTGTTATCAAAAATGTGGTTTTGTTCATCTTCTTCATCATCTTATTCCTTTTTTTTACCATCAAAAATATTACGTTCATCATGTTATGAAAACAGTGTTGAAATTACAAAGTATAATTGGTTTCTTGATCGCTAAGAAACCCACAAGGATAGAAAAGAAGAAAAACAATAAGAACACAATGAAATTTGTTATAAACTGATATTTTTTACTTTCTCTTTTAAACAAGATTACAAGTGTCATAGAATAGCAAATAACATCTCTCACTCTAATTAGGATTTTTATTATACAATGTCGAGAGACTATTATGCTATTTATAAGAAAATTAACACACTAAACTAATGACTTTTTACACATAGACCCATTACACAAGCTAACTTACAGAATAAGCTAACTTAAACAATTGAGCATAACAAACAGGCCAAGTTTAACATGCTAATAATCCTAGCATACTTCGACTACAACATGTGAATAGACTTCGACGGTATGCTAATGATCATGTCGGATTGTCGAATCAAGAAGCTACCATTCGATCATACTAGAGTTCGATCCAATATCTCATAAATCTCCACCTTGAAACAAACTTTGTAACATCAAGAGAACAAATTAGCTTTCTTCATGTAACTTTATCGACTACATAGTCAATTTTTCTTTATCCTTTAGCGCAACGTCCATGATTGAGGCTCCCTTCAATGCTTCTAAACAATCATGCTGAATCACTAGAGCTTTCATCTTCAAGCGCCAACAATCAAAATCGTTCACTCCGGTGAAATTTTCGATCTCACACTTTGTTGACGCCATCTTCTCCACGCTCACTGCACCAATTTTTATGTGAAAACAATACCGTAATTACAAAGTATAATTGGTTTCTTGATCGGTAAGAAACCCATAAGGGTAGAAAAGAAGAAAAACAATAAGAACACAATGAAATTGGTTATAAACGACTATTCTTTAGTTTCTCTTTGAAACAAGATTACAAGTGTCATAGAATAGCAAATAACCCCTCTCACTATAATTGAGATTTTCATTATAGAATGATGAGAGACTAATATGTTATTTATAAGAAAACTATCACGCTAAAATAATTAGCTTTTACACACAGACCAATTACACAAACTAACTTAGAGAGCAAACTAATTTAAACAATTGGGCATAACAAACATGCATAATTCGACATGCTATAACAATCCTAGCATACTTCGACTACAACATGTGAACAGACTTCAACAGCATGCTAATGATCATGTCGGATTGTCGAACCAAGAAACTACCCTTCGACCATACTAGAGTTAGATCCAATATCTCACACATCAAAAATAACATTCATATTTCTTCTATAGTTTGATTTTTGAGATTGAATATCCTATATTTTGTTGAGGATGTAGAATATCCTAAAAATATGTCTTTGATTAATTTTGAGTCAAACTTCTCCAAATTTTGTTTCAAATTATATCAAAAAATACAAAAGTATGATATGTCTGGTTTTTTATTTTCCCAAAGTTTATATAGAGTTTTATTTAAGATATCTCTAATAAAACAACTATTTAAAGCATCACATGAAGTGTTAATGACTTCGGTCCAAAATTATTTTTCAACATTTAATTCAAATAAAATTTTTCTAGCCACTTCTTAAAAAATTCTATTTCTCTCTCAACAGTTATAATTAATATTTTTTAGTATCATCAAAATATGAAATAGTATGACATATTACTCGTATGTCTTTATCAAATATTATCCAAATCTGATATTTTATTTACCCTTACCATATTAACAATATTATTCACATACCCGTGGTGTTTTCCTAGTTATTCATAAATTCTGATTTGTGCTAGGCGCAATATATACCAATTATAACTTTTTACGTGCCTTCCTATATTCGGTAATAGTTTTAAAGCGTAAATTTATGTAGTGCATTCGACATGGTTGTAGAGAGTCTGAAATTTTTTAAAATGATTTTTTACATTAAATTAGTTATTGTAATTCTAAAAGTAAGAAATGTCCTTATTAAGATAAAAAATGATGCGTTGACATTTTTGTTAGCGGTAAAAACGGCTAAATAGGTGGAGAGTGAAATAGGAAGAAAAGACGATCGGTAAAAATGAAAATGATTAAGGAATTGAATAGAAAACAATAAAGTTTTCTCAATACACACATACATGGATGATCAAATTAATTAATGGAGAAATTGTGGAGCTTCTCGTCAAGATCCAATAGTAATATTGTTGGAACTGATAAGCTACAATTGGAAGAAGAAGAAGAAGAGGACAATCTCCATAACCAATTAGATGATACCATCCCCCTCTCACAAGTTTTACAAGATGTCGATTCTTTTCTCAATAACACAACAACAACAACTCCACATGAAGTTCCCAATTGTGTTGTCGTGTTGCACAAATTGTTGGAGTCTATGATAGATAAATACAATAAACTAACAAGAGGAACAACAAGAATTAACTTGGGGCAAGATCCAGAGAATGACAAGTCTTTTCTAGATGCGGTCCAACGTATCTACAATCTCTCTATCACCTCTACTTTGACTCATCCCTATTCAGACAAAACATGCTTCATCCTAGATAAAGCAATGTTTCTTTTAGAAAATGACATTTGTGCTCTTCTACAACGTCCCAAATCCAAAACATTCAGACCAACATCAACACCAACACCACCGCCTAAGAAATCCGCCTCCTCCGGTTCCCTTCAGCTACATTTTCAACTTCAAGACGACAGGGATTCCTTAAGGGATGACGACCATGACGACGACGACGGTGACTTATTGCCTAATTTCTCATTACATGAAATTTCCATTATGAATAATATTGCCACTTCCATGATTACCGCAGGCTACCATACAGAATGTTGCATGGCCTTTACCGTTTTCAGGAGAAACTCTTTCAAAAATGTGTTGCGAAAATTGGGTTACACGTTTCCAAGGATGGACGAGGTTTATAAAATGCAATGGGAGACGCTGGAAGGCGAGATCGGGACATGGAACAAAGTGTTTCGGCACTGCACCAATGTCCTCTTCAAGACCGAAAGAAAGTTATACGATACAATATTCTCCAACCAACCTTCTCTTTCTCGGACCATGTTTGGGGATCTTGTTCGAATTGTCATCCTCCATTTTCTGAATTTTGCACAAGCAGTGGTTTTGAACAAGCCATCGCCGGAGAAACTGTTCAAATTCCTAGACATGTACGAGACCTTGAGAGATGAGCTGGAGCCGATCATTGTACTCATGAAGGAGGAGGGTTTAGAGGAATGTGCGGAGGATTTGACGTACGAGACATCCGCAACAAAGCACGGGATCATGAATGTTGTTGTGGCAATGTTCTATGATTTGGAAAACTCCATCAAGGGTGATAATCATAGAATTCCTGTCCCTTACGGTGCCATTCATCCATTGACTCGTTATGTCATGAATTACCTTAAATATGCATGTGAATACAAAGCAGCGTTGGAGGAGATATTTTCCCAATATTATACAGATCAAGAATTGGATAGGACGCCGGAGAAATCGCCTTTTGTGGTTCAGCTGATGACAATCGTGGATCTTTTAGATGAAAATACAGAAAGGAAATCCAAGTTATATAAGGATATGGCTTTGCGTTGTGTATTTCTAATGAACAACGGGAGATACATAGTGCAGAAGATCAAAGGGTGCGTTGATCTTCACGAGTCGATGGGAGATAATTGGTGTAGAAGGAGACAAACAAGTTTGAAGATGCATCATAAAAGTTATCAAAGAGAGACATGGAGTAACGTGTTGAAGTGCCTTAACCCGGATGGGCTTCACCAGCAAGGAAACAAGGTGTCTAAGCAGGTATTGAGAGATAGGTTTAAGGGTTTCAATTCGATGTTTGAAGAGATACACAAGACACAGAGCAGTTGGATGGTGAGTGATGAACAGCTTCAATCCGAGTTGAGGGTTTCAATATGTGCTTTGGTCATACCAGCATATCGCTCCTTTTTGGGAAGATTTAAGCATTATCTAGAATCTGGTAGACATGTTGATAAGTACATTAAGTATCATCCTGACGACATAGAAATTTTGATTGATGATTTTTTTGTAGGAAATGCCACGTCCCTGGCTCGAAGGAAGACATGAATGTCATCACTTTTTTTATACAAGACAATTCTTTCTTATTTCGGCATTTTTATTTTCCCGCAATAAACCTCAACTTTTTTACCTATATTTTAGAGAGAACAACCATCAACATTGGCAGTTAAAAAAAAATTATAGTAGATTTGAATTTTATCGTATACAAAGGCTTGGATTCTAAGTTGGGGACTTTTGTGGCTGTGCGTTAAGTAAAACTCAACAGTTAAAGTAACGAATTAGTTAGAGGCATGTGTAGAGCATAAATGGAAGACTTTATATTTATCTCAAATTTAGATATATTGTTTTATATATTAGTAAGAAATAGTATCCCATATATGTTTTGTATTAGTAAATTATAATTAGTGTTTTTATAATTTTTATACATTTTTATGCACAACATATTCAAGAGACGTGCTAATAATCAAATACATGTCTATTTTATGAAAACTACGAACTACTACTTAGAATTTAAACGTAAAAAATATGAAATGTTCAGTTTAGTAAAAAAAATATAAATATATCTATATAGTCGCATGTTTTTGGATGAATTTGAGCTTGTAAAAAATATGTTCGGTATATATATATATATATATATATATATATATATATATATATATATATATATATATATATATATATATATATATATATATATATATATATATATATATATATATATATATATATATATATATATATATATATATATATATATATATATATATATATATATATATATATATATATATATATATATATATATATATATAATAACTTAAATGTTACATTGGATTCACAAATTATAACTATTAATACAATATCTTTAGACCATAAATGAATAAGAAAAATAATTCACATATTTTATATGTCAGGTGAGATCACAAATATACTGTATTTATGGTGATATTTGTTCTATGTCATTCTTCTCTTAGTGGGAAGTCTTTTTATACTAATCTTCAATCTCCAAGATCATTAAGAAGTGGCTTCTTAGCCATAAAGTCCACCGTTCTCATTACTTTCATGAGACATTGGAGCTATCCCATAATCATTTTGTTGATCCGTATATGTCGCCTACCAACACGTCTTCGATAACCATAAAGCCCAGAGTCCGACTTGTTTCACTTGTGCAGCTCGACACTTGTCATACTCGACATGTTGTCTCTTCATACTCGCCTCAATGACTTATAACTCGGCCTCGTAAATTTTGGGATGTACATAAGTCCCCAATCACGAGGTCCAATGTGATAAAGTGTTTGGACAAAAAGTCATAGAATTCCTTCTTCCTTGGGCCGGTCAGCTTTATAGTACGTTAACGTGTGACAATGGATTTTAAAAGAGTAGTAATGGCAATCCCTTTCTTTCCCCTTGTCATGATGATTTTTATGAGGAATCTTGTTAGACGAAGGCGACTTATCTATAAGGGACAAATAGATCTTGGGTTAAAAAGAATTTTACAAAAACTATTTAAAAAAGTTTAACAGCTAGCGGAAGTAACCTAGATCGAATCGTCTAAACCAAACCGCTATCGAAAAGCTCGAATATGCGTATATAGAATCAAGTTATGATAAGGAGAACAAATTGATCAAAATACTTTTAACCATAATCACTTTAATTCTACACTAATAGTAAACTCTATTTCCAATGATCAAATACAAAAAAAAAATACAATTGAGACAAATTATCGAACAGCTTGTGTGCAATCAATTTGTTTATAATTTTATATGATTTTGTTGATTTGAAAATCCAATCACAAACTAATAGATTCTGATCAACTAAACAAAACCTTCATAACATAAGGCCTGTAAGTCATACTTCTTTAATTCCTATGAACACTGCGTACCTCTTGTATTATATTTTGGATGATAGGCAGGTGTGTGTTGCAAGAATCATTTCTAATAAGGTTAGGATGATTGCTGAAAGTGGTCATAGATTAGGCAACAAAACACCTTGTACTTTAGCTTTTCCAAGGCTTATTACGGGGTTATGCATGAGAGCTCGTATGGTACTTCCAACTGTGGTTCATGAGATAATTGACGGTGTTGTTGATGATAAGTATATTAAAATATTTTGTATACCAAAAAGGACATCCAGCCAAAGAGACTGAGCAAGCACTTCAAACCTTCCAAGCCAGCAACAAAGATTTGAAGATTGGCGTTCTTGCTGAAAAACACTAAAAGGTTGACTTTATTGTTCTAAGTCAAGGAGAGCCTAAAATGAATGGTTGGGGTGTCTGTTATGTGTGTTTGTCTCATTTTTGCTTATCATTTACCCTTCAAACATCCTCCTATTTATAGGTCTTCATCTCATTCTCTCCCCATTTTTCTTGACTCTTCATATCCTTCACAAATGCATATATCAATAACATCTTCCACCCTTATGATTACCGTGTAACGTCCATCTCTTCACTAATTATAACTTCCAACCATAACGTATCACTCTATAATTGTTTCTTATGACCCTTCAAATGGCATCTTGACCTTGTCATCATATCCAACTTGTACTAATTGGACATTCTCGACTTTATGGGAAGTCGGCTCCACCGTCCTTACTCGGATATCCTAACTGGATTATGATTAGTAGATTTGATATCCTAGCTGGATTCCGATTGGTGGATGACATCTCGATTATACAATCTTCTAACCCTACTATAGCGGGGTTTTCGTTACCTTTAGGTTTATTGACTAAACCAAAAGTCAACATACAATTCGAGTCGCCACCGCACTTTTATTTGTCCAAAGGAAAGGTTAAAAAGCGAACAAAAGGCAAGTAAGAAGTTTTTCAAATAAAAAACTAATAAAAATGTCAGAGATCTAGGTAAGGGGGTTGGTTATGAAATGGGAAGGTTTTACGCACCCAAAACATCCTTAGTACTCTAAGGGAACCCTTTTTGCAAATATGTGTTGTAGGTTGGTATTTGTGAAAAGATTTGTGCAAAAGATTGGAGGGATGAGAAGAGAATAGACTATATTTACAATTTGTTGTTGTTTGAATGGATGAACCCATTGCCTACGTACCATCACAAAGGAGGATCAAAACCTCGTAGTTCGGGGTAAAAATTTCAAAGATTGGTGAATTGATTTTAATCAAAAGCCTTAAGGTCTTTTGTTATCAAAGGGAGAAAACTAAACCTAAACCAACAATCCACCATGTGAGGAAGGCTTCAACATGCTAGTGAGGGGTTAACCCTATAATAAGCATGGAAGACTTATAATCCAACACTAAGGATGAGGTGAGATTTACATCAACCACTATGATAACTCAAACGTATGACTAATGCTTTTGAAAAGATTTTAACAAAGTGGCCATTGGAACCACAAAACAACTTGAAATGGGTTATATTTACAAGTTAGATTTATTTACCAAAAGGAGGTCAAAGTTGAATTAAAGTTTATTTACAAATGAGTATTTATGAAAATGGTTTTGAAAAGTCAAAGGCTTAAGGCCTAGGTTTCTAATTTGAAATAAAGTCAAAGTTAGAAAAATGATTTTTGGCTTGGTTAGAGTGAGAGAAGAAGAGAAGGGTTATTCTTAAAACAAACAAAGATAAGAGGGGAAAGAAAAACCCTTGGAGTTCCTTTTCTTGGAGTAATAGAGATGACTCAAGATGCTCATTTCCCTTGGACTTAGCACACAAACAAGCAATCAATAAATTGAATTCAAGCTCCTAGGATCTCCATTTAGCTTGGCTCTTAACTTGGCTACTCATGACAATGGTCCTTTTTTCACAATCTTACGATGGGATCCCTATCATACAAAAGCAAACATCAAAAAGCTCGCAACATAATAAAGGGAATGGACAAAGAATAAGTTTGAGGAGAAGTCCTTTGAAGTCAACTTTGAATTTTAGCATTCTAAAGGCATGAGGCCTAGTTGCTCTTCAACAAATTTTTGCATTCTAAAGGCATGAGGCCTAGTTGCTCTTGAACTACTTTAAGCATGGGTAAATCCTAATTCTAAGTCCTTTATCCTTTTGCATTTGTTTCACACAAAACAAATACAAAGCAACACAAAATAGTAATATATTTATATACAATAATGGGCTCAAATGAGAAAAAGAAAAATGACATAAACATAAAATATGTGCTCAAGTGAGCAAAGATGAAAATCAAGATGAATAATGAGTAAGAAATAAATGGCATCAAAAGTAAATGGCAAGAAGTTAAAAGCTCAAATTAAAGTTAGTAGTTAGTAAGGTTATGTTAGCTTGTCATAAGACAATGTAACGCTATGTTAAGCAATCGTAAGTGGACTAATGTAGTAGTCACACCTATCTGAGGTCGGTCAATAAGAATATAGGCAAAGAACACAAGTTAGAGATCATGACTAGTAAGCCAAGCTCCATAAACTTTCCATGCCAAACAAAAGGGGAAGGGCCTTGTATTGACTTTTGGTTATTTGCTTGACCAAGAAGCAACCTATCTTTGACACAAAATAAATCACTTGATCATGGATCAAGTTGAGTTTGGTTTGGATCAAAGAAGGTTAAACTTCTCATTTGTCAAGACCAACCTCAAGACTTTAACTCATTGGCCATTGATGGAAAGAAAGGGATGAAGATGAAAGGGAGGGGAAAAGAAGACAACAATCAATTCCAATTGATCAAATTTGAATCAAATCAACATGGATCCACACCAAACAGAAGAGACATGAAAATAACAAATCAAGAAGTCAACAATATTTTTTTGGTATTTTTTGAATTAAAATAAAATACAAATAAAAAATAAACAAATAAAGTTGGACCTCAAATTCAATTCAAAACAACTTTAACAAGTCCAATTAAATTCTCATAGGTTCAACATAGTCAAATAAACTTTGACTAATTTTCTCACAAATTTTTGAGATCAGAAAGTAATTAAAAACAATTAAAAGCAACCAAAAATAGCATGATATGAATTAAAATCTCAAATAATCTCAAAACAAACAAGAAATTGTTGAGACTATTTTTCATTGACTTATCATGATCCATAGATGCTATGAAAATACTTTTGGATTTTTTAAAAGTCAGAAAGTATTTTAAAATGAATTAAAGTCATTAAAAATCAAGTAATTCATAAAAAATATCAAATGAAGTCACAAAAATAATTAAAAATCATAATATGAAACTAGATTTTTCAAGAAATTTTTTGGAGTTGGTCTCATATTTTTATGACTTCAAATGAACTTTTGAAAATGAAATTAATTAACAGAAAATAATAGGAAAATGAAAATAAGCGAAAAAGCCACAACCATCTGATCCACATTCATTAATTGGCGTGGCATTTGGCACGGTTCAGATCTGATGGTGCACGATACATCCAAGTCAAACGCAACACATCATGAATTAAAATAAATAATTAAAATGAATGAACAAGATAAGATCGTGGCATGGAGGTCCAAGGGCCCTAGCGTGCACACGTGGTGGTGGTGGTGGAAACCACCATCTTCTCCAGCGAAGCAACAAATTCCGGCCACCAGTTGCAGAAAATAAATCTTAACCAAAATGAAAAACAAGGCCATGAAAATGAAGCTCTTGTGATGGAGATCATCACTGTACCAATGAATCTCCATCACTCTTCCTATATTTAGAGAAATGTGAAGGAGAAAATCACGGTGTCCACACGGATTGCTCATGAAATGAAGAATTGAAAGCATCAACAGCTTGTCTCAAGTGTGAGGACTTCAGAAAACCACAGAAACACAAGAATGCTACATTGAATTAAGAGTTCTAAATCCAAAAAGTTTGAGATTATACCTCTGAATTGATGAACTTCTGACCACGAATTCTCCAAGATCCTTACTCCTCTTTGATCTATGAATGTAATGGAAGTGATAGGCTAAGGAATTTGGCTTTAAAACTCAGCTAATGATGCTGAATTTCAAGCTCGAAAAATTGAAGAAAAGCGGTTAATTCCTTTAGTGATGGCTATGGTTTCACTTCTGCAGCACTTGGGATCTCCAAAAGGTTATTGAATGAAGCTCATGGCGCCTTTATTTATAGGTGAATGCATCAGCTGATCACACTTTGTTCATGTGCATGGCAAATGGAATTTGAATTGCATGGGTCTGTGTAGGCGTGTGGAAGGCCCAATGATGGCTGAAACAACTTGCTGAGTTCATGTGAAAATCAATTGGACGTGTACACTGGATGGAATGTGCTTGCAATTCAAGTTATAACATAAAAATACCAAAATGCACATAAATGGAAACAAATTCGAAACTCACAAATGGTAGACCTAGATGAGTATTGTGAGTAATGGTTGGAAAGCTCTTGAAATAAGGAACAAAAGTCATGTTGGGAAAAAAATCATTTGGCATGTGAAAATTGATCAAAACTGGCTTGGAAAATTCAAGTACAAAACATATTCAAATCACTTTGAAAAAGTTCACCAAAAATAAGCTTAATCAAACCCCTATGTTTTCATGATTCAAGCTTCAAATGAAAACACCTCCAACATCAAAGTTGTATATCTTTTTAAGATGGTAAATCTAGACTCAAAGTTTGCATCATTTGGATTTTATATGACAAAGTTATGGGCATTTGAAGTTGGATACTTTTTCAAATTCAATGAATTAGGTCCAAGATGACCTATAATGTTTTGCATTATCACATGTATTTATTTTATGATTATGAAATTTTGTCTAACATAAAAGTTTAATTAGACATTTCAATATTTCCAATACATTTTGTATCACCTCAAAATCATAAAAGTTAAGGAAGTTCTGCCCTTGGTAAGTTGACCTAGAATTAGGGTTTCAGTCAAAATGACCTATAATGTTTTGAAATGAATTATGACCTACCATGTTTCAAATGGATTTTTTATGAACATGAAAGTTGTTCATATAGTTCTTAGGAACAGTTTTTATATTGTGGTCATCTTCATTTGACAAACACATCAAAAGTTATATTTCATGGATTCTCAGTTTAATCAGATGACTTGACTGGTCAACTTTTTCAAGGCCAAACTTCCAATCTTGATGAATAAATGATTGAGGGGCCTCAAATAGGATCATATATATGCATAACATGATGAATGAAAGAACTTACCTTGATTAAATTTGATCAGAGGTTGAGATTGCTTCATGGGCAAGGCACAGTCAAAGCATAGTGAAATTAGGGTTTCCTTGGGAAACAATCTTCAAGATCTTTGGGTTATCTTGATCAAATTGGAAAATTGAGATACTTGGGAGACATACATGATTATTAGGAACTTTATGGAGCATTGTCATGCTTTTTCTCATCTTCATCTAGATATTGCATTGGGCTCATGAGCTTCCTAGAAGCATTGTGGAGCACATGATTACTTGAGCTTCAAAACAAAAAGAGTTAGTGACATATTTTTATGATTTTGGTTAGTAATCAAATAAGAAAAGGAATAATATACAATATAGGAATTCTTGGTGATCTCAAAACACTCAAACAAGTCTCAACCCTAGGGTTAAGGAGCCAAACATGTTATGATCCTTGAGGCAATCCACTTGTGCAATAACATGATGCCATGAGGGATCTTAGGGTCAAAATTAGGGTCTTACAGATGCCCCTATTTAAGGTCGTTCTAGCCGGAGATATGAAGGTTAAAATCTTTGTCTCGACGAGATAGAATGAGCTTAAATAATAACAAAGAGACTAATTTTGGTCCCTAAGAGACCTCATGATGCAAATGTATGTATGCCAAAATAAAATCTTCATGGTGAATAATTACCACAAAGGAAAATAAATCGGGAGAACTAAGGTAAAAATGTGTGAGCAGGTCACGACTTGAAAACTTGCTGGGAGACACGAAGGGATTCCACTAAAATAAATCGATGGAATGACTCGAGCTGACGCAAAGATGCATGAATTGAGGAATACACCAATACAACAAAACTATCCACAAAGGATACATCGGATAAAAAAATCTGGACTCAGATAGGGACGTCCACAAAGGACTCCGCTGAGGAGGAAAACAACGAGATATTACCGGTTACTGGGTAATAAACTCAAAGAGAGACATGTTATCAAAACACCGGTTACTGGGTGAGAGAACAACACGCTCAGGGAGAAAGAATATCTAAGACCGGTATAAGGGTGAAAGATATCAATCATCCGAAACATCTGAGGAGGACCCAAAAGGCACATCTCAACTCAGGAAAATCTGACTCCACAGGGGACAAAAAGTCATAATAGGGAGCAGAAGGAAGGAACACCAGGGATACCGATTACTGGGCATATAATAGGTGGCCAACCAGGCGTGAATTGGGAATATATCCAAGACACTCATCATCTGAAAGGAGGGCTGAAAAAGAAAACTCGACTTATAGGATGGACATTCGATTCCACAAGGAAATACGAATCTTACTCGACTAGGGAAGAAAAAGACTTCAACTGAAGAGCGCATGAGATATATTATCTATTACTGTTATAAACGTAGATAACATACTCGCATGGAAGATTATCCACAACCGTTTATTGGGTTAATAAAGGATAAATCGACTGAAAAGAAAGGACATCGGGATACCAGTTACTGGGTATAAAATGATGACCAATCAGAAGGAGAAACAATCATTACCAAACAAGGGTAAATGAAAGATGACTCGCTATGGATAAATTGCCTGACAAAAGCAATTATCCAAGAGATATATCACCGGTTACTGGGTGGTATACTAAAAAATGAAGGAGTATCAATACCGGTTACTGGGTAAAGATAATCAACAAAGAGGGGATTACATCTACCGGTTACTGGGTAGAAAACCAAAGAAATAGGACTTACAACTACCGGTTACTGGGTAGAAGGCCACAAAATTCGCTGGGGAAAGGATGAACAATTACCGGTTACTGAGAAATTGAACAACTAAACCTCAGGGAACTGCAGGGGATAACAAGAAAGGAAATCAATCTAGGAACAAACTAGAAAGACGCAATCAAACAAGACTCAACCCGATGAGGATACAACTCAGGGGAGTAATTCTATCCCGATACACAACTGGGGAGGAAACTGAAATAACAATCATCCACGAGGACGTAACTCAGTGGGGAAGAAAGAAGGAAAGATAGACACTTTCTGCCTATGGGGCTGACTCTATATGGAGAGATCAGACACAAACATCTGCTTGGGGAAGAACTTTTCACCAATAGCAGGAGATAACAAGCAAAGATATATGGAAAAGAATGCAATCATGAATATCTGAATGCTATGATTATGCATGTTTTTGCATGATTTATGTATGATTAATGTTGAAAGACAGACATATCTAACACAAACAAGTCCAAGAATCCCAAACAGACACCCGACCAACATCTCAACAAGAAGGGCAAAGCCTACTGAAGAACTCAGCATGGGAACAACCCGAGCAGGATGAAAATAAATCATCGAGGATATCACACCCTATCCCAAAGCTACACCCATTGAGGATACAAATAAGATGTATTCAGGAGCAGCGAAAGAAGATAATCAAACAGAAGACCTCAACTCCGATGGGGATCATCTATGGAACAAGAATAAAAAGGGAAGACTTTAACCATTGCTTGGAATAGGCAAAGTCAAAGCTTCCAACATGCAGGAAATAACACTCTGCACACGAGAAGTCTTCCAGGAGAAAACAATCCTGACATGAGGAAGATGCAGGAAACCTGTCGGGGAGCTCCCATCAACTCCTTTGGGGACAGGTGGTTAAAAAAACAATAAGATCCGCCGAAGAAGAAACTCTACTGGGGGAAGCTTATCAAGGAATAATGTGAAACTCCATGGGGAACAACCACCAACTAGATGTACATCAATCAAAACACTCCCTTCTATCTGCTGGAGAGGAAACTCTGCAAAGGGGAATAATAGCATTTTTCTCCACTGGAGAAGGAAATAAACATCTTCACCATCAGCTCTTAATGCTAGAAGAAAAATCTTCAGACTCGGAGGAGATATAAACATCAAACTCTGATCTGACAACCCTACTGGGGACAAGCTGTAAATGCCTTTGACGAAACTACCATGGCTGGGGAAATTGGAAATGAGTCCTTCATCAACAAGCAACATACCGGGGATACCCCTTCTCAAAATGAAATGCGAAATAATCCCTTCACCAATTGCACTAGGCAACTTCCTGCTGAGGAGACAACTATAAAAAAAGGTTGCTCTGCAGGGAACACATGCTTGCTCCGTTGGGGACTTCTACTCATGCTGGGGAAAAACAAATCTTCCCCGTGAGTAAACAGTCAGACCAACATATCAACTTTTATCAATCTATAAGGGATTTTAGGTCAATCCACACAAAGGGATGACAACCATACAAATGATAAAACACAAATGCTAGTGCTTGACTCTCTGGGAAGCTGATGATGTATTATTCTTTCTGCGCTCGCTGGGGAGACAACTGAAAGCTGATGAAGGGGATATAAGGAGCAAGAATCCCATAATATGAACAGATGTCTTACCTTTTAATGATCATACTATCCTTGGGAAAGCACTGAGGACATCCCACTCATCCTTTCAGTCATTGTGAATGTTCACTTTGTTTAAAACAGTTTATTTATGAAAACTTTATTTGTTTAAAACAATGATATTCATCAATTAAAACATGCAAAAATTTGTTAAACAAAAACAAATAAGAGTGCAAAGAATTGGATAAAGGCTCAAATTTATTTAAGAGAATGGTAGTCCGCAAATGGCGAGACTCCATGGATCTTTACAAATTTGAAATTGGTGATATACATGGAAAAAGGGCTACATTAAACATAATGACCGTTTCTCCACCAACTCTGAATCCACTATATTCGAAACTTCAGTTGATGATGACTGAGCGAGAATCTTTGACAGATGACAGATGTAGGACAAAGTCTTGTCAGGATGCAGTTACTTGCCAAATCCCTAATTTTTGCCTAGATTGCCCCAGGGCGAGGTACTCAATCTAGCAGGATATATATATATATATATATATATATATATATATATATATATATATATATATATATATATATATATATATATATATTCATTTTCTTATGTCTCTAACTTTTGTCTAGACCGTCCTTTCGGGTTTTCAATCCACCGAGACGCTCATTTTTGCCTAAGTCGCCCTTTTGGGTTTTTAACTTAGCGAGTTATTCTGTTTTTATTTTTAGACGAAGTATTTCTTGACTGCATCTGAATTCACAGAACGAGTGAAATCGTCCCCATCCATAGTTGTGAGCAACAAAACACCGCCTGAAAAGGCTCTCTTAACAACGTATGAACCTTCATAGTTTGGAGTCCACTTACCCTTGGAATCGGGCGCGAAAGACAAGACTTTCTTGAGCACGAGGTCACCTTCTCGGAACACACGAGGCTTGACCTTCTTATCAAAGGCTTTATTCATCCTTTGTTGGTACAACTGACCATGGCACATGGCAGTTAATCTCTTCTCTTCAATTGACTCTGAACCCATTCAGCCTCAATCAACTTGGCTTCCATCAAGACTCTCATTGATGGGATCTCGACCTCCGCGGGGAGCACAACCTCCATGCCATACACAAGGGAGAAAGGGGTTGCCCTTGTTGAAGTGCGGACAGATGTACGATAGCCATGCAAAGCAAACGGGAGCATCTCATGCCAATCTTTGTACGTAACAACCATCTTTTGAATAATTTTCTTGATGTTTTTGTTAGTAGCTTCAACAACCCCATTCATTTTGGGTCTATAGGGGGAAGAATTATGATGTGTAATCTTAAACTCGCTACACAGCTCTTTCAACATCTTATTGTTCAAGTTAGATCCATTATCAATAATGATCTTGTCTGGCACACCATATCGGCATATGAGTTGGTTCTTGATAAACCTCACAACCACCTGCCTGGTCACATTTGCATACGATGCCGCTTCAACCCACTTGGTGAAGTAATCAATGGCTACGAGAATAAAACAGTGACCGTTCGACGCCTTAGGCTCATGAAGGAGAAGCGCGATCCAAAACACAGCGGAATTTAAAATTTCTCCTTTAGTGATCCTCACGAATGAGCATGATCAGTGATAGAATTGTTACCTCTTGTGGCGATTGTGACCTTTGATGCAGATCTACGGAGCGATCACGAACGTTGGACGATGACAACGCCTCTACTCAGTCCACACGAACGGATTCCTTCAATCTCAGTGCTAGCTGCTACGAATGAAGGCTTTGAGTGAGAGAGAGAGAAACGAAATTGCAACTGCTCAAATGCTTCTACACAAGGGTTCTATTTATAGAACCACTTGTGTGGGCTGCAAGCTAAAAAGCCCACTCAAGTGTATGTGGCCCATATCTTATAATATGCCAAAGTCACTTAAGCGCGTGATACCTTACCATATTTCGTATTCTACTTAAGTACACCGTACCGTACGATGTTCTACAATTCACTTAAGGGCACCATACATTACGGTATTCCTTAGTTACTCTATCTCTCATCAATCCGTCCTTTTGTGTGTGACCCTGTAGGTTTTCGCGGCATTGGCAATTATATTAAATCACGTATTTAACATAATAAACAGTGAGCGGTATCTAGCAACACATCACTGCTACCCAAGACACGAAAATGTCATGTGATCTAACAAATCCTTCTGTGATAATATTTATGCGTATAATTACCCTTTTGCCCTTATGTCTATATTGAACACAAGGCATAAACCGTGTCATCCTTGTCCAGTTCAATATTGGGCCCATAGACATTTATCCTGTTACGCAGGATGGGCAAATTCCATCTAGGTCAGTCATGTCCCTCAGCATGCTTCGTGGAGTACCCATCAACTGTCTTTATGGTTATCCAGTTACAGACAGTGTTTGATCAACAATAAAGCACTCGACTCTACATCTAGGGTCCATAATGGTTTCAGGTCGAAGGGTGGTATACACCATTATATCACCATGAGAATAACTTATGACACTTTGCATAACTTTCTATATAGTATTCTCATAGCGGGTCAATCCAGTATAAATATTACTCTTAATATTCATACCTATGTTTAAGACTTGATAAACCCTTATCCATGATCCATGAGATGTGATCATCAGTCTATATACATAATAGTCTTAATGCTTTAATGTTATCCCACTTCACAATAAAGCTCGACTACGGATACTTTAAGAATAGTGTCCTTATGTTTAATGTGATCTCATGATCAAGTCACACTTGATACATTAAACGGACTAGCTATTCTAGGGACTTTATTAAACAAACATAATAAAGAAAAAGCCTTTTATTATTAATAAATAATTCGATACAAGTACCAAAAGTATTGGCCTCTAGGGCTTACACCAACAGCTCAACCATGCCAATCATGTCAATTCCCCACATGGAGAAAGGTCATGGTGAGGAAATAACATTCAGAAGTGTCAAGGGAACATGAATCTTGTCCGTATAAATCTGACACTTGTGGCATTTCTTCACGAACTTGCAGCAGTCAGACTCCATTGTCAGCCAATAGTAGCCTGCTCTCAACATCTTCTTTGCCATGGCATGTCCATTGGAATGAGTACCGAATGAACCCTCATGGACTTCAGTCATCAACAAGTCTGCTTCGTGTCTATCCATGCATCTGAGCAGAACCATGTCAAAATTCCTCTTGTAAAGCACATCACCATTAAGGTAGAAACTGCCAGATGATATCCTCAAAGTCTTCTTATCTTTAACGGAGGCCCTAGATGGGTAAGTCTGACTTTGAAGAAAACACTTGATATCATAATACCACGACTTATCATCTTTCACCTCCTCAACTGCAAACACGTGAGCTGGTCTATCCAAGCGCATCACGGTAATATTTGGTACTTCATTCCAATAATTGACAATAATCATTGAAGCAAGCGTAGCGAGAGCATCCGCCATTTGATTCTCATCTCGAGGAATATGATGGAAGTCAACCTTAGTAAAGAAAGTTGAAATCCTCCTCGCATAATCTCTATATGGGATGAGGCCAGGCTCATTCTTCTCCCATTCACCCTTAATTTGATTAACAACAAGGGCCGAATCGCCATAAACATCAAGATGTTTGATCCTACGATCAATACATTCTTCCAAACCCATAATACAGGCCTCACACTCCGCATATTATTCATGCATTTGAAAGTTAGCTTTGCTGTAAAAGGAAAATATATGCCTTGAGGAGTAATAATCACTGCCCCAATACCATTTCCATACTAATTGACAGCGCCATCGAACACCATACCCCATTGGGAACCAGGCTCTGGCCCTTCATCGAGCGTAGGCTCATCACAATCTTTCATCTTCAAATACAGAATCTCCTTATCTGGGAAGTAATATTGCACGGACTGATAATCTTCAATTGGTTGATGCGCCAAATGATCAGCCAATATACTACCTTTAATAGATTTTTGAGCTCGATACTCAATATCATACTTAGACAACAACATCTGCCAACAGGCAATTCTCCCAATTAAAGCAGGCTTCTCAAAGATATACTTGACCGGATCCATTTTGGATATCAACCAATTGGTATGATTCAACATATATTGGCGTAAACGCTTAGCATCCCAAGCCAAAGCACAACATGTCTTCTCAAGCATTGAGTATCGAGACTCACAATCAGTGAACTTCTTACTCAAGTAGTATATTGCATATTCTTTTTTACCGGATTCATCTTGCTGAACAAGGACACAACCCATGGAATCATCAAGCACAATCAAGTACATAATCAAAGGTCTCCCTTTAATAGGCGGAGACAAAATCAGAGGCTCGAACAGATACTCTTTAAGAAGCTTCTCAGGAGTGAATCAACATATAAGCATAAAAGGTCTCCCTTTAACATGTTAGGGGTGCTAATACCTTTCCCTTGCATAATTGACTTCCTTACCCTTGTCTCTTTCCCTCGGGCTTTATTGATGTTTTCCCATTCCTTCGGGAATAAATAAAGTTCGATGGCGACTTTGTTGTATCTTTGAGCGTGTGATGCGCTCGGGTATTTTTTCCGTAGCTTCACCCATTTGATCTTATTTTCAAGTACATTGGCTTCTGATGAAATTTGATGAAGCATGAAATGAAGAAACATAAACCTGGATTCATAAACATCAGAATCTTCAGTAAGAACCTTGACAACGTCAATAGTCTGGCTTGAAATCTTCAGTATCTTCAGAGTCTTTAGAATCTACAGTCAGAACCTTGATAACCTCAACGTTTGGCTTGAGATCTTCAGAATCTCCAACTAAATAGCATAACTTCAGAAGCCTGTCATTCTTTAGAAGCCTTATGATCAGAGTCACGTCCAAATGAACGAACTGAGAGAACGTTGCAACAACAATATAACGTCTCCTAAGAAGCTTCTAAGGAGTGAATAAACATAGAAGCATAAAAATCATTGTCGTAGCAACTTTTAACGTCTTTCAGAACTTCTTTTGACTGGCATAAAAGCAAAATTGGAACTCATTATTCAGAAACTGATGGCGTTGCACGTCATATACTCATAATTGAAACTGACTGTTAAAGCTATACAATAACAAACCATTAAGGTACCAAAATTGTTCTCACACAAATACAACATTGTTATCATCAAAACTCAAGGTATAGATGCAAAACCAAATCTTGTTCTATTATATATATATATATACACACACACACACACACACAATTAACGTTTATTTTACACTCATGACTAATTCAGATGAGCAGAGAGACATATTTTTAAAAAAACATGGAATCTGTAGAAAAATAAGAAGGTGAGGTGTTTTTTTATATGGGTATGGGGGAACTGGTAAAACGTTAATGTGAAAACTTTGTCAGCTGTAATTCGTTTAAAAAGGAAAATAGTTTTGCTTGTTGTCTTAAGTGGGATTGCAAGTTTGTTGTTGCCAGGTGGAAGAACAACTCATTCTCAATATAAGATTCCAGTTCTTACTTTGGAAAATTCAATTTCCAATATTGACTAAAAATATGAACTTGCTAAACTATTAAAGTTGACAAATCTAATCATATGGGATGAACCTCCTATGATTAACACATTTTCCACTGAAGCTCTTGATAAAAGTTTGAAAGATATTATGAGTGAAAACACAAAAGTTTCTATTTTTTTGGAGGAAAGGTTGTAGTTTTTGGCGGTGACTTCAGACAAATTCTTCCTATTATACTAAGAGGTAGTAGATCGAATATTGTTCATGCAACAATTAATGCTTCTTATATTTGGGATCATTGCAAAGTCCTTAAGCTTATAAAGAACACACGCTTTCAAATTGGTCCAAAAACATCTACCAGAGAGGAAATTATAAACTTTTTAGAAGGGATATTAAAGATTGGAGATGAGATCATGTCTGAGCCAAATGACGGGTGTGTTGACATTTCTATTCCGGATGAGTTTCTTATAGCTCATTTTTTTGATCCTATTGAGGCAATAGTTGAAAGTATCATTCATGATCTCATTCATAACTACCACAATTTCAACTATCTTTAAAGTCATGCAATTTTGACTTCAATAATTGAAGTAGTCGATGATATCAATCAATACATAACAAACATTCTTTCATGTATTGAATATGTATTTAATTAGTTTTTTGCTATTACTATTTTATACCATCTACTTATTTAGTTTTTACAATTTGTTAATTGTTTCTATTACGAGAAGAAAATGAGTATTTTGGTAGTGATTCTATTGATAGATATGAATCTACCGACTTTGATGCATTTGTGCACGCTACTCTTGAATTTCTAAATGCTCCTAAAACACATAGATTGTCTAACCATTCAGTCAAATTGAAAGTTGGAGCTACTATTATGCTGTTGCGCAACTTGGATCAATATGAAGAGTTATTCAATGGTACAAGGCTCACAGTAACACAACTTGCTAATCATGTCATTGAAGCAAAAATAATTTATGAAAAAAATATTAGTAACATCATTTATATTCCAAGAATCACCATGTTCATTTAAATTGGTGAAATGACAATTCCCAATTATTATTTTTTTCTACGACAATTAACAAATCTTAATGACAATCTTTAGATAAAGTTGGTTTATATTTGCCAATAGATGTTTTTAGTCATCCCCAATTGTATGCGATAATTTTTAGGGTTAAAGAGAGTCTTAAAACTTTGATTCATGACAAAGATAAATTACATAAGATTACTTCATCTAATGGTGTATACAAAGAAAATTTTCACAATATTTAATAGGTAATTCTTTCTATAATTTTTCGTTAATGCATTGTTAATTATTAATTGTTGATTAATAAGATTATTTTCTCATTTTACAAGTCAAAAATCATTGTGTATTTTGAAGATTCAGATTTTATAGGTGAATTGTTGGAACTTGATAACAAATTGTTGCAACACATACTATATTTTGTAATATCCATTTCTTCTTATAATGGTTATTGACCATGCTTATCAATTATATTTTTGTTTAAATAGTTTACAATACCTTAGTTCAGTTATGGTTAATTATTAGTTTTCAGTGAAACAGCTCCTTTAATATTTAATTTTTAGAAGTATATTTATATAAATAATAAGTACAAAATATAAGAAATTGACTAATAGATATATAGAATGAAGATAATGGAATTGCGGAAAGATGATGGTTACGTATTAATGTGTGAAGCCAAATTTGAATCCATCTCTTGGTTAGTTACAGTGAAGCAGTAGCTAACCAACCAGTGGGTACTCATTACTGGTAATGTACTTTAATGACCGACTAAACAGAAATTTTGACCTAGGAAGATGGAGCGGCACTGGAGCACTGAATCCGGCAATGTGATGTCTTCGTCGTCTTCTCCATCACACTCACGTAATGGAGGACATGCTCGCTCATCTTCCCTCACCGGAATTTCAACCATTAAAAGAACTCAGAATGTTGCTGCTAAAGCCGCTGCTCAACGCCTCGCCCAAGTCATGGCTTCTCAGACTGCCGACGACGACGACGATGACGACGATCTAGGATTTCGCTACAGTGCTCCTCCTCCTCTCGCTCTCTCCAGGAAGTCCTCCTCCGCCACTCATAGTAGATCTCCATCTCATAAGGAAGCATCAGTAGTAGTAGCATCTAATAACATTACTCATAGATCTCCATCTCATAAGGAAGAATCAGTAGTAGTAGCATCTAATAACATTAATAGACCACCGCTGAACCAGCGGACTCCACCTCCTCTTCTGCCCAAAGATAAAAGGTAGTTAATTATTGCCTTTTTACTTGTTTCTATCTATGTTCAACCTCACACTCACATTTAGGGCAACTCTTTCTTTTTCTTATTTACTTTTCCTGCAAAATTTACAGATTTCCCTTTCAACCAAAAGATTTAGGAGACAACCGTCAGGCCTCTGGTCTTCGTGATGAGGTTCATTTCTTTCTTCTGCCAAATATTCTATTCATGCGTCACTACTATAAACAATTCCCTGGGTCTGCAGGTTGATGTGCTTAGGGAAGAGAAAGAAACTATTTTTGACAAGGTAATGCAATCTCCCTCGTTTCTGAATGAACTAAGTCATAAGTACTCAACTGTTTCTGAAATGCACAGCTTAGACTTGAGGAAGACAGATGCAAGGAAGCAGAGGCCAGAGTTAAGGAGCTTGAGAAACAGGTGCTTCCTTTCTTTCTTTTGCGTATCACCTTAATTACACTTATTACTTTGTTCATAGAATAGGCCACACAAATTTAAAGTTAAGGCTTGATACCGTTCTCTTTGTATATGTAGAGGTTACAATCTATACAAGCACGTAGATAACTATAGTTATATGAGAATCAATCCTATTTTATTTAATTCTGATTAGTATTCATTAGGAGCCTTTGTAAAATTGTAAATGATTAGGAGCTGTATTACTTGTTTCCCTTTATACCTAGGAACATGGATAACACCTCTATACCTAGGAACATTCAAGACTCTTTCCAACCTCCAGAATGGACCAAGCATTGGCTAAGAATCGAACTTGGGATATTACTATTCTACCAAAAAAGAAACAAGTTGGATGTAAGTGGACATTCGAGTCATCTTGTTTTTGGCTGCAGGTTTGGATTGATCACCACATCAATTAAACATACAAAACGCATTCTTGAATGGGGAACTAGGAGAGGAAGTATATATGCAAAACCAGATAGGATTGGAATCATCCGACACCATAAACAAGTGTGCATGCTCCAAAAATCATTATATGGCCTCGAACAATTTCTGAGAGCCTAGTTTCACAGCTAGCCCTAGTTATAAAAAAAGGGTTCACTTAATGATTAACAGACCACACTATATTTGTCAAACATTCACCGGAAGGCAAGATCTCACTGTTTATTGTGTATGTTGATAACATTAAGTGAACCCTACGGTGGTTCTTGGCAAGAAAATTTGAAGTTAAAGATTTAGGAAATCTCAAGTACTTTTTGGGAATGGAAGTAGCTCGAACAAGGGACGAAATCTACATGTCCTAAAGGAAGTATACCTTGGATCTACTACAAGATACTTTGCACCCAACTCAACAATAGTGGTAACTAAAGGAAGCAGATCCAAAGAAGAAAGCATTCTTATCGAGAAAGACAAGTATCAATGCTTAGTAGAAAAACTCATCTATTTGACACCCTCAGTCATATATAGGATTTGTAGTAAGTATATCTAGCCAACATATGTCTAATTCCACATAGGAAAATATGGCAGCAGTAAGGATGATGATCATGCAGTATCTTTAAGGAAAGGATCTTTACTTCAAGACAAATCCAGACAAAGGTTTCACAGGCTACTTGGGTCATGTGGAGAAGTAGTATGTGGTAGCAAGACATAGAAGTAGAACTCTCGTAATTTGGATTGTGTCTAACTCATCCCTACAAAACCGGCTTGTAAGGTGAGGATTGCTCCAATTTATAAACACAACACAAACCATATCTCTAAGCAATGTGGGATTAAATTCATCCCTTCAAAACTAACACAACAATGAAGGTGTTAGGGACTGCAATGAGGCAAGCCAAAATGGCACCAAACACCTACCATTGCTGTTCACTATGTGCCATCATGGCACCAAACACCTACCATATTTCCAAATTTAGAGGCACACTATTGGTTTTTGATCAAGAGGTGTATTGGTTTTTGACTTTAGGTAATGTTAAAGGCACAAGTTTAAAAAGGAAGAAATATTATCTTTGGAAATTATATATTATTTTTAATAAAAATTTAGAATTAATTTTTTAATTATTTTTTTTAATACATCTTTTATAAATAATTTTTTATCTTAGGCCCCTAAAGCCCAAATAAGCATTACCCTATTAGCCGTATTAATAATGAGGACAATATTTACTCCGGATCCTTAGGTATAAGAATTAGATACATGATCATAATTTCTTCTATTTATTTTCCGCATCTGTACTATTCAAATTATTCAAGTGAAAGAGAATTCACTTTCCTCAAGGTGACTATAACAAATAATTATAATTAACCAGAACAAATGATTTTTTTTTTTTGGTGTTATCTATTCTAGAAACAAACTACTAGTAAATGTAATTAAGGAGGCCAATTTACCAATTCACATTTAATCATTAGCCATGGGAATAGATTAGGACCGCTTATAGAGGCTATGACCTAGTCTACACCAGGCCCTGATTAGACCAATTTTTTTTATGTAAACAAAGCTAAAGTTTTTTTATAAGTTTATTTAATTAAAAAGGCAGACGTCAGACAAAGAGTATGTCTTTTTAGCCTAATAGACCAACATTTTTAATTAAATATAAACAATTTTTCTATTGCTGTTATTATCATATTAACTCAATTTTTTAAAAGATTATGTTAAATCTCAAAAATAGGAACTTAATACAATTGACCCTTTAATTTGTTAATGTATTTAAAAATAAGTAATATTATTTTTTTAAAGACTATAATATAAAACTTACTTTAAATAATTTAGCGGGTCGTACCATACCTATAAAAAAGAAAGACTCGGAAATAAGTCGGCAGATAGTAGATTAAGCTTATACTTTGAATTTATTGAATATGCCATGTATTTCCACCCCTATTTATTGGTTGGTGCAATAACAGTCTGTAACTCAATTTCTTGCTGCATTGCTTGTGATTTTGCATTCGAGAGTCTAAATTACTTTTGAGCCTTCTAATTTCATTTTACCTGGATAGACTGGATTGTATCTAGGCTCTGTTCAGCTATTCTAATATACAATGCTATTCTTCTAGAATGTGGCATCTGGCTCAATGTCACTGCTTCTGCCATTGGAATAGGAGTTTGGGTCTTGCTCCATTGTTCCTTAACTAACCAGGAAAAATGAAGAATAATGAAGGGTTGAAGATATTAAATTTGATTACAATATTTTTTTAATAGTGTCAGAGTGATTATAGGTAATTACAATCCATAATAGATAATTATAATTCATTATGATTAATCTTCTATTCTAGGAAGGTAAATTATTTACAATAAAGGTAAACATTAATTTCTGATTAACATCCTCCCTCAAAATAGGATTTGCAACAATTTGAATGATGGTTATGTTGTCGGCATAAAGTGAAGTTGACTCTGTTTGGGAAAATCCAAGTTCAGTCAAAAGATCTCGAAGTCAAAGTATTTCTAAACAAGCAGCAGACATGGCACGATACTCAGACTTAGTAGAAGATTTAGAAACTCTTGCCCGTTTCTTACTTTTTTAAGAGATCAATGAAGAACAAACAAACATGCACCAACCAGTGACAGATCGACGGATATCAGGACACCCTGTCCAATCAGCATCACTTTAAGCATTCAATTTGAAGAGAAATTCCAACAGGAAAGAATAATTCGAGCTGAGAGGTTCCCTTCAAGTAGCGAATTATACGACGAACCACAGTCATGTGAAGATGGCGAAGAGAATGCATGAATTGACTTACTTACTAAACAACAAAAGATAAGTCAGGGCGAGTAATAGTCAAGTAATTAAGGCTACCCACGAGTTGTCGATACAATAAGGGATCAGGCAAAAGATCACCATCATCACGATGGTATTTAACATTAACCTCAAGAGGGGTATCTACCGGATTAGCCGATTGGAGACCAGCCATAGAAATCAAATATGTAACATCCTTGTGTTGATGGAGAAAGATGCCCTTGGATGTAGAATGAACCTCAAGACCAATAAAATAATGTAGGTTACCAAGATCTTTCATATGAAATGAAGCTTGTAACTGCTGCTTAAGTCTGAATGGAAGAATGATCAGAATCATACTGACTCAAAGTAAAAGAGAATCCAAGTATAGTGGAGCGAAATTTCCCATACCGTGCTCTGGCTGCTTGTTTCAAACCATATAAGGAACATTTAAGTTTGCAAACACCCTTGGATGAAGAGAACAGGCCTTGTGGAGGTGTCATATAAGTATATCTTCAGTCAGGTCACCATGAAGAAAAACATTCTTCACATCCATTTGATGGAGAGACCATCCATTAGAAGCAACTATAGATATTACAGTGCGAACAATTGTCATTTTGACAACCGATGCAAATGTCTTATCGTAATCGATTCCGTATTCCTGCTTGTTTCCTAAGGCAACCAAACGAGCCTTGTAACGGTTGAGAGACCCATCAGAATTCAATTTCACAGAATACACCCATTTGCAGCAAATGGGTTTGACATTAGGAGGACAAGAGACAATATCCCATGTTTAATTTTCTTGAAGAGCCTGAAGTTCCATATTGATTGCTTTTATCCAACGAGTCAGAGAAGTATGTGAAGAATCATACCTGTCTGGTGAGTATCAATCCGGTGCTCGAGATATTCGACCAGTACGTCGTGGTTCAACCGGTTCAACCGGTACACAGGATCAGGTGGCAGTTTAGCGTCGGTAAGGGGTGTGGGAACTTGTTGTTTGTGTTTTATGACATATACATGACCTGGTTTATAACGTTCTATAGATTGAAGCATAATAGAAAACCTAGGAAGAGTAACAATATCATTCATGGCAGAAGAAACACAGGGAAACATAAATTGATTGTCAAAAAATGTTACATTCCTAGAAATACAAAAACTGATTCCCAAATTCTGGACGAAGTTTCATGAGAAATTGATGTTGCCACTAGTTTTGTAAATCTCTTGAACAACCGCGAGAGAGGTTTTGGGAACATTAGCATGTATAATAGCAGAATGTTCTATCCAAGATTTAAAAAACTAGAATAGTATTCTTGAATAGAAAAACCACCTTGTTTGTAGTTGCCTATGTCTAGCTCCAACTGAAAACGTTTCTTAAGCAGAGTGCAAATTATTGATCATCTGTTATTGAAAATCCAAGTGATGATTTGAGCATCTTTAGTTTTTCCACGCATCTAAAGCCGTTTTCTCCATCGGTGCCTTAGAAACATCATCTAGATGACTCCATAATCCTTTTCCTTTAACATACATCTTGAATTGAAATTCCCATGCAGAATAATTCTTATCCGTCAAATGGACACAAAAGTTATTTTTTCCATTTTCCATAGCCATGTTATATAGTAACACTTTTACTCTAAATACTAGAATAAAACGGGAACAATTTAATAAATATTAAATTAAAAACCAAACCACGAACAACAGTGCAGTGAAACAACCATGAACAACAATGCAGTGAAACAACCACAAACAGTAGTGAAACTAGAAACTATGAACAATGAATCCACGAACAGTTAAACACAGAACGATCACCAAGATCAGCAATCACAAAACAGAGTCGCCGAGAATCACAAAACAGTGTCCCTGAGAATAGCGTAATTGATTCGCCGAGCCAAGAATACCGAAACAGAGTTGTAGATCACAATCTGCTGGTGAGGACCGAGCAATCAACAATCACCAAAACAAATTCAATCGCAAGCAAACAAACAGGAATCAATTGTGATAAACACCTAATATAGATCACAGCAGCAGCGATGATGAAATGAGACGACAATTGAAAGCTTTCGATTGATAAACAAACAATTACGAGACAAATGCGAACGAGGAACACGATTTCAAGCTGTTCAGCCAAGATAAAAAATATTCACAGATTTTGATCGAACTCTGCTGATATCATGTCAGGAAATTTGCTTGATGCCTTTTCTATTGTTTTTCATTACTATATACAATGTCAGTAATTACATGTAATTACAATCCATAATAGATAATTACAATTCATTATGACTAATCTTCTATTCTATAAAAATAAATTATTCACAATAAAGGCAACCATTAATTCCTGATTAACATTTATATCTTTTAACAATAATATTAATATTAATATTTTATATGTTGAATTAGCTTGAGTTAGACACTTGTATTTTAGATATATGTTTTGCACTGGTGAACTTTTGTTGCATATGCTGTTTTTAGGTCGCTTCCCTTGGAGAAGGAGTATCTTTGGAAGCTAAACTCTTGAGCAGGTGACTAAATTAAAGTTAAACATGTTGCAAATGGTTGTTCCTTCCCTTGGCAGTATTTATGAACTCAATCTTATTACATTACAGAAAGGAAGCAGCATTACGTCAAAGAGAGGTACCATGGAAATTATCTTTTCCCTTTCTGTCTATATTTATTACCCCGGCTTCCTACCATAGTTACTTCGCAGTTACTGCGCACACACATAACATTGAATGATAAAAAAATCATTGCCTACTATTATTGCATAACTTATGCCCCCAACACTAGTTAAGAGAGAAGCCAAGATCATTCTTTAATAAATTGGAGAAACCAACAGGTTTTTCTCAAGTTCATTTTTGTTTCTCATTTCCTCTTGGTAAGTCTCCGTTTTTTTTTTGATTTTAATGCTTTGAATAAATCCTATAATTAATATTGGATACTAGATTCTAGAGTCACTGACCACATGACACTTTTTACCCATATACTTTTTTCACTTATTCACTTTATTATCCTAGCAACATAGAAACATTCATAATATCCTTATAACTGTAGCCGGTCAAAGAGATGTTTTGATGAGAATAATATTGGAGAAAATAACTGTATTATATTATAAATAAGGGGCTCTTTATAGTAGAAAATACAACCAGTGAACTCCTTAATTTCAAGAGAAATGTAAGAAAAATAAAATAAACATAAGGTTAAAATAATAAGAAAAGGAAATAATATATCATATTTCAACATGTTCAAATAAGCCCGTTTATAATCCTATGAAATATTTTTTATATTCCCAAATTGTCTATGTCTAATTTTCATATAAAAATTCACAAAAGACCTATTATGCAACATTATTTTTATAACAATGCTTGTGTTTTCTAGGACAAGAATCTAGGGACGACGATTGAAAATGGTAGATAATGCAATAATCTTTATTTTTTTTTGGATAACCAGAGTATTCCTCCATATCTACTCAACAACAACTCATTTTTTCTGAACTAGTTAAGACCAACCAAGAGAAGTTCCTTCTGCACTGCTGTTGCCTTGGCCATCCTTCATTTAGAGTCATAAAACAACTATTTTCTTCATTTTTTAAAACTTTAGATGTTGCGAGTCTTCGTTGTGAGGTGTAATTGTGTATTTTTTCCGTTAATAATGAAGTGAGTACTTTTTTTTATTTTTTTATTTTTTTATTTAATTCATATTGATGTGTGAGGTCCATCGAATGTCCCAAGTATATCAGGTGTCTGATGATTTGTAACTTTTATTGATCATTGTACTCAGGTCTCGGATCTACTTGTTAGAACAAAAATCCAAAGTTAATTATGTGTTTTTCCACCTCTTCCCCATGGTAGTTTGATGCGAGTATTAAAGAATTAGGTCCGATTATGTCAAAGATTACTTTAATTACCATTTTAATTCTTTCTGTCAAAATGAAAGTACTATCATTTATGAGTCTTTCCATGTGAAAACACCATAACAAAATTGAATTTCTTAGAGAAAAAACAGACACGTGTATGATATTCTAAAATATGGTTCTTTAGAAATATTGGGGCTAGGTGATTTTAACTGCATCGTATCTTATAAATCATTTACCTTTTAATGTCCTTGACTCCAAAACTCCTTTGAAAATCTTACCTTTGGAAAAACTGAAATACTTTTTGAGAGTAACCACTTACTAGGCACTTGTTAGGCAACCACTTAATCAATGAATTTGTGAGTAAGACAGTAGAAAAATTGAAATACTTTTTGGAAATTGAAGTTGCCCACTCTAAGAAAGGAATCTTCATATCTCAATAGAAATACATTGTTGATCTTCTGCAAGAGGCTGAGAAGATAACATGAAAGTTTGCAAATACACCAATAGATCCAAGTGTACACTTGGAAAACGCAATAGAAAATATTGCGGTTGATAAGATCCTGTATAGGTTTGTCGAAAAACTTCTATACCTATCACATACTAATCTTGGTGTTGCTTTTACTTCAAACTTAATCAACCAATTCATGCACCAATCAAAAGAGAATCATTTGCAAGCTGTGTTCCGAATTGTGCCATATTTGAAAGGAATTCTAGGTAGAAGAATTTTGTTTGATATTGCATATATTGATGTTGGCCATGCAGTGCCAATGTGGTTAGGAAATCAACTGGATGATATTGCATTTTCCTAGATTGGAATCTTGTGACTTAAAAGATTAAAGAATAAAGTGTGGTATCCAGATCGAGTACTGAATATACAAACTACTATGACTAAAAATGACTTTAGAAGACTAGAAGTTAAAGAGTAATGAATTAATGAGACTATTGTGATCAAAGTCTGCCGTTAGCAAAACCCATAATCCAATGCAGAATGATAGAACAATACATATTAAAGTTGTTTGACACTTAATCAAAGAAAAATTAAATATTGATCTTTTTTGTACTTCATATGTCTCTTCTGAGGGAAACCTTCTAGATCTTCTAACTAAGGGGATGGACGAGAATTTTGAAAAAATTGTTTTCTAAATGGGAAGGATAAATATTCATTTGTCAGCTTCAGAAAGTGCTGTAAATAATTTATTTTTACTATCGTTAGTAGTAATTTGTATTCAGACCTTTAGCCCATTGGTCAAACTCATTAGGTTAGAAAGGTCTATATAAAAAGATTAGTGTGCTTTGTTCATGATATAAACTCAATACAGTATTTGGTTTTCACACATATTTGTATATGCTGCATCCTATATCACCGATGATTGTGCACGGTGGATCTGGTGGTTTGGACAACAGCGACACCATTAGTGGAAATTATTGCTCCTAGGCTTGTTGCTTGGAACAGGGATGGTAAAACAGGTTGGTCCTGTTGGGCCGGCCTGTTTAACCTACTATTTTTGCCATGCTGAGTTGCGATAACATCGGTTGTTGGACTAACCGTTCCCATTGTTTTGACGACAGTGGTTGTTGGGCTAACCTTTCTGACGACAGCCACTCAGTCGGGCCATCCTTGAATCTCAATTCACTCATTTTCTCTGTTGCAATCTTTCGTAATTGTGGTGGCAATGGTGACGACAGTCGGATAGCCGTACATGCATGGTATCTCCACTTCTAAGCAATGTTTCTTAACAAACTCACATCTTATTGCCCCTTTCACTCTATCCAATACCATACCTTCTCTTTTTCTTCAACATGTTCCTTCATCTTGACCATTCCCTTTTGTTATACTTAAATCTCTTCTTGAATTGGAGCACAGCCTTTATTTTCTTATTTTTCAATTTCTGAATCTAGAAGTCGACCCCAAACTTCTAGTTGAAATTGCCTTTGCACTGCTTTCTCAAAGGTCCACCATGTTGCATGATGATTTTTCTGTCTCCAACAAGTGCTTCCCTCTCAAAGCGAACCAACCAGCCAATAAAACTCGTACTTTTTTAGGTATTTTGTTGGCCTCGAAATACTCATACACTTGGATCTTCCACAAATAAGTCTTGAGGCCTACTACAAACTATTAGAGTATCTTAAGCTAAGGCCTACTACATCTATTAGCTTGAGTGTAATGTCAAACCTGATATAGCAGGTCACATGGTTACAAGTACAAGTAAGAAAGGTGTATCAATTGTAACTAACTTTCCACAATTAATGAAAGTCAGTTTTAATAGAAATATGAACAACCTAACCAAATCTTCTCTCAAATCTAACACTAACATTATGGTGTGGTTAAAATATGCTATCCAGTGAATGGAGATGGAACTATTTTTCAACGAAATAGATGGATGTGCTACTATTTCTTATTGTCTCTTATTATGACAGTTTTATATTTCCCAGGCCGCACTGAAAAATTCCAGAGAATCAAAGGATGGAGTTGATAAGGAAATCACATTTCTACAGACTGAAGTTGAGGTGATTACGTCAATTTTTAAAAATATTCTCAATACAAGCTACCATTTATGTTTTAACCATCTCCTCTCAAATAGCATGCAAAAGTAGAGACTGAAGCCACAGTGAAACAGCTAAATGGAGCTGAATCCGAAGTGAAAGCTCTCCGATCAATGACACAAAGAATGGTATTAACTCAGAAAGAAATGGTAGGTACTTCAGCAGTTAATTGAATCCAATGGTATTTTAAGTTGTTTGTACTTCTCATTATTATAAGCTATCTTCTTCTCAGGAGGAAGTTGTTCTTAAGAGGTGTTGGCTAGCTCGTTATTGGGGTTTAGCCACAAAATATGGTAAGCAACTGTCTCATTTAGTCGCATTCTTCTTCTTCTTTAATGGCATCTCTTCCTGATATTACATACAAGTCATTTTTATATCAATTGGTTTCATATTGTTGAGATATTGCCTTGATTTAGTTTCCTTTATTTCCATTATGTAGATATTCTGTTTCCATTTTTTATGATATTGGCTCTTATTCTTATACCTATAATTCGGGGATCTTGATTGTAAACTTTTGATTATAAATACATGAGGTGGATGCTTTAGTCTCTCAAGCAATTCAGTCATTTCATTCAAGACATGTTTTAATATCTTTTAATAGAACCTTAGAATTATTGTTGTGCCTAACTCCATCCCTTCAAAATCGGCTTGTAAGGTAAAAATTACCCTTACTTATAAACAAATATTTAGGCCATATCTCATATGATGTGGAACTTGTAACAAACTGAAATGGTCAAAAAGAGGTGGGGCATCATGTCGTCCATCAATACTACCACAGGCACTTGACAAAATACTTCTTTGTGCCACATCAGCATATAAGGAAACGTTAATTGCCATTAAGCTCATGCAAAGATGCCGCAGCACCTTGCAGCATTACTAGCTGCACACTATCATAGAGATACAATTCCAAAGCATGGCACTTTACTGTGCCAAACACAGATATTTACATATAGACTTAATTAAAACTAATTCAAATAAAATGCTTCTTTCCACCCTTAATATCAACTTAGACTTAGTAAATTCAAGCTTTAAAAGATTAGACAATTCTTATTTCTAAGAGTTACCATCACTAACATTGTAAAACTAACGAGTGTGAATACATACTCGGCGTGGTTGCATATTGGGATTTAGCTGTAAATAAACTAAGCTACAGAAGGTGGTTATTTATCTTCCTTTTTATTCTTGTGGTGGTTGGGCTAAAGGTATCTGTTGGCAACATTGAGCTACATTATCAAAGCTTTTAAGTATCTGTTTGTCTTAAAATCAAATGTATTATTGCATGCATATAAATTATATTTTGGTTGTATATCTAGTTTGAATTTGGCGGAGTTGCACAAGTGAATAAATTCTAAGTTCACTTCCTGCTATCTTTTAATTTGTGTAATACTTGGCATGGTTTACAGGTATCTGTGCAGATGTTGCAGTTTCGAAGTATGAACTTTGGTCATCCTTAGCCCCTCTTCCATTTGAGATTGTTGTTTCTGCAGGACAAAAGGCCAAGGAGGAATCCTGGGAAAAAGGCATGAAATAAAGATTTGGACTCTACAGTTCATAGTAGTTTGCCTGCACAGTAGAATATATCTCCGCCGTGTTATACTTTTCTTATGGAGATGATTTTCATTATTCTATTATACAGGCCTGTGAGTTTTCAGTAGATAATTGTTATGATTTTTAAGCAGGTGATGATGCAACAGAGAAGAGGAGCAATCTTGTTCCAGACTTGAATGATCTTACTGGAGAAGGAAATATTGAAAGTATGCTTTCGGTTGAAATGGGACTCAAGGAGCTTGCTTCTTTAAAGGTGTTGTTCAAAGGCATTGGTGATTTGTTTTTGTTCATGTTCATTTATAGCAAAAAATTCAGCCTTAAGTTTTGTCTGATCTTGTTTAGATTTCGTTGTATTTGCTATATACTTTTTCAGTATAGCAGAGTTGCCATACATAGGCAAAGCTAATCTGTAAATATTATGTTTTTTATTTGTTTTCTTAGGTTGAGGATGCTATTGTGCAAGCATTAGCTCAACAGCGGCGTCCAAGTTCAAATTCTTCTCGACAACTAGTATTAGGTATGCATTTATTCTTTTTATCTTTGTTGTTCAAGCATATATTAAACACAAATCATGCATATCATATAATACTAGATACTTGACTCTTTATTCTGTTGAGGATTTATAAGAGGGCCATTTATCGAGAAAGAGATGAGCCACATATCCTAAGATTTATATTTTGGTTTCTATGTGCTTTTTATATAAGCATTTTGTTCTACATGCCTTAAAACATGTGAGACTAAAATATATTTTATATGTACACTTTTGGATGTTACCAGATATTAAATCACCAGGGGATCCTAAGTTTATGGAAGCATTTGGTATGTTCTTCTCCCTCTATTAGTTGGCCAAGTATCTGAGCAGTGTTCCTTTGTCCAAATAATAATTTAACAATATCATTGTGTGTTTTGTAGAGCTGAGTCCAGAGGAATCTGAGGATGTTCTTTTCAAGGAGGTAGTTCGTTCTCTTTGAATGCCTGTATCTATCGTAGTTCACTTTTCTAAGTGGATTTACTCTCTGTCAGGCCTGGCTGACTTATTTTTGGAGAAGAGCCAAGGCTCATGGTATAGAGGAGGACGTCGCCAAAGAACGGCTTCTGTTTTGGATTGGTCGAAGTAGGCATTCACCTACTTCGCATGACGCTGTTGATGGTACTGTTTTTGTTTTAAACAATTACTAGCCAAATAAGAAGAATAAAAACATTGCAATGTGTTATGGAGAGTCTTGTTAGCTGATAAGATATTTTGAAATTTCAGTGGAGCAAGGGCTTTGGGAGTTGCGGAAATTGGGGATTGAACATAGACTTTGGGAAGGATCGAGAAAAGAAGTTGATGATGAGGAGTTGAATTTGAAGTAAATTGATTTTAGAAAGTGTTGATGATAACGGAAAAGTTGTTTCTAAGATATTTCAACAATGTGTGGGAGTTTCCTTCCACCTTGCCACTGGGTATGAGAATGAGAAAATATAAACTCAAATTACTTGTTTAGTTTACTTTTGAGTATACATCAAAAACCCAAATGATTACAACATCCAAATTTACTTTCTGAAACATCTAATCCAATGTGATTTGAGGGATTTAAAACAAGTCACATGATAAGCTTGCATATATTTGGAGAAACAAACAATCTATTAGATAGTTAGAATGTTTTACGAGCATTATTGCATTGAAAGCAATTGTTTCAGATAAAGCAAATCAATTGTTTTTACTATATACACATTCAACACTATAATCAAAACAATATACAACTCTATCAAGTATCAAGAACCACAAACACAAAGGTCCTTATCTATTATATAGATAAGATCTTCTTCCAGTGATGATTTGGTTCCAAACTTGTGCAAATCTTGCAGCCTCTTTACCTTTGTTAGATGGGATATGTATCAAATTTTCCTGATATTATTCATACAGGACCACAAGCTCTTAAACAGAATACGATATAATTACAGAAACAAATTCCTAATAAATAATTATCATTCCACATAGTCAAGGAAAATAATTTATTTTCTTGTTTAATTGTTTCCATTTATTCTTATTTATTTTCTTTTATTCTTTATTAAAGACATAATTAAGTGTATTGATTGTATTTTTACTATATAAATTAGTTTTTGATCGAGTAATAAAACATAACAACATTGTACCTATTATCTTCAATATGGTATTAAGAGCAATAGGTTTGTTTATGCTAAAGCTTTCTGTTTGATCCGCTTCACATACCCGCTAAGTCTCCTATGGCGAATAACAATAACAGGTGACCTTTTATGCTTTCATCGGATCCAACCATGGCGAATAACCAGAGTCGAACGTCGGCTGCAGAAACAGCGGTGGCCGCGGAAAAAGTGACTGTGTCGGCTGCAGAAACAGCGGTGGCCGCGGAAAAAGTGACTGCCGCGGAGATGGCGTACAAGATGAAACATCGATGGTCACAAATATTGGCAGTAATGGCGGCAATGACCAACAGAGTTCTCATACTCCCTTAAAGTCAATATTCCTAAAATAAACGGGTCAACAAGAGTATTAGCTGAACCGGAAACAGGCGACCCTCGTTACAAACAATGGAAGTCTGAAAACTAAACCGGAAAGTTGATTTTGTTGCACCATACCAATCAAAAATGATTTTATTTCAAAATTATTTGCCACAATCGGATGATGCACAATACTACAACGTGGTTCCTCTTCGGTAGGAATCACATAGTCTTTAAGAGGCTTAGTGTCAACTAATGGGTCAATTATAGCTTGTAGTATAAGATTTCGGCGTCTCCCACGTAAGAAATACTTGATTTCATTCACAAGTTCGACTAAATTCTTGTAACACCCCAAAATTTGCCCTCCTCATTCATGCATTCATTTATCATTTCATATTGCATTTCATCATGTCAATCAGAAAAAAAAAAAAAAAACGAAAAAAAAAAGCATTAAAAACGAAAAAAAAGAAAAAAATAATAATAAAAAATTTTAATTAATTAATTAATTAATTAATTAAATAAATAATTAAATAAATAAAATATAATAAAAAATTTTGGACTTGGGTCTCTCTCATTTGAGCCCACAAAACCATGAACAGTCTATAAATACCAAGACTTCACTTGAGAGAACAGAGAACAAAGGGGGATTTTGAAGAGAAGCAAAATACTCTGAGGTTTCCTTGGAACGAAACCCTGAGGAAAAAGATAGTGAGAGAAGACCTAACGGAGTTCAGAGCAACCTCCAAACCCCGAAGGGAACTCAACTACACATAATCACCTCTGCCTCACATAAACCCTGAAGATTGTTTTGTAAACCTCGCGGGTGCAACTCAATTTCAATCAAGCTCTCCAATCAGGTTTGCCATTATTCCCATTACCTTTGCCCATGGGTTTAATATGTATATGAATGTATAAACAATGCCTTGAATGTTTAACCGTTTAATTTTTGAGTGTATGCCACAGGGTTTGAGTTTTTCTGAAACCATACTGTTGATCATGAAAAAAATACTTATGGTGTTTCACTAACCCTTTTGTTGAATTTTTGTGAGGGCTTACATGACTTTTGCAGGGATAACTTGCGTGGTTTCCCACTTTATTTGTGGGATAATCCCTGGAGGTTCATTCCGATTACCTGTACTGACTCACTTTTCTTTGATGGCATTAGCTGGGAAGGATCTCAGGGTTTCCCATTCCTCTAATTGCTGTTACTTCGGATCTTTATCCGCGTGGTACTTTTACATTTTTCCCGCATTTTACTGCTTTCCTAGTTGGAAGACCTCGATAGGAGGCAACGTTTGAGCCCCTTGGCGGCATTTTACTTTGAGATACATGTTTTGTGTTTTGTATTCATATCCCTGCAGGTAGCGCGGTTCCTTCGTCAAGGACTGCCTTTTTTCCCTCGAGCATCCCAAACCCTAAAACCCAAAGCAACACGCTAACTCCTTCTACTACAGGCGAGTAAGTCTCCAAAGGTCGAGCATCCGGTAGATTGCGTAGTAACGTTGTTCGCCCAAAACCCAATCCATAACCCCGTAGTTAGCCGAACTACGTTTTGCTCTGATTCTCAGGCCAGATGAGATACGTAGGCATAAGACGCGATGTCTTAGCGAGCACACATCCCCCAACCCATAGGTCAGCCGAGCTACGAAGACTCTGATTCTCATATTCAGATGAGATACGTATGTAGTGGATGCGACATCCGCGCGAGTCATTTTCATTTAACCTTTTTTTTTGGTAAACAGCACAAGATAAACTCACACCCTTTAGACGAAAACTACAAAAGTGGATCTCGTAGAGTACTACGGATGCGTAGGGGTGCTAATACCTTCCCTTCGTATAACCGACTCCCGAACCCAAGATTTGGTTGCGAGACCCCGTCTTGTCCTTTCCTTTTTCAGGTTTACTTCGAGCGTTTCCTTTCCCTCCTTTGGGATGAATAACGCACGGTGGCGACTCTTCTGTCTTTTTCTTTCGCCGGTTGTTTTTTTTCACACTGTATTTTTCAGGTTGCGACAGCTGGCGACTCTGCTGGGGACCCGGTTTCCCTAAGCGAGTCCCTCCTAGCTTTTGTAGTTTGTTTATTGGGTGTTCATGCTTTTGTACGGTTATTTATTTACCTGCTTTACCTTATTGCATTGTGTACATATCCTTGCTTTATCTGTTGGCTGGCTATGGCTGCTTGGTGATCTTTGTGAGATGAGTTCTATACCCGAACTCGAGTGCACTTAGGATAGGAGAATGGCATAGTCCTGTCGACTTGTGTGGAGTTATTCCTTAGCGAGTTGACTTGCAAGCCCATTCACTTGGTGGAGGTCATGTTGAGATCAATAATGTCACATAAGTAAGTTGTGGTTAGACATTACTTGTTCCAATATAGACCTTAGAAGCCGAGGACCTTAGTTTACCAAACCCATCTTGGCCTATTCGTAGGACGTAGTGCGAAAGTCGTTCAAGTGTAAGATTTGATACGATTGTTACGCGATACTACACTCATAAGAGTCTCTCTTGAGAATATTGTTGGAATACGAGTAGTCGTTCCTCTGATAATATCCGAAAGATGGGATTATGACTATGGGAACCTTTTGTAGAACATGTTTGGCAGGTTTAAACCTTAGTACACTCCTTTTGGGTGGTTCTTAACCTAAACTCCATGCTCGTGACTTGCAACAAACCCTTGATTCATGGTTAATCCGATCAGGTATCCTTAATATCAATGGAACTCGAGTGTTGATAAGATGTAAACCATAATCCACCAAAATGGGTGGTTGATATTAAGGATAACATGATCCATCCCATGACCTTTGTTTGGTGTGCTCTTAGTTTCTCTCCAGACAGTGCAACCTGACAGATGTTCAAGCAGATACATCAATTCTGATTGACATGCCTTTGCATTGCATAACATCATCTGCATATTTGCATCCAACATCTCATGCTTATTCATTTGCAGGGTATTCCCTTTCAAAACAGGGGTGCCTTAAAACTGAACAAGCAGTGCATCGCATACCATGCATATTAACCCTTGTCTGTTTTGCAGGTGTCACCGCAGTGTCTAATGTTTGTTCCCTGTATCAGGCAGTTATTGGTCCCAAGCGAGTCCACAGGTACCCGACAAAGGAAAATCGTCCACAACTAGCGATGGACCAAGTACAGAAAGAGCTGGCTGATATGCGTGAAAGGATGGATCAGTTCATGACATTGATGACTGGTATGGCAGCAGGCCAAGAAAAGCTGAGGGAATTGGTTGAGCAACCGAGGCCCAATCCAGATTTGGAGATACCAAATGCTGAGGGAAACCCTGGTAACCCTGGGAACGCTGATAACCCTGTGAACACTGGTAACGCGGGTAACGCAAATGCTGATGGAAACCCGGGTAATGTTGGCAACACAGGGAATGTTGGAAATGGTATTGGCGGAAGGTACAATGTGAATCAAGGAATTCAGATTAACGGGCACCCCATTACTGAAGATTATCAGTATGATCAATTTTCTTTGCACGACGAGGCCCTCGAGACCACTCGCCGTATGGATGAGCTTGCTGAGAAGCTCAAATCTTTGGAGTCTCAAAATTCCTTAGGCTTTGATGTCACAAATCTTGGTCTGGTTCAGGGAGTAAGGATTCCTCACAAGTTCAAACCCCCTACTTTTGAGAAATACAACGGGGCTTCTTGCCCACGCACTCATCTCCAATCTTATTTGGGAAGGTTGGGAGCTCACACGGAAGATGAAAAGTTGTGGATGTACTATTTTGAAGACAGTCTAACTGGAGCTTCTCGTGAATGGTATTCTCATTTGTCTCGTACTACCATCAAGAGCTGGAAAGACTTGGCAGAGGCTTTTGTCAAGCAATATCAATACAACTTGGACATGGCTCCAAATCGGACCTTGTTACAAGGTATGTCCCAGACTGCCAAGGAGACCTTTAGAGAGTATGCTCAGCGTTGGAGACAGATTGCTGCGTCCGTCCAACCCCCTATGTCTGAAAGGGAGATGGCGGACATGTTCATGAACACTCTTCAAGGCAATTATATTGAGAGATTGACTGCTTGCCCGTCAATCAGCTTTGCAGAGATAGTAATTGCTGGAGAAAGAATCGAGAGTCTGTTGAAGATGGGCCGAATTCAAGACAATAGTGCTTCCAAGAGACCGTTTGCTGGTAACGGTCAGCGAAGAAAAGAAGGCTGACAGCGACTGTGACTTAGAAAGCTGGATTCGCCCGTGTGTCCCGGGAGAAAAGCTCGACAATTGGTCGTCTGAAAAAACCGTTCGGGTTACTCTACTGAAAGAGTGATTTTTATTCTTTTCCTTTATTACATGCATAATAAAGTCTTACACTTTGCCCAAGGTGTAATGGCTCATTTGTAGGGCCATCCATTTAGTTACGTTTCGCAATTATTTTTATCATCAATAAAGGACGGCTTTTGCAAACAATTTTGTGTTCTCTTTCTTTCGGTTTTTTTTTACTTTTACAAAAAAAATGGCAGTGTTTCTTTTTTCGTTTTTTCTCTCTTTCCAAAAAAAAAATCTCTCATTCTAAGGTAAAGCATGATCCTCCATCATGCAGAGCCGACCACCCGGATCTCACTGCTAACGACGCTGCTATGGCCAAGTATGACTTCGACAATCCTATCTATCAAGCCGAAGAAGGGGCTGAGGAAGATTGTGAATTGCCTGAAGGGTTAGCCAGATTGTTGAAACAGGAGGACCGAGCTATTACACCTTATCAGGAGGTGGTTGAGACCATCAACGTTGGTACCAAAGACGACAAGAAAGAGATCAAGATCGGGGCCAGTCTATAGGCCGAGAGGAAAGACCGTTGATCATGTACTTGACTGTGTTAGAAAGGTCAATGAGTTGTGTGCTCGGTCAGCATGACGAGTCAGGTCGAAAAGAGCATGCAATATACTACCTTAGCAAAAGTTTACCGACTGTGAACAAAGATACTCATTGCTCGAGAAAACTTGCTACGCTTTGGCATAGGCTGCTCGCCGACTAAGACAGTATATGTTGACTCACACGACTCTATTAATATCAAAAATGGATCCAGTCAAGTATATTTTTGAAAAGCCAGCACTTACCAGAAAAGTTACTAGGTGACAAATGATACTGACAGAGTATGACATCCAATACACTTCACAAAAAGCCATCAAGGGAAGTGTCTTGTCAGACTATCTTGCAGAGCAACCGATTGATGATTACCAACCTATGAGGTTTGACTTTCCTGATGAGGACATCATGTTTCTCAAATCGAAAGATTAAGAGGAACCACTCCCGGAGGAGGGGCCTGACCCTGAATCCAATTGGGTTATGATGTTTGATGGGGCGGTCCACGTCAATGGTCGCGGAGTTGGTGTAGTGTTGATCACACCGGAAGGGGGTTCATATGCCATTTGGTGCCAGAATAACTTTTCCCTGCACCAACAATGAAGCCGAATACGAAGCTTGTATCCTAAGACTTGAGGAAGCCGTCAAAATACAGATTAAATCCCTGGATGTATACGGGGACTCAGCTTTGGTCATCAATCAAACCAACGGGAAATGGTGCCATGCTGGAACTACGTACCCAGAATTGACGTATCTCGGTCAGAGACGAATGAAGAAAGCATTTGGTCAGAAAGTGCGCTCTCGGGAGTATCGAGTCGGTGAATTGGTACTCAAAAGATTTCTTCCTCCCAACACAGATCACAGGGGCAAATGGACACCGAACTATGAGGGTCCGTACGTGGTTAAAAGGATTTTCTATGGCGGAGCTTTGACGCTAACAACCATGGAGGGCGAAGGATTCCCGTCCCCTATTAACTCAGACGCAGTTAAAAAAAAATACTTCGCATAAAATAGACCCGTTGGACAGTAAAAAGAATAGTCCAGGCAAAAAAGGGGCATCCCGACGAACCAAAAAAATAAATAAAGAGGTTCGGGCAAAAATTAGGGATATATAAAAGAAAAAGAGTACACCCGGTGAGTCGAAAACCCAAAAGGGCGGCTCAGGCAAAAATGGGTATCCCGGTGGATTGAAAACCCGAAAAGGGGGCGATCCAGACAAAAGTTAGGGAATAAGCGAATGACTATGATCTGAGTTCATCAGTGTTATATCACCGTTTCATTCAATCCGGCAATCTTCGAAGGTTAAAGATCGACTAATCATCCACTTCAGAAAGCAAGATGAGCAGAGCGTCTTGAGGACATACGAACCATAGCAGAGTCGAAACTCAGTGGGACCCTGTTTCCACATTGCCATTAGGATAATTCTCTTTTTTATAGCGATCACCTCTTTTCAGGGATCAGCTTCCTGATGCCCTCGCCTATTCCTGGCACAAATTTTCTCCCCAGTAAGAGTCGAATAATTCAGTTAAAGAGCCTCTTTATTTTTCATTTATCAGTTTGTTTGCAAAATGTCCGAATTTTTGATAAAACATATTGCATATGAACATAATGGTGGCTTTTGCAGATGATTTGCACAGGAAAACATTTAAAATTGCTTTGAATGTGCTTAATCCCGGACGGTGAATTCAAACCGAGTAATTCCCCCGAGGCATACGTGTATTTTTGGTTGCAGGTCACAGGAACCGGATGCCAAGTCATGAATCCTCATCCCCAAGTGGTTGACAAAGTCTCTCCTCAACAGAGCATGTTCCCCAACAGAGTTGACAGTATCCAGACTGTCTATCCCCAGTAGAGTTGACAGTATCCAGACTATTTATCCCTAGCGGAGTTGACAGTGTCAGACTGTATCTTCCTAGCAACAACGGAGTGGTTGCATACCCAACGGACAAGAGGGTGGTGTTCCCAGTGTTCATCTCATCCCCAGCATTATTTCTAACAGATTTGTTCTAATCCCCAGCTAGAGGACGATTAGCAAGTTCATATCCCCAGCAAAGGTCGTTTCCTACGACATTTCCCCAGGAAGTGTTTTCCCCACAGACTCTCCTCACAGAGCCTCGCCGAGAAAAGTTTCCATAGTTGATACTCCCCCCGCAAGGTCAAATTTTCAAGCAGCCAATTTATTTTTGGTGGCTCATTGGTCCCGGCAGACGGATCATTCCCCACAGAGCATTCAAGGATTGATACAGCGATCTATTCCCTACCGGAGTTTGCTTCCCCTAGCAGATTTCTTTTTTTCTTTTACACCATGCATAGCATTTGCATTCGCATGCATATCATATCAAACATACACATAAGCTGATAAACAGGTTCTTCCAAGCAGACTGAAGAATTACTTTACAACCAAGGTCATGAGATCCAGCCAGAGGATCAAGCGTGAGTGATCCAGCCTGAGGGTCATTTTGAAGATTCACCCTGAGAATCGTTTTCCCGTGATCCAGCATGAGGGTCACTTTTTGAAGATTCAGCCTGAGAATCGTTTTCCCGTGATCCAGCATGAGGGTCATTTTTGAAGATTCAGCCTGAGAATCGTTTTCCCAAGAGTCAACCTGAGGCTCAATTTGAAGATTCCCTAGTGAAGTCGCCTACAAGCTTTATTTCCCCAGCAAGTCTAATTGAGGAGTCGTTACAACATGTTCTAGCCCGAAGAATATGTACGAAGCCCAAAAGTGGAATATGCTCGAAGCTGCATATCTAATATGAAGGTTGGGTGTAGATTTCAAAAGAGGGTCAACCAGCGCATGCCTCAGATGCGGGATCATAATGATGGGAATTTATCATCAAAATAATCCAGATCTAGCCAGAAGATCGAAGTCAGGTCTAGCCCGAAGACCGGAAATAGATTCAGCCAGAGAATCGAAGCAATTCAGATCTAGCCAGAAGATCGAAGTAGATTCAGCCAGAGAATCAAAGGAAATAGATTCAGCCAGAGAATCGAAACAAAGAAGATCTAGCCAGAAGATCGAAAATCGCAACAATTCAGATCTAGCCAGAAGATCGAAGTAGATTCAGCCAGAGAATCAAAGGAAATAGATTCAGCCAGAGAATCGAAACGAAGGAGATCTAGCCAGAAGATCGAACAAGATCTAGCCAGAAGATCAAAATCGTATCCAGCCCGAGGATCAAAATTAATATCCAACCAGAGGACTAAATTGAGTATAGGTTCAGCCAGAGGATCGAAACTCCAGATTAAGCCAGAGGATCGGAAGAAAGATAAACAGCGCGGTGTATTTCCGCGTTTTTGTGGTATTCTCGGAGCATAAATTTTCGGTCTGTCTTTGGTATTCAATCACAGCTCACCCCGTTTGTCTGATAAGCTGTTCGCTTTCATCCTACTCGGGTTAGCTGATGTTTGAATAGGGGCAGCTGTAACACCCCAAAATTTGCTCTCCTCATTCATGCATTCATTTAGCATTTCATATTGCATTTCATCATGTCAATCAGAAAAAAAAAAAAAAAAACGAAAAAAAAAAACGAAAAAAAAAAACGAAAAAAAAAAAAAAAAAAAAAAACGAAAAAAAAAACGAATAAAAAAGAAAAAAAAAGAAAAAAAATAATAAAAAATTTTAATTAATTAATTAATTAATTAAATAAATAATTAAATAAATAAAATATAATAAAATTTTTTGGACTTGGGTCTCTCTCATTTGAGCCCACAAAACCATGAAATTCAGTCTATAAATACCAAGACTTCACTTGAGAGAACAGAGAACAAAGGGGGATTTTGAAGAGAAGCAAAATACTCTGAGGTTTCCTTGGAACGAAACCCTGAGGAAAAAGATAGTGAGAGAAGACCTAACGGAGTTCAGAGCAGCCTCCAAACCCCGAAGGGAACTCAACTACACAGAATCACCTCTGCCTCACATAAACCCTGAAGATTGTTTTGTAAACCTCACGGGTGCAACTCAATTTCAATCAAGCTTTCCAATCAGGTTTGCCATTATTCCCATTACCTTTGCCCATGAGTTTAATATGTATATGAATGTATAAACAATGCCTTGAATGTTTAACCGTTTAATTTTTGAGTGTATGCCACAGGGTTTGAGTTTTTCTGAAACCATACTGTTGATCATGAAAAAAATGCTTATGGTGTTTCACTAACCCTTTTGTTGAATTTTTGTGAGGGCTTACATGACTTTTGCAGGGATAACTTGCGTGGTTTCCCACTTTATTTGTGGGATAACCCCTGGAGGTTCATTCCGATTACCTGTACTGACTCACTTTTCTTTGATGGCATTAACTTGGAAGGATCTCAGGGTTTCCCATTCCTCTAATTGCTGTTACTTCGGATCTTTATCCGCGTGGTACTTTTACATTTTTCCCGTATTTTACTGCTTTCCTAGCTGGAAGACCTCGATAGGAGGCAACGTTTGAGCCCCTTGGCGGCATTTTACTTTGAGATACATGTTTTGTGTTTTGTATTCATATCCCTGCAGGTAGCGCGGTTCCTTCGTCAAGGACTGCCTTTTTTCCCTCGAGCATCCCAAACCCTAAAACCCAAAGCAACACGCTAACTCCTTCTACTACAGGCAAGTAAGTCTCCAAAGGTCGAGCATCCGGAAGATTGCGTAGTAACGTTGTTCGCCTAAAACCCAATCCATAACCCCGTAGTTAGCCGAACTACGTTTTGCTCTGATTCTCAGGCCAGATGAGATACGTAGGCATAAGACGCGATGTCTTAGCGAGCACACATCCCCCAACCCATAGGTCAGCCGAGCTACGAAGACTCTGATTCTCATATTCAGATGAGATACATATGCAGTGGATGCGACATCCGCGCGAGTCATTTTCATTTAACCTTTTTTTTTGGTAAACAACACAAGATAAACTCACACCCTTTAGACGAAAACTACAAAAGTGGATCCCGTAGAGTACTACGGATGCGTAGGGGTGCTAATACCTTCCCTTCGCATAACCGACTCCCGAACCCAAGATTTGGTTGCGAGACCCCGTCTTGTCCTTTCCTTTTTCAGGTTTACTTCGAGCGTTTCCTTTCCCTCCTTTGGGATGAATAACGCACGGTGGCGACTCTTCTGTCTTTTTCTTTCGCCGGTTGTTTTTTATCGCACTGTATTTTTCAGGTTGCGACAATTCCCAGTAGAACAAGTCCTTCACATACAAGAGCAACGAGAACACGTCGTTCACCCCAAAACACAACCCTTACCCCATAGGTGGTCGAACTACGTTTTGCTATGATTTTCATCCCAGATGAGATACGTAGGCATAAGACGCGATGTCTTAGCGAGCACACTCCTCTTTAACCCATAGGTAGCCGAGCTACGAAGACTCTGATTCTCAGATTCAGATGAGATACGTATGCAGTGGTTGCGACGCCCATGCGAGTCATTTTCTTTTGACCCTTCTTTTAGTAAGTAGTACATTAGATAAACATACACGTTTTTCTCATCCCTTCAATCATGTTTGCACAAATAAATTTTCAAAAAAAACAACAACCTTTGCAACAAATATGAAAAGGGCTCCCTAAGAGTACCTTATAAATAACTGTAGGAATATCCACAGCGACCCAATTGTTGCAGATCCCACCAGGGATGACAAAATTGTCAGAATCCTCTGCATCCTCTTCCAAGACAGCAGCAGCTTCCTCAGTCTGACCAGTGTGGATGAAACCTCCACTCTTGAACAGCCCTTTCTCATTGAAGACCCCAGAAGAAAAGCCAATGCCAGCCTGGGACTTGTTGTCTTCAAGCTCAATCATTTTTCCTAGACCAGCAACCGCACCACATTCAATGGCCAGTTTCGCATCTCGATAGGAAGCAAATGAAGGAGTTCTCTTCTAAACAGGCTCGGCTATAGATAAAGCTTGGAAAGGCGTTCCAACTTCATCCTCAGCATCTATGTATGAGAAGAAAGATAAGTGGCTAACCAGGAGAGCCTTTTCTCCCCCTACCACTACTAGTTTCTTGTTCTTCACGAATTTCAGCTTCTGGTGTAGGGTGGATGTCACGGCGCCAGCCTCGTGAATCCATGGTCTGCCTAAGAGACAGCTATATGATGGGTGGATATCCATAACCTGGAAGGTAATCTGGAAATCACTTGGTCCAATCTTGATTGGGAGATCAACTTCCCCAATCACAGTCTTACGCGACCCATCAAAAGCTTTCACAACAACTCCACTCTGCCTCATGGGAGGTCCTTGAAATGACAATCTTGCGAGAGTGGATTTCGACAATACATTCAGGGATGACCTAGTGTCCACCAGCACATTGGACATGGCGTCGTCTTTGCAATTCATGGAAATGTGTAAAGCCAAGTTGTGGTCTCTTCCCTCCTCAGGGAGATCAGAGTCACAGAAACTCAAAGTGTTACAAGCAGTACTGTTTGCAACAATGTTGTCGAACTGTTCTATTGTGACATCGTGATCAACATATGCCACATCCAAGACTTTCTGCAGAGCCTCTCTATGCGGTTCTGAATTCAGAAGCAACGATAACACGAAAATCTTGGATGGTGTTTGTAGAAGCTGGTCTACAACTCTGTACTCACTCTTCTTGATGAGCTTCAGCATCTCATCACAATCTTCTTTCAAATTGCCACTAGGGCCAACAGAAGTAGGAGTCTTTTGTATAAAGGAGGGTTTAACAATAAGTGCCGGGTTCGGAGGGTTCACCGCATTCCCAACCGGACGCTCAATAGAATCAGCATTAGCCTGAGGCTTCGGAGGTGCAGAGAACACACGACCGCTACGGGTCAACCCACTAACATCAGCAATACTCACAACTGATGAGGACGGTAGAGTCACCTCTTTCCCATCTTCCACAGCAACAACATTATATCAGAATGGGATTGCCTTGTGAGAAGAATAAGGCACAGGACCGGCAGGTTTGATAATCAAAGTAGGAGAAACCTTCTGCTTGCTACCATCGTATCTACTGATAACAGGTTCGGGGATCCGAAATACCGGGGAAATCACATTGACTTCTAGTTCATCTTCGTCAACATTCCTGTTCTGAAGGATCTCAATGACTCCTTCGTCCAGCAATTCCTGAAGGTCTTTGCGCACTTGGCGACAACCCAAACGGTTAACAGAGCAAATTCAACATTTATCATGATCGTGTTCCAGATGACTGTAATCACACAGCAGACGATGCAACTCGACCAATGATTGCCGAATATGGCTGACATATTTGACCTTGTACTTGCCAGGGCAGCCCTGGACCATGTTGACAGATTTCCCATGCTCGGGCAATGGGTTCTTCTTAACATTAGGACCTGCGTCCTCAAAGCTCAAAATGCCGCACCTCATAAGGTCTTGAACCTTAGTCTTCAACTGAAAGCAGTTCTCCACATCATGGCCGGGAGCACCGGAATGATAGACACAATGCAAATCAGGCTTATACCACCACTGAGGATTAACAGGTATAGCTGGCGGGTCTCTCGGAGTAATCAACTTCCTCTCTATCAAAGAGGGATACAGTTCTGCATATGACATCGGAATCGGATCAAAAGTGATCTTCTTCCTCTCATAACTCGTGCTGGCTTGATTACTATTGCGAGGCTGGTAAGCCTGCTGTTGAGGACGATGTTGTTGCTGATGATATTGCTGATGTGGTTGTTGATTATTACTGTGCTGATGATACTGTTGATTGTCTCTGAAGACAGGTGCTATATGAGCCACCTGATGCTGATTGCTGGCTGGACGCACAGGCTTCCTCTTCACAGAGGGTCTTCTGGATTTCACATGGGAGGTCACAACATGTGCCTCTCCATCTTTCTTCTTCGCAAATGCCCCATATCGTTTGGTAGAAGAGCCTTCATCTTTGGTTAGCCGTCCTTCACGGGCTCCTTCCTCTAGACGCATCCCCATATTCACCATTTCGGTGAAGTCAGAAGGAGCGCTAGCAATCATCCGCTCGTAATAGAATGAACTCAAGGTCTTCAGAAAGATCTTGGTAATTTCTTTCTCCTCTAGCGGAGGCACAATATGAGTTGCCAACTCTCGCCACCTCTGGGCGTACTCTTTGAACGTTTCCTTGTCCTTCTGGGACATGGCCCTTAGTTGATCCTGATCGGGAGCCATATCCACATTATACTTGTACTGCTTGACGAAGGCTTCGCCAAGATCATTGAAGGAACGGATGTTCGCACTGTCCAAACTCATATACCAATGCAGTGCAGCACCGGACAGACTGTCCTGAAAGTAATGGATGAGTAGTTGATCATTATCTGTTTGAGTTGACATTTTCCTGGCATACATGACCAGGTGGCTGAGAGGGCAAGTGTTCCCCTTGTATTTTTCAAAGTCAGACCTTGAATTTCACGGGAATTTTTACACCGGGAACCAAACACAGCTCGGCAGCAGATTTGCCAAAGAGATCCTTTCCTCGAAGATTTTTCAATTCCTTGTGCAACTCAAGAAACTGATCATTCATAGCGTCCATCTTCTCATGAACATCTGGGCCCTCAGACGGCTCAGAATGATAGATGGTGTCGTCTACCCTAGGAACGGTATGCACGACAGGAGAAGGAACAACAAGGACCTGGCTAGATGCCGACATGGAAGCAAATGTTGGAGCGGGAATATCAGGCATAAAGCTGGGAGGCATTCCCCACGGAAACCCGGACGACATGGCTGTTGCAAAATATGCACTGGCAACAGGCACAGTAGAGGAAACAATCTCAGAGACGACTGTCCTCTGGGGAGGAGTTGAAGGTGTTGGAGACGACTGACTCTGGGCAGCCAAGAACGATTCCATCAAAGCACTTAGTCTGGCGACTTTCTCTTTGAGCTCACGGTTCTCTTGCTCTAGATGATCCATCAATCTGGAAGAGTTGGCTCTGGTGTAGTACCGGTGAGTCAGCTTGTCTTCAAAATAAATGAAGAGCACAGAGTTAGACCACAAGACCAGAGGCTGAGAACAACACATGCTTATGCAAATGATGCATGCAATGCTTGTGCATATGATTTGTTTTTATTTCAAAGGAACTTTAGGGTTTAATTTGCAAATTTTTGGAAATATTAAGCATTTTATCGCATATGGAAATATCTCATCAAATATATCAGAGAAAGAAGTACAACATTGTCAATCGTTACAAGAGAAAAGGAAAATAATCATCCTATGGATCCCTATAAGCTCGGGACACGAGAAGATAAGCTGCACGAAGCCTCTTCACCTCTCTCTCGTAAGCTGCTTCCATATCCGCCTTCTCTTTGCCGAGTCGGTCATACCTCCATTTCCAAAACTTGGAAGACTAAGGAAGTAGAGAAGTCCATGCATCATCAGGATCATCAACGACCTGATGCTCGAGGAACTCAATCAAAGCATCTTTCTCCTTAATCTGTTGAAGCAACTCCTCCCTTTCACGGATCCAGGCACGTGAAAGGTCTTCTTCTCTCAACTCCTCTACTCCTTGGTTAGGGAGGGTTGAAGGCCCAGCCACAACCAAAGGTGTATGTCTCGGATAGTCGTAAGGCATGAGATACTCAGATGCTCTCTGTAACACCCTTCTAAAATACCCCAAATATATAATTAAAATAATAAGCATATAACAATCAGAGTAATTATGCCCTTCAAGGGTGTCACACACAATATTCCACCATATTCAACAATATAACGGTCATGCTCTTTTATTAATTCAAACATAAACATTTGCATAAAACGCAACGGATAAAGATCTCCTCAATCATGTAAAACATGTAACATTCACATGTAAATTATTCAACAAGGTAAATATCCCATCCCGATGTTACATCTATCAGAGCACGACCCACTAGGGAGACTACACTAGACTCCAAGCATTCGCTTCTACTCAACTCATTTCTCGTTACCTGAAAAATAGTTGTAAGGGTGAGTTCCTCAATCAATATAATAAGCATTATAGAATATAATGTCATGTTAAGTAATTTAACACATTAATCACCCTAATCACAACATACTATCAGTAACAGTACAACAGCTCAACATCATACTCACACCAACATAAATCACAAGTATAATCTCAATCATACTCCATAACAACACAAACTCACGTATAATATTGGAATACATCCATTCATATTATACGCCATACATACATTATGCAATGAGACTCCACACATGCGGTACCGACTATTCGTGAACATATAGTTCAACTTCACCGACCAATCCAGGTACGGCTACCAAGCTCACTAGTCCCACTCATTTGAGACCTAGTGACTCACATCACTAATTCCTCACCATGGGAATTAGCTACCACCCCAAGGGCCATGCTATGCACGCTAACTCACCTAGCATGCAAACATCAACAACAGTCCAAAATGACTAACATCACTAATTCCTCACCACGGGAATTAGCTACCACCATAAAGGCCACAACATGCATGCTAATCACCTAGCAATGCAACATCCACAACAATTCAAGAATAGACATGTGCTCACACTCTAAGCCATAAAACAGTCTATTCACAAATGCATACACAACTGATACATTCACAGCATTATGCATACAATCATACATTCCTCAACACATGTATCAAAACATTATATCATGTCAAATAATTAATCACAGTATTAGCACACTCTACTAATACCTATACTGCTCAAAACAGCGGGATATAATCCCTATTACATCATACGCCAACATAGGCCAACTCTCAATTATGTACACAACATTTTAAACTAACATTTTTCCACTCTGCAACAGCGTTAACCGGTTAACGCCCTGGGTTAACCGGTTAACGCAGGCAAAAACACATTTTCTGGCAAACGCAACAGTGTTAACCGGTTAACGCCCTGGGTTAACCGGTTAACGCAGGCAAAACAGTACATTTTCACAATTCAAAACAGTGTTAACCGGTTAACACCCTGGGTTAACCGGTTAACGCAGACAAAACAGCAGTCCCTGCGCTAACACAAGGCAGAACGCAGAATTCTCCGCATTTTCCGCCGTTGGAGGACTTCCGGACCTCCGATTCCGATTCCGTAAAAAGCTATACGTTCGGAATTTCACAACTAACCCAAACACAGATTCAATTACAGTCTAACCACAACTTATCCAACATTATTCTTCAGCATCAACAACCCCAATTAGGGTCAAATTAACGGCTTATTACTACCCATCACATATTATCCCATAATACCCATTAATCGAGATAAACCCCCCTTACCTGATTAATCCGGCGAATCTCAAGCTCCAAGCTCTTCTCTTCTTCAACCTTCTTCCTCTTGCCCTGCCTCTTGCTATTTTCCTCTTTCACGATCGCTTTCTGTTTTTCACGTAAAACCTTATTTTCCAAAATGAACTCTTTTCTCTTATTTCCAATTTATATATTTTCTAAATAATAATAATAATAATCCAATAATAATAATAATAAAATTTCCAATTATTTAATTAAATTAATAAATAAATTATTAACTCAATTTAAATAATTATTTTATTATTATCGGGGTGTTACAACTCTCCCCCACTAAAAGAGTTTTCGTCCTCGAAAACATACCTCAAGCGAACAACTCTGGGTAAGACTCCTTCATCTTACTCTCAAGTTCCCAAGTCACGTTGCCACCTGCTGGTCCTCCCCAAGCTACCTTCACCAAGGCAATCTCTTTACCCCGCAACTGCTTCAACTCTCGATCCTCAATCCTCATAGGTGATGTTTCAACAGTCAGGTTATCTCTCACCTGTACATCATCTACTTGGACTACATGCGACGGATCATGAATGTACCTCCTCAACTGAGACACATGAAAAACCTCATGCAAATTCGCAAGCGACGGCGGTAAAGCGACACGATAGGCTACCTCCCCTATCCTCTCCAAAATCTGATAAGGACCAATAAATCGAGGTGTCAACTTCTTCGACTTCAAAGCTCGACCAACCCCAGTTATCGGAGTAACACGAAGAAACACATGGTCTCCCTCTTGAAACTCAAGTGACTTCCTCCTCTTGTCGTGATAACTCTTCTGACGACTCTGAGCAATTCTCATCTTCTCCTGAATCATTTTAATCTTTTCCGTAGTTTGTTGAACAATCTCCGGTCCAACCACGGCACTCTCACCGGACTCATACCAACATAACGGTGTCCGACATCTCCTACCATACAAAGCTTCAAACGGTGCCATACCAATGCTCGAATGAAAACTATTGTTGTAGGTAAACTCAATCAAAGGCAAATAACAATCCCAAGCACCTCCCTTTTCCAAAACACAAGCTCTCAAAAGATCCTCTAATGACTGAATCGTCCTCTCAGTCTGACCATTAGTCTGCGGATGATATGCAGAACTCAATCTCAGCTTAGTTCCCAAAGCCCTCTGCAAACCTCCCCAGAACTTCGATGTAAATCTAGGATCTCTGTCCGAAACAATACTAGACGGAATACCATGCAAGCTTACAATCTTCTCAATATACAACTCGGCTAATCTCTCTAACGGATAATCCATTCTGATCGGAATGAAATGAGCCGATTTTGTCAACCTGTCAACAATCACCCAAATGGCTTCAAAATTCTTATTTGTCCTCGGCAAACCAGAAACAAAATCCATACTGATACTATCCCACTTCCACTCTGGAATAGCCAACGGTTGCATTAGCCCAGACGGCTTCTGATGCTCAATCTTCGACTTCTGACAAGTCAAACAGGAATAAACAAAACTCGCAATTTCTCTTTTCATTCCCGGCCACCAAAATAACTTTTTCAAATCATGATACATCTTCGTAGCTCCAGGATGAATACTCAATCCACTACGATGTCCTTCCTCCAGAATACTCTTCTTAAGTTCGGTAACATCCGGAATACACACCCGATTACCAAATTTCAAAACACCATTCTCATCAACTCTGAATTCACCACCTTGACCTTGATTCACTAAAGTCAACTTATCAACCAAAAGCACATCAGATTTCTGACCCTCTCTGATCTCATCCAGAATACCACTTGTCAACTTCAACATTCCTAATTTAACACTATTGTGAGTACTCTCACACACCAAACTCAAGTCTCTAAACTGCTCAATTAAATCCAATTCCTTAACCATTAGCATAGACATATGTAATGATTTCCGGCTCAACGCATCAGCTACTACATTTGCTTTACCCGAATGGTAATTCAAACCAAAGTCATAATCCTTCAGAAATTCTAACCATCTCCTCTGTCTCATATTCAGCTCTTTCTGATCAAACAAATACTTTAAACTTTTATGGTCACTGAAAACCTCAAATCTTGACCCTTACAAATAATGCCTCCACAACTTCAGAACAAATACCACAGCTGCCAACTCTAAATCGTGTGTCGGATAGTTCCTCTCATGCACTCTCAGTTGTCTCGAAGCATAAGCTATAACCTGCTTATTCTGCATCAACACACCATCCAAGCCCAACAATGAAGCATCACAGTAAACCTCAAATGATTCCGACGAACTCGGTAATATCAGAATAGGAGCAGTAGTCAACCTTCTCTTTAACTCTTGGAAACCTTCTTCACATTTTGAGTCCCAAACAAACGCTTGCCCCTTTCTAGTCAACATCGTCAACGGTAACGCCAACTTGGAAAATCCCTCAATGAACTTCCTATAATAACCAGCCAAACCAAGAAAACTCCTTATCTCAGAAACTGACTTCGGAGCTTCCCACTTAGACACCGCTTCTATCTTAGAAGGATCAACAGCAACACCACCTCTTGAAATCACATGACCAAGAAAACTAACCTCTTCTAACCAAAATTCACACTTAGACAGTTTAGCAAATAACTTCTTTTCTCGTAGAACTTCTAAAAGTACTCTCAAATGCTCAGCATGCTCTTCTTCAGATTTCGAATACACCAAAATATCATCAATAAACACCACAACAAACTGATCTAGGTACGGATGGAAAATCCTATTCATATACTCCATAAATACTCCAGGCGCATTAGTCACACCAAAAGGCATTACAGAGTACTCATAATGTCCATACCTTGTTCTGAAAGCAGTCTTCTGAATATCCTCAGTTTTCACACGTATCTGATGATACCCAGATCTCAAATCTATCTTGCTGAACACACTCGCACCAACCAACTGATCCATCAAATCATCAATCCTCGGCAAAGGATACCGATTCTTGATCGTCACTTTATTCAGTTGCCTGTAGTCCACACACAACCTCATAATACCTTCTTTCTTCTTAACCAACAACACTGGTGCACCCCACGGTGACACACTCGGACGAATAAATTTCTTATCCAACAGATCTTCCAACTGACTCTTCAATTCAGTTAACTCAACAGCAGACATACGGTACGGAGCCATCGATATCGGCCTAGTACCAGGTACCAAATCAATCGAGAACTCAACTTCACGCTCTGGCGGCAATTCATTCACTTCTTCCGGAAACACATCAGGAAAGTCACACACCACTGCTAGATCACGAATCACCAGTTTATCTTTAGCCTCTAAAGTCGCTAACAGCATAAACAACTCTGCCCCATCTGCTACTTCCTCATTCACCTGCCTCGCTGATAGAAACAAATCCTTTCCTTCCTCAATCTCAGGAAAAATCACAGTCTTATCAAAACAGTTGATAGAAACTCGGTTAAACACCAACCAGTTCATACCCAGAATAACATCAATCTGCACTAGTGGAAGACACACAAGGTCTATCCCAAAGTCTCTACCAAAAATACTCAAAGGACAATTCAAACAAACTGACGTAGTAGTCACTGAACCCTTCGCAGGAGTATCAATCACCATACTACCAAGCATCTCAGATATCTCTAACTTAAGTTTCACACACAATCCAAAGATATAAAAGAATGAGTAGCACCGGTGTCAATAATAGCTACAAGAGGAAAGCCATTAATATAACACGTACCTCGGATCAAACGATCATCTGCGGAAGTCTCAGAACCCGATAAAGCAAAGACTTTTCCTCCCGACTGATTCTCTTTCTTCGGCTTAGGACACTGTGGACTGATATGGCCCACCTCTCCACAGTTGAAGCAAGTCAGAGTCTTCAACCGGCACTCTGCAGCCAAATGACCACCTTTACCACACTTGAAACACTTCTTCTCAACACTAGCACACTCATGGAAACGATGTCCCGCCTGACCACATCTATAACACTTAGCAGGAGCACTAGAGTCTCCCCCACTAGGCCTCTTCATCCCACTCTGTCTCTGAAAACCTTTGCCAGCTGCATACGGTTTTCCACGATCATTCTGATTCTTGCCTTTCCTATCAATCCTTTGCTGATAGCTCTCTGCTCTGGCTTTGGAATCCTGTTCAAAAATCCTGCAACAGTCAACCAAGTCAGAAAACACTCCGATCCGCTGATACCCAATAGCCTGTTTGATCTCGGGACGCAACCCGTTCTCAAACTTCACACATTTCGAAAATTCTCCAGCAGCCTCATTATAGGGAGTATAATACTTTGACAACTCTGTGAACTTAGCAGCATACTCCGTAACCGACCTGTTACCCTGCTTCAATTCCAAAAACTCTATCTCTTTCTTTCCTCTGACATCCTCTGGAAAATACTTCATCAGAAATCTCTCTCTGAACACAGCCCAAGAGATCTCAGCATTACCAGCAGATTCCAACTCAGTGCGGGTAGCAACCCACCAATCATCAGCTTCCTCTGACAGCATATGCGTACCGAACCTGACCTTCTGGTTATCGGCACACTCAGTCACTCGGAAGATTCTCTCTATCTCCTTCAACCACTTCTGAGCACCATCTGGATCGTATGCTCCCTTGAACATTGGAGGATTGTTCTTCTGGAACTCACTCAGTTGACGAGCAGCTCCCATTCCCATAACATTCTGATTTCCTACAAGTACTCCAGCTAGCATACCCAGAGCCTCAGCAATCGCAGCATCATCTCTACCTCTTCCAGCCATCTCTATTCTGAAAACCCAAACAAACTAAAACAATGAGTACTGATAGGGTTACACAACACCTATACCGTACAGGGGAAACAGAATAATTACGACTCGACTCGACCGACTATGCTCTGATACCACTAATGTAACACCCTTCTAAAATACCCCAAATATATAATTAAAATAATAAGCATATAACAATCAGAGTAATTATGCCCTTCAAGGGTGTCACACACAATATTCCACCATATTCAACAATATAACGGTCATGCTCTTTTATTAATTCAAACATAAACATTTGCATAAAACGCAACGGATAAAGATCTCCTCAATCATGTAAAACATGTAACATTCACATGTAAATTATTCAACAAGGTAAATATCCCATCCCGATGTTACATCTATCAGAGCACGACCCACTAGGGAGACTACACTAGACTCCAAGCATTCGCTTCTACTCAACTCATTTCTCGTTACCTGAAAAATAGTTGTAAGGGTGAGTTCCTCAATCAATATAATAAGCATTATAGAATATAATGTCATGTTAAGTAATTTAACACATTAATCACCCTAATCACAACATACTATCAGTAACAGTACAACAGCTCAACATCATACTCACACCAACATAAATCACAAGTATAATCTCAATCATACTCCATAACAACATAAACTCACGTATAATATTGGAATACATCCATTCATATTATACGCCATACATACATTATGCAATGAGACTCCACACATGCGGTACCGACTATTCGTGAACATATAGTTCAACTTCACCGACCAATCCAGGTACGGCTACCAAGCTCACTAGTCCCACTCATTTGAGACCTAGTGACTCACATCACTAATTCCTCACCATGGGAATTAGCTACCACCCCAAGGGCCATGCTATGCACGCTAACTCACCTAGCATGCAAACATCAACAACAGTCCAAAATGACTAACATCACTAATTCCTCACCACGGGAATTAGCTACCACCATAAAGGCCACAACATGCATGCTAATCACCTAGCAATGCAACATCCACAACAATTCAAGAATAGACATGTGCTCACACTCTAAGCCATAAAACAGTCTATTCACAAATGCATACACAACTGATACATTCACAGCATTATGCATACAATCATACATTCCTCAACACATGTATCAAAACATTATATCATGTCAAATAATTAATCACAGTATTAGCACACTCTACTAATACCTATACTGCTCAAAACAGCGGGATATAATCCCTATTATATCATACGCCAACATAGGCCAACTCTCAATTATGTACACAACATTTTAAACTAACATTTTTCCACTCTGCAACAGCGTTAACCGGTTAACGCCCTGGGTTAACCGGTTAACGCAGGCAAAAACACATTTTCTGGCAAACGCAATAGTGTTAACCGGTTAACGCCCTGGGTTAACCGGTTAACGCAGGCAAAACAGTACATTTTCACAATTCAAAACAGTGTTAACCGGTTAACACCCTGGGTTAACCGGTTAACGCAGACAAAACAGCAGTCCCTGCGCTAACACAAGGCAGAACGCAGAATTCTCTGCATTTTCCGCCGTTGGAGGACTTCCGGACCTCCGATTCCGATTCCGTAAAAAGCTATACGTTCGGAATTTCACAACTAACCCAAACACAGATTCAATTACAGTCTAACCACAACTTATCCAACATTATTCTTCAGCATCAACAACCCCAATTAGGGTCAAATTAACGGCTTATTACTACCCATCACATATTATCCCATAATACCCATTAATCGAGATAAACCCCCCTTACCTGATTAATCCGGCGAATCTCAAGCTCCAAGCTCTTCTCTTCTTCAACCTTCTTCCTCTTGCCCTGCCTCTTGCCCTTTTCCTCTTTCACGATCGCTTTCTGTTTTTCACGTAAAACCTTATTTTCCAAAATGAACTCTTTTCTCTTATTTCCAATTTATATATTTTCTAAATAATAATAATAATAATAATCCAATAATAATAATAATAAAATTTCCAATTATTTAATTAAATTAATAAATAAATTATTAACTCAATTTAAATAATTATTTTATTATTATCGGGGTGTTACACTCTCTTCCTTACCCAAGCAGTATAAGGCTCCAAAGCAATGCAATTCTTAGGACCCAACTCATTCCTGCCTTTCTTATGGATCTTGCGGCAGGCGCGAACCATTCTGCCTTTCAAGCCTTGGGGATCTTTACCCTCCTGAAAGAACACACCCTCTAACAGAATGTTACTAGGTTTATCCTTTAGGGGGAACCCAAGCTGACGACGTGCTAAAACGGGGTTGTAGCTAATCCCACCACACGTACCAAGAAGAGGCACATTGGAGAATTCACCACAAGAGTCGATAATTTGGACACTGTCATATACCCAATTATACCAAGAGATATCATCATTAGTGAGAGACATAAGTCTCATAGACCACCGTATACATCCCTTGTTCTCCTTGAAGGCGACCGTCTGAGGTAAGTGAGAAATAAATCACTTATACAACAGAGGCAAACAACACACAATAGCGCCACCACCCTTTGCATTCCTCATATGCAAAGAGAAATAGGTATCACCCAACAGAGTAGGAACGGGATTAAGAGCAGAAAAGATCCTAATAGCGTTCACATCCACAAACTTGTCGATGTTGGGGAACAATACCAACCCATAGATGTGAAGTACAAATATGGCTTCAAAGGCATCCTCACTCATGGCCTTCCCATAAACAGTAGCTTGAGCAATGAGGAACTCAGAAGGGACACCTTGAATTCCACCTTTGGTAGTCATATGAGCACCAATCATAAATTCATCTATGTGCAACATGTCTGCTATCTCTCGAGAAGTAGGAATACTCTCCAAGCCACTGAACGACACCTGATCCAGAATCGGTATATCCACCAGATAAGCATACTCCTCAAGGGTAGGCAACATCTGAAAGTCCGGAAAAGAGAAGCAACGGTACAGAGGATCATAAAACTGCGCCAGACATGTTCTACCAGAGGTTCCCATAGTGATCATCCCATCTTTTGGATATTATCGGAGAAACGACTACTCATATTCCAAAAATATCCTCAAGAGAGACTCTTCTGAGTGTAGCATCGCGTAACAATCGTATCAAATCTTACATTTGAACGACCTCCGCACTACGTCCTAAAAATAGGCCAAGATGGGCTTGCTAAACTAAGGTCCTTGGCTTCTAAGGCACATATTGGAAAGAGTAATGTCTAACCACAACTTACTTGTGTGACATTATTATCCCAACATGACCTCCACCAAGTGAATGTACTCGCAAGTCAACTTGCTAAGGAATAACTCCACACAAGTCGACGAGACTACGCCATTCTCCTATCCTAAGGTGCACTCGAGTTCGGGTACAGAACTCATCTCACAAAGATCACCAAGCAAACAAGCAATTGATATATCAAGCAATTCAATCATTACAAACAATACAGTAATCCCAAATTACACAAAAATATGTCATAAACAATATAATACAACAAGTGTGAAAAGTTGGTAAAACCCACTAGGGAAATTTTTCCCCAGCAGAGTCGCCACTTTTCTGTAGCGGTGTATTTGTTACCATTGGAGATATTAACTAAATCCAAGGTAAATCATACAAAGTCGAGTCGCCACCGCACTTCTATTTATCCAAAGGAATGGTTAGAAAGCGAACAAAAACCTAAAGAGTTTTACAAACAAAACTAGTAAAAGACAGAGATTTGGGTAAGGGGGTTAGTTATGTCATGGGAAGGTGTTAGGCACCCACAACATCCTAGGTACTCCTAGGGATCCCTTTTCACGCTTGTTGCAAAAGGTTATTATTTATGAAATTATTTTGTGCAAACATGATCGAAGAGATGAGAAAAGAATATACAAGTTTATTTACATTTTGTGTTTGGATGGATAAACCCATTGCCTACGTACCCTCTCATGAAAGATAAGGATCAAAACCCCATAGTTCGGGTAAATAATTTCAAAACAATGAGTGGATTGATTGGTCCAAAAGCCCTAGGTCTTTTGTTATCAAAGGGAGAAAACTCGACCTGAAAAACCACAAGTCCACCATGTGAGGATAACTTCGACATGCTAGTGAGGGGTTAGCCCTATAATAAGCATGGAAGACTTATTGTCCACTCACTAAGGACATAGGTGAGTATTACATCTACCACAAAGATAACTCAAACCTAATAGCTAAAGGTTATGAAAAGTTTGATTAAGAAGTGGGCATGGAGCCACAAAAGAGACATTTGAATGGGTTGCATTAACCAATCAGAAGTATGTACAAAAATGGTCAAAGTTGATTTAAAGATTCAATTCAAAATGAGTATTATGAAAAGAAAGTTTGAAAATCAAAAGCCTAAGGCTTAGGTTTCTAATGTTGAAAACAAGTCAAATGTTTGCACAAAAGTTTTTGGTTTGGGTTAAGGATGAAAAAGGATTAAGGTTAAGCATGCAAGAGGTGGGGAATAAAAGAATGCAATCACGAGTAGGGTTGCTCTCTTGAGATCATATGGATGATCCAAGTAAGTCCCATCCTTTGGAATAAGGCAACACAAGGTATAAACAATAAGCAAGTCTCATAAGAGAACCACAGAAAGAGGAAACAGAATGCCAATCAATGGACTTACATCCAACTCCTAACAGCAAAACAGGAAACAAAATGCCAATAGATGGACTTATATCTAACTCCTCAAAACAAACAGGAAACAGAATGCCAATAGATGGACTTACATCCAACTCCTCAAAACAAACAGGAAACAGAATGCCAATAGATGGACTTATATCTAACTCCTCAAAATAAACAAATGAGCAAAAGCAAACACAATGCAAATCAATTAAGCAAACAATGCATCACACACTATACACAACCAAGAGGCTCAATCAAATAGGTGGGCTTTAGTCAAGAGGGGTCATATCAACCTCGACAAACAAGCCAAACTGTAATGGTAAGTTGTGAGCTCTTAACCACTAACATTGAGAGTTAGGGTGAAGCTGATGAAAATGGAAATGAGGATGAGACCTCATGCTCTTAACCCTGGCCTGGGTGAGCTTATGACAAAGAAAGCGTGGGGATCCAGAATGTGGGATCCTATTCCACTTGACAGACACTGGACAAAGATCTTGGGTACTTGTTCAAGAGCATCAGCACGTAGTGCGAGCATAATGAAAGACTCACTGAATAACAGGGGATTGATTGCTAATCCCTTCTATCTGTCAATTGCCTCTTTACTTAGGAGGACTTATCAAGCAACATGCCTCATTTAGAGGTCTTTGGCACAAATGTAAACAATCACAAACAGAGCCTCTTAAGGAGGACTTCAGCCAAAATGCCTGCCAAAAAGGTGACAGGACTTCCAGACTACATGGAGTAAGAGAGTAGCTACCTAAGTGGTGTGTCAACCACAATCCAAAGCTCAAGCAAGAGCTAAAAGCTAGCAACTAATGTACCTGTACAAAAGCTAAACAGTTAATATCTCAGACAGAAAACCAACAGACAAACAGTCCAACTGTTACACAATTCAATGAGCAATGGTCAAGCAATCAAATGAAGCGATGAGCTCAAGCCTATCACTTAGAATCCTACAAAACAACAATGTGTTAGAATTCAAATCATTTGTATCTCACAAAGTGAGACCAAACCAATCATCAATGCTAAATGTCCAAACCTGAAACACAAAGCATAGTTAGTTTATGTACAAAACACTAGTACAAAGACTAGGTTCAAAACCAAATCAAATGATGAAAACAGAACTCAATCTTTTGCACAAAGCAAGTTCAAACATGTCACAAGATGTCCTCAAAAGGACCATCATCAATTCACAAGGCAAAGGCATCAAATGATCAATGTGAAGCAAAGGCAAGCAAAGGTGTACAAAATGGACATCCAAATTAGAAAATCCAAATCAAAACAGAAAAGCAAGCAATGGCCTTGAGATTTTTTATGTGAACTCATCATGTCATGAACAAACAATGTGCAAAAAATCAAATCCAGAAAAGCTCAAATGATAGGTGAACAAAAATGCACAAATGCAAGGAAAAAAGATGTGACACAAATTGTCACTTTACATCTTCATGTGTCCAAAACAGTGATGGCATATGATAAAAATCCCAAACCAAAGCTCAAAAATCAAATCACATGTGAAGATCAAGCATGCCAAATTTCAGATCAATTGGATCAACACATAGCATTTCACAAAGCATTGAATGTAACATGTCAATTTGGCATAAGGTACAAACAAAAATTCACAATTAAAAATCCAGCAGCAAACAAATCACGAAATAAATGCTATAAAAAACTAGAGATCAAAACAAGAATGTGAAAAAAAAATTGGACTCAATTTGAAGCATTTTACTATTTTTTATGATTTTTGAAAGATGAACAAAATAATATGAAATAATGAAATAATGGAGGGAAAATGAAATTCAAATAAAATCAGCAAGATGCATAACCAAGGATCGAACACACGCATGGAAGGTTAGAAGCGCTCAAGCCAAAACACAGCGTATCATACACATGGCACACAGATCAGCAGTCAAAGGTACACACAAGCCAGTCAAAAGCATGGCAACCTATCATTCATACACGCTAGCATATAGTCAGCAACACGCAAACATCTAAATGAAACGCATCGTTTCATTTATTACATGGCCTACACACTCAGCACGGTCAACAACACATAAGCCGGTCAAATGCACCATAGCGAATGAAACAGCCAAGCAAGCGCACAGTCAGCGTACACGGTGGACAAAACCCTAGGAACATAACCAGATGCCGGAACAGTAGTTCCGGTCGTCTTCTCCGGCCGTCTCCGGCGGAGATTCATGCGAAATTTTCCAGAATCGAGCAAATTTTACATGGATCGAAAGCTCTTTCCACCAGGATCACGAATATCATATTAATTCTACCTAGATCAGCATGGATTGCGCAGATCGAACACAAACATTTTCATCACCAAAACTTTAATCTCATCATACACGATCAATATTAAGCCAAATCGAAATCTAATCATATCAGCATGTTCAGCAAAGCAAGATCTACACATTCATAGCAAGAAATTGGCAAAAGGAGATGGTTGAATTTCAACTTACTTGAAATGGCAGTGGATGAATTCGCGTGTTCAACTGCTCTAGAGCTCCAGATTTACTCCAATATCCTTGCATTGAAGCTTGATGCAAGAAGTAATGGTTGAAAGCACTTGGATCTAGCTCAATTTCAGAAATCCATAGCCATGAGTTTGCACTTGTGTAGCTCGAATTCTTGCTCAATTCTTCAAACCAGTGGTTGGATCTTGCTTAGAATTCTTCCATGATCATGAATGTGCAAAGAAAATGAAGGTTTGTGTGAAGAATTTTGGATATCGAAGAGAGAGAACTTTTGGAGGGAATGTGAAATTTTCAGATCTGAAATGCTTCTCCCTTGAAATGCAATTAGGATTTGGCTTATATACTCCTCACTAATCACACTGAAATCAGGATTAGGCTTTGGTTAATTGAGATTAGAGAGATATGAGGTGAATTGCAAAATTGCCAAATGCACCTAGCATGGCCATGTAGCACGTGAACAATACCATGCAAGCTGGGATTTCACTTAAAAACATCCAATAATCAACATGGAATTGGTATTTGGCTTGCATGATCAACCAAATTTGAATTATCAAAATTCCCTCCAAAATGCACATGTGTGAACAAGTGATCATATGAGCTTCTTTCATGCAAGGCAATGATTCATTTGGAAAGTATTGGTCATAAGGAGCAATTTTCAAAAAGAGTGGACCAATTTGGAGTTTTGAATCAAAAGTTATGCCACTTTGAACTTCCATGCATACTTTGTGATCATTTGGCCATAACTTCTCAACTAATTATTAGATGGACATGATATATGACTTTTTTGGAAAGAGGAGAGAAACATCTTCAACTTTCATGTTCACAAAAAAATCATTTGAAGCTTCTTTGATGTTGGAAAGTCAAGTTGAATGTGGACCAAAAACTTGCCATTTTTGGAAACTTGAAATTACAGGTCACTTTCCATTTTTGGAAACTTTTGTAATGACTTCAAAATCTTCAAGATAGATGTTTGACATGATGAATAGGCCTTGTTTGAACATGAATGGGATGCTTCAAATCATTTCTCCCACCTCAAAGCCCTCAGTTGACTGCGTAGTTGATTTCTTGGTCCTCATATGACCTTGACATGCCTTGATGAACTTGAGCCTTTACCACTTGGGGATATTGCTCCAAATGGAACCCTAGCTCATGTAAGCTCAATATGATATCATGTGGTCCTCATCTCAAGAAAATACCATCATCTCTTGCTCAAAGGAAATTCTTGAAAGCCTTGACCTGATGATTGCTTAGACTGCAAAACAAAATGTTAGATGACATATTTTTGTGCTTTTGGTTAGTGATGAAAACAAGAAAAACAATGATATACAATACAAGCATGCCTGGTGGTCTCAAACCACTCACAGGAGATCCCAACCCAAAGGGAAAGGAAACCAAGATGCTCAAAGATCCTTGAGGCTATGTAATGCTATGCTATGATGCCATGAGGGATCTTAGGGACAAAATTGGGGTCTTACAGTGGCACTCCTGGAAGAATCTGTTAAGAAGGAGTTGATTGAATTACTACGTGAATACGTCGATGTCTTCGCCTGGTCATATGAAGACATGCCCGATCTAGATACTGATATTGTGCAACATTTCCTACCCTTGAAGCCTGAGTACGTGCCTGTGAAGCAGAAGCTCAGAAGAACTCATCCTGATATGCTAGTGAAGATCAAAGAGGAAGTTCAGAACAAAATTGATGCAGGGTTTCTGGTGACTTCTACATATCCTCAATGGGTGGCCAATATCGTGCCCGTGCCTAAGAAAGATGGAAAAGTTCGGATGTGTGTGGATTATAGAGATTTGAATAAAGCTAGTCCGAAAGATGATTTCCCTTTACCACATATTGATATGTTGGTAGACAATACAACTAAATTCAAAGTCTTCTCATTTATGGATGGATTTTTCGGATATAACCAGATTAAGATGGCACTCGAGGATATGGAGAAGATAACATTCATCACACCTTAGGGAACATTCTGTTATCGAGTGATGCCCTTCGGTCTGAAGAACGCCGGAGCCACGTATCAACGAGCTATGACCACCTTGTTTCATGATATGATGCACAAGGAGATCGAGGTATATGTTGATGATATGATTGCTAAGTCAAGAACGGAAGTTGAACATGTAGAGCACTTGTTGAAGCTTTTTCAGCGTTTGAGAAAGTACAAGCTTCGTCTGAATCCCAACAAGTGTACATTTGGAGTCCGTTCTGGCAAGTTATTGGGCTTCATTGTCAGTGAAAGAGGTATTGAGGTTGACCCTGCAAAGGTCAAAGCAATACAGGAGATGCCTGCGCCCAAAACTGAGAAGCAAGTCCGAGGTTTTCTTGGTCGCTTGAATTATATTTCCAGATTCATATCCCACATGACTGCCACATGTGTGCCGATATTCAAGCTCCCCCAGAAAGATCAGTCCCATGATTGGACCAAGGATTGCCAGAAAGCTTTCGACAGTATTAAAGAGTATCTGTCTGAACCGTCGATCCTGTCTCCGCCTGTGGAAGGTGGACCTTTGATCATGTATTTGACTGTTCTTGAAGACTCAATGGGTTGTGTCCTTGGTCAGCAAGACGAATCAAGGAAGAAGGAGTATGCTATTTACTACTTGAGCAAGAAGTTCACTGATTGTGAGTCTCGATATTCAATGCTTGAGAAGACATGTTGTGCTTTGGCTTGGGCTGCTAAGCGCTTATGCCAGTATATGTTGAATCATACGACTTGGTTGATATCCAGAATGGATCCAATCAAGTACATCTTCGAGAAGCCTGCTTTAACTGGGAGGGTTACCCGTTAGCAGATGTTGTTATCTGAGTATGATATTGAGTATCAAGCTCAGAAGGCTATTAAAGGTATTATCTTGGCTGACCATTTGGCGCATCAGCCGATTGAGGATTATCAGTCAGTTCAGTATGATTTCCCAGATGAGGAGATTCTGTATTTAAAAGTGAAAGATTGTGACGAGCCTACACTCGATGAAGGGCCAGAGCCTGGTTCCAGATGGAGTATGGTGTTTGATGGCGCTGTGAATTAGTATGGAAATGGTATTGGGGCAATAATCATTACTCCTCAGGGCACACATATTCCTTTTACAGCAAGGCTAACTTTCAAATGCACGAATAATATGGCAGAATATGAGGCCTGTATTATGGGATTGGAGGAATGCATTGATCTCAGGATCAAGCATCTTGATGTTTATGGTGATTCGGCCCTCGTTGTTAATTAGATTAAGGGTGAATGGGAAACAAATCAGCCTGGTCTTATTCCATATAGGGATTATGCGAGGAGGATTTCAACATTCTTTACTGAAGTTGACTTCCATCATATTCCTCGAGATGAGAACCAGATGGCAGATGCTCTTGCTATACTTGCTTCAATGATTGTGGTTTAGCTGTGGAATGAAGTCCCCGATATCACTATGATGCGCTTGGATAGACAAGCTCATGTATTCGCAGTTGAAGAAGTGAAAGATGATAAGCCATGGTATTATGACATTAAGTGTTTCCTTCAGAGCCAGATTTACCCACCTGGAGCATCTGCGAAAGATAGGAAGACTTTGAGGAGATTGTCAGGCAGTTTCTACCTCAATGGCGAAGTGCTTTACAAGAGAAACTTTGACATGGTTCTGCTCAGATGCGTGGATAGACGCGAAGCAGACCTGTTGATGACCGAGGTCCATGAGGGTTCGTTTGGTACTCATTCCAATGGACATTCCATGGCTAGAAAGATGTTGAGAGCAGGCTACTATTGGCTGACAATGGAGTCTGACTGCTGCAAATATGTGAAGAAATGCCACAAGTGTCAGATTTATGCGGATAAGATTCATATTCCCCCGACACTTCTGAATGTGATTTCATCACCATGGCCCTTCTCCATGTGGGGAATTGACATGATTGGCATGATTGAGCCGAAAGCGTCCAATGGACACAGATTTATTCTCGTAGCAATTGATTACTTCACCAAGTGGGTTGAAGCGGCATCGTATGCAAATGTGACCAGGCAGGTGGTCGTAAAGTTTATCAAGAATCAACTCATATGCCGATATGGTGTGCCGGATAAGATCATTACTGATAATGGATCTAACTTGAACAACAAGATGATGAAAGAACTATGTAGTGAGTTCAAGATAGCGCATCACAATTCCTCTCCTTACAGACCAAAGATGAATGGGGTTGTTGAAGCTGCTAACAAGAACATCAAGAAGATTATTCAGAAGATGGTTGTCACGTATAAAGATTGGCATGAGATGTTGCCATTTGCTTTACATGGATATCGTACATCTTTCCGCACTTCAACAGGGGCAACCCCTTTCTCTCTTGTTTATGGAATGGAGGTTGTACTCCCAGTAGAGGTGGAGATCCCATCAATGAGAGTCTTGATGGAGGCCAAGTTGACTGATGCTGAATGGGTTCAGAGTCGCTATGACCAGCTCACTTTGATTGAAGAGAAGAGATTGACTGCCATGTGCCACGGTCAATTATATCAGTAGAGAATGAAGAAAGCTTTTGATAAGAAGGTCAAGCCTCGTGTGTTCCGAGAAGGTGACCTTGTGCTCAAGAAAGTCTTGTCTTTCGCGCCCGATTCCAGGGGCAAGTGGACTCCAAACTATGAAGGTCTATATGTTGTTAAGAGAGTCTTTTCAGGCGGTGCTTTGATACTTACAGCTATGGATGGGGAGGATTTCACTCGTCCTGTGAACTCAGATGCAGTCAAGAAATACTTCGCCTAAAAATAAAAACAGAATAGCTCGCTAAGTTGAAAACCCGAAAGGGCGGCTTAGGCAAAAATGAGCGTCTCGGTGGATTGAAAACCCGAAAGGGCGGTCCAGGCAAAAGTTAGAGACATAAAAAATATATTTGTATCCCGCTAGGTTGATTACCTCATCCTGGGGCAATCTAGGCAAAAAGTAGAGATTTGGCAAGTAACTGCATCCTGACAAGACTTTTGTTCTACAATTATCATCCGTCAAAGATTCTTGTTCATTCGTCATCAACTGAAGCTTCGAATACATCAAATTCAGAATTGGTGGAGAAACGGTCATTATGTTCAATGTAGCCCCTTTCCAATATATATCACCAATTTCAAACTTGTAAAGATATATGGAGTCTTGCCATTTGCAGACTACCATTCCATCAAATAAATTTGAGCCGTTATCCAATTATTTGCACTCTTATTTGTTTCTATTCAACAAATGTTTTGCATGTTTTAGTTAAGAAAATATCATTGTTTTAAACAAACAATTTTTTTTCATAAATCGTTTTAAAACAAAGTGAACATTCACAAAGACGAAAGGATACTTAAGAGATCCTCAGTGCTCTCCCATGGGTGGCATGATCTCCAACAGGGTAAGACATTTGTTCATATCCCCGGCATGACTGTATCCTCTTCCTCCAGAACATTGTTGTGGTTTATCCCACCGAGTGGAGTGCTTGTTGAGGTTATTTACCTCTCTTCCCATCAGCAGAGCAGTTGTTCCTTTCCTCCTCAGCAGATGTGTTCTCTCTGGAAGGTTCGATTTTTTAGTGGTTGGTCCCCAGAATCCCTTTATCCCTCGGATAGATTCCCCAGTAGAGTGGCTTGTGTGGCAGATTCTACTGGTACATTAAACTCTTTTCCCCAGCTGAGACTGATGATTCATCCCCTGCAAAGATTTTATTGTGTCCTGGTATCCCCGATCTCCGGCAGATCATTTGCTCCCCGGTGATCCTGGTTTTCTCTCCTGAGATGTAGTACCGGGTGGTTAATTCCTGGATCCTGTGTGTGTTAGATATGTCTGTTTGTCAGCATTCGTCATGCATAAACCACGCATATGCATGCATAAATCATAACATTCAGATATTCATGTTGCATTCTTTTCCATATATCGTTTGTTTGTTGTCTCCTGCTAATTGGTGATATAGATCTCCCCAAGCAGATGTGTGTGTCTGATCTCTCCATATAGAGTCAGCTCCATAGGCAAAAAGCGTTTATCCTTTCTTCCATATTCCCCACCGAGACATGTCCTCATGGATGATGGTTGTTTCTGTTTCCCCCCAACACATATATTGGGATGGGTTCCCCTGTGGAGTTATATCCTCACCAGGACGAGTCCTGATTCAGTTTGCCTCTTTGGTTTGTTCCTAATTTGGCCCCTCGAAGCTGTTTCCTTTGTTTCCCCGCGGTATAAATGAATAATTACTCAGTAATTAGTAATCATTCAACTTATCCCTGGCGGAGTATGTGGTTTTCTACCCTGATACCGGTAGTTGTAAACCCTATTTTCTCCCCTTTGCAGAGTTAACCTTTGGTTCATCATAATCGATGACAGTTACTTTTCCGTGGTTTCCTACCCAGTAACCGGTAGGTGTAATCCCCTCCTTGATGGTTATCTTCATCCAGTATTCGATGTTGATATTCCCTCTTTTACCTGGATAATTGCCATGCGCTCACAATTTATCCCCAGCGAGTCATCTTTCGTCTACCCTGTTGTTGTTGGTAACGATTGTTTCTCTCCTGAATTGGTCATCATTATATACCTCGTTTCGGTATCCCGATGCCTTTTTCTTTTCGGTTGATTTATCCTTTATTAACCCAGTAACCGGTTGTGGATAATCTTCCATGTGAGTATACTATCTACGTTCTGACGGTAATAGATAATATATCTCATGCACTCTTCGGTCGAAGCCTTTTGTTCCTCCCCAGTTGAGTAAGATTCGTATTCCCTTTGCGGAGTCGAGTGTCCATCCTATAATCTAGTTTGCTTTTAGCCCTCTTTCGGATGATGAGTGTCTTGGGAATATTCCCCAATTCACACCTTGGTTGGTCACCTATTATATGCCCAGTAACCGGCATCCCTGGTGTTCCTCCCTTTCTGCTCCCTATTATGACTTTTGTCCCCCGTGGAGTCAATTTTCCCTGAGTTGAAATATACCTTTTAGATCTTCCTCAAATGTTTCGGAGTTTTGATATCTCTCACCCTTATACCGGTCTTAGATATTCATTTTCTTCTCGAGCATGTCGTATCTCTGACCCTTACGTCGGTGTTCAAATCACATGTCTCATTGAGCTTGTTACCCAGTAACCGGTAACACCTCATCTCGCTGCTCCCCCCGGGAGAGTCTTTTTAGACTTCCCCAGCGAAGTCCCTTAGTGGATCATCCTCGTCCGGATTTTATCCGAAGTATCCGTTGTGGATAGTTTCGCTGTATTGGCATATTCCCCAATACGGGCGTCTTCGAGTCAGCTCGAGTCTTTTCATTGGGTTATCCCCTCTGGAATTCTGCTCCCCAAGCTTTGAGTCGTGCCCTGCTCACGCATTTCTTTCTTATCCCCATAAGAGTCCCCAGGTTTGTGTCCCATGGAATGTATCACTCATATGGATTGTCAGTGTCTCCTGTTTTTCTTTACTCCTTTGTGGACACATATCCCCACAAAATATTATCCTTTCGCATACATACATTTGCATCATGAGGTCTCTTAGGGACCAAAATTCGGCTCTTTGTTATTATTTAAGCCCATTCTACCTCGTCGAGACGAAGATTTTAACCTTCACTTCTCCGGCTAGAATGACCTTAAATAGGGGCATCTGTAAGACCCCAATTTTGTCCCTAAGATCCCTCATAGCATCATAACATTGCATTGCATAGCCTCAAGGATCATTGAGCATCTTAGTCCCCTTTACCTTTGGGTGGGACTCCTTGTGAGTGGTTTGAGATCACCAGGCATGCTTGAATTGTATCATAATTGCTTTTCACATTTTATTTACTTACCAAAAGTACAAAAATATGTCACTAACATCTTTTGTTTGTAGCTTGAGCAATCACAAGGTCAAAAGCTTCTAGGAGATCCTTTGTGTAATGATATGGCCAAGAGAAGATGAAAGCAAGCATGGTAATGGTTCTCAAAACTCTCATCCCTCAAATATGCCTCCCTAGCATCTTAATTCATCATTTTGATCAAAACAAGTCAAAGGGTTTGAGGCCTTGTTCTTCAAAGAAACCCTAATCCATCTGTGCACCACAATGCCTTGCTCATGAAACAACCTCAGCCCATGGTCAAATACAATCAAGGGAAGTTCTTTAACTCTTCATTTCATGCATATTTGAACTTATTTGAGTATCCTCAATCATCAATTCATCAAGGTATGAGTCATGGATTTGAGAAGTTGATCAGTCAATTCATCTGACTATTTCGAAATACACTGAGACCTAACTTCTTATGTGTTGGTCAAATGGAAATGGCTCCAAAATAAACAATGTTCTTGAGGACAATATGAACAACTTTCATGTTCATAAAAATTTGATTTGAAGCTTGGAAAACCATCTGCCATTCCAATACATTATAGGTCATTTTGACTGAAACCCTAATTTTGGGTCAACTTCCCAAGGACATAACTCATTCATTTGTTATGATTTTGAGGTGGGATCAAATGAATTGGAAAGCTTAAGATGTCTACTTCAAATGTTATGTTGAACAAAATTTCAAAATCTCAAAGGAAATACATGTGATAATGCAAGACATTATAGGTCCTTTTGTGTCAAAGGCATTAAAAGTAAAAAAAGTCCAACTTCAAGTGCCCATAACGTCTTCATCAAAAATCCAAATGATGCAAAATTTAAGTCCATTTTGATTGTATTGAAAATATCTACAAATTTGATGTTGGAGGTTTTTTTCATTTGAAGCTTGCATCATCAAAGCAGAAGGGCTTGAAAGTTGGCCAATTTTAGAAACCTTGCCTTGACATGTTTTGCACATCATACTTTAAACTCAAAATTCATAAATTTCCACACTTCAAATGAATTTTTTCCCAACATAAAAATTGTTCCTTACATCAAGACCTTTCCAACCATTACTCATATGCTTATGTTTGGATTTTTCATGAGTGACTTTCGAAGAGCTGAATATTTGTGACCAATTGTGAAATTCACATTGAATCTTGAAATGCAAGCTATTGCAAGGCAAATTATGTAACACCCCAATTCTACCCGTCGTAAATTCGATTAAAAATCAGAGTAAACAAATTTCACACAAAATTGAGGCATCACATATATCATTTCATCAACACTTAAACAAATTACACAACACGGCAATTGCGCAAGGATCCACTTAGTTCTTGTTAAATAATAAACAACACTGTATATGGATTCACCTAGTCCATATAGCAGCAATACACAAAACATCGCAACGGAAATCATTTAGTAATTAAGTTGAGTCGTACATTTACACATTCAAAAGAAAACAAGCAAACAAATGCCCATCACAACTATCATATACAATGATATACAAAAGGGCATTGTTACTATCAAAATCATGAAAAACGTTCATTAACCCCTGAGTGTTACAATCCTAATCAGAGCAATGATGCCAAAAGTGTGCTACCACTATCCTCCTCTCAACGCGGAGCACCTGCACGTTACCAATATAAAGGTAACGGCCAACAACAAAAGGGTGAGATACTCAAATCATATAATCAAGATAATGATAAGCAATATATAAGTAAATTCGGAAAGTTAGAAATATTGTTACCACATCGCACAATCCTTCACTTGAATGCGTATGTATTTAATCATAAACAAAGTCAATAATCATCCACAACATCAATGTTACATCATAGCATCTCATCACTTTAACATTTCATCAATCCATCATAAAACATTAGGATTCATCGCATCATCGCAAAATATCACCGCACATCATAAACCGTCACATAACAACAATTATCACAAAATGCAGAAATAAACATAACCAACATATGTGACTCAACTATGCAAATGCTATGCGGTACCGACTCGTCGCTTTGCCATCAAGGCCAAGGCTTTATGCCCACTTCGCTTTTGCCAAAAGGCCACGCCGCTATTGCCAAAAGGCCACGTCGCTTATGCAAATGTATGTGACTCCATGATAAATGATACACATACACCAAAATCATCATCGCATCAACATAACTCATCACAATGACTGAAGCCCACGTCGCTATTGCCAGTTAGGCCACATCGCCATTCACATGCATAAAAGCATTCACACAACATCATCTTCACCAACATTCATACATATGTTTATATATAAAACAAATGAGGATATTCATCACAATCAATTGTTTCATCATACAATCTCTTAGGTAATTCAACCTCATGCTATGTTTATTTACATCGCACACCTACACACTATAGTTAAGTGGTATTCCTCATTAATCAAATAGGCTTCCTACTATATCAATTATTAATCACTTTTCCAAAATAATCACTTATTAAAATAAATAAGCCCTTATAATGGCCTATAAACATCAACAACATGTAGAAAATTTCATAAGCTTCGCAATGCTTTGAACGGGGACCAAAACGGAGTTACGGTTCAAAAGTTATGACTTTTTGAAGTTTACAAAAGAATTCTGTTTTCATCTCAGTTGGCGCCGCGAATTTAGCAGGAAACATAGAAAATGCGCTTTTGACCGTTAAATACCTTCCGGACCTCCGATTTCGATTCCGTAAAAAGTCTCATTCTCAGAATTCAACGAACTACAATATTTTCAATATTACAAAGCCATTCTAACCACAATTGAACTTTTATTTCATCATTCTAAACATCATTCAATTAATTTCCAACACTTCCTAAATTCACAATTTGTGAAATTACTCATACTTTGATTCATCAACACAATAACATATTTTTCACAACATACATCAACCCCAAACATTCAACAACAACACAACACACAATGTTATTTATCATTCTTATAAACCTAACCCTAACATTTTGCAAAGAATTGATACATGTTCAATAATCACAAACAATCAACACTACATCAAGAACACAAACAACATTTTCAAAGCAAGGAATCCAATCACAACATCAAAACCCAACAATATCCTCTAACAACAATTACCCACATAAAACCCATAATTTTCATAATTATAGGAAATGATAACTCACACCCTTACCTTAGAGATGATGATTGAGTTACTCTATAGTGTTCTAGCAAGCTTGGGTTGATCAAGATGATGCTCTTCTTCTCCAATTTCCTCTTCCTCCTCCAAACCCTAACTTTTCTCTCTTTTCTTCTCTTTTCTCCTCCTTCTCTCTACTTCTTTCTATTTATCTTCTTTCTATTTCTATTCTATTTCTATTCTTTGTTTTAATTAAATAAAAACTAACTAATGGGCTTAATTGTTACACCTCCCTTAATTACTATATACACCACTAGGCCCAATAGCTATTATACCACAATTCTCATAATTAAACTCTAATAATATATTAACACACAATAAAATATTTTACCGAAATAATTATAAATCAAACATTATAAAAATAATAATAATAACACTTAATAAAAATCGGGGCGTTACAAATTACACGTCCAAATCAATTCATTGTGCTATCAGCTTGCAAATCCACCAGCTTTTGGGCCTCACATGCGCCTGTACAGGCCCATGCATGGAGGACCCAAAGCTTCATGCACACGAGTTTCTTCTCATGTTGGCATCAACTTCAGCTATAAATACCTTGCCATACTCATCCATTTGGACACCCAAATTTCAACCTGAAATGCTGCAGAATTCATTCCCCAACCATCACTAAAGAAGCAAGTTTCATTTCTCTTAAAATTTTCAGATCTCGAATTCAGGTTCATCTGGTTGTATTCATAGATCTAATGCTTCTAAACCTTCACCATACACTTCATTGAACTTCTGTTTTGATAAAGCAAGCAAGGTTTCAAGCTCAATTCACCAGAACTCAAACTTGAACTCCAACTGGTATTTTCTTCGATTCTCCTAATCCTTTGACCTATTGGCTGTGGTTTTGTGTTGGCTGAAGTCCTCTCAATGGAGGCATCATGTTTATGCTTTTAATTTTTGAAATTCATTGAGTTCATGATGAACACCAGATTTTTCAACTTCTGATTATTCAAATCATAGAGATCTAGAAGGAAAATGGATGGTATAGAGATGATGTACATCATCTTAGCTTTCTATTGATGTATAGATCGCACATTTTGGTTGCCTTTTGAAGTTCTGCATTTTGGCCGGAATCTGGAAGCTCACCGGAGAAGACGGTGGCTCCGGTGGCTTCATCATGTCCAGTTTAAATCTGGACCGTTTGATTCATTTTCCAGATTCAATCAGGATCATTCATTGTTATGACTTTTATTTGTTTCACATGCGCACACATTGACTCTGGACTTTGGTGGACGCGCGCCTAAGGAACGTTTGATGTGCCAACTCAATTAATGAGCCTGATCCAACGCCTCACGTTTTTCCTTATTTTTAAATTCTGATTTAAATTTCCATTCTATTTTTTTATTCCATTTCATTTTCTAAAATTCATATCTCTTTCATTTTTTATCCAAAAATTATGGGACCAATTGCATTATTTCCCAAATAAATTCTAGTTTCTATTTCTGATTTTTAATATTTTTTATTTTGTCATTTGATATTTTTTTGTGAATTTTCTCTTTTCTGGTTATTTTTAATTCATTTTAAATAGTTTTTGATATTCAAAAAATGCAAAAATATTTTCCTAACCTATTTGAATGATGATGGATCTATGAAAAATATTCTCATTAATTTTTGAATTGATTTGAGATTTATTTGAGATTTTAGTTCAATTAGGTTATTTTTATTCATTTTGAATTGATTAAAAATAGTTTCTGAGTTTTAAAAATGCTGAAATTTTTTGTCAAACTTTGTTTGACCTTGTTGAACTTAGGATAAATCACTTGGACCTTTCAAGGTTGATTTGAAGTGATTTTGAAGTTTGACCTTTCTTTAATATTTTAATTCAAGTTTATTTTTAATATTAAAAAATTCCAAAAATATTTTATTCTTTTCTTAACTTCCAATCTTCATCTCACTTCTGTTTTTGATTGTTTGACCTTGACTTTCAATGTTATTGGTCAACATATGAGGATTGGTACATGAGGTTTCATTTAATGCACCTTAATTTTGCCATTTCCATTCTCCATTATTCATCTTCATCTCCTTCTTCTTCTTCTTCTTTTTTCTTTTTTGATCAATGAGTTGAAGGTTGACAAGTTAGAATTGATTAGAGGGATTTAACCTTCATTGATTCAAATCTAATTCATCTTGATCAATTGATCAAGTGAATGGATTTGCATTAAGGATAGGTTGTCTTTTAAATCATGCAAAAGGCTTAAACCAATACAAGATCAATTCTCATTTTCTTTTTAGCATGGCAAGTTGTTGGGACTTGGTTCACTAATCAAGACTCCTAACTTGTTTTTGTTGCCTACATTATTATTGACCGGCCTCAGATAGTTGTGACTTCTATATAAGTCCAATTACGATTGCTTAACATATCGCTAAATTTGCCTTATGGCACACTAACTACTAACACTAACTATTGACAATTAACATTTACTTAATGCAATTTACTTTATGCAATTTACTTTAAGGCAATTTACTATTCTTGCACATATTATCCATTTCTTTTTCCCTTTGCTCATTTGAGCACATGTTTATGTTAATGCCATTTGCCTTTTGCTCACTTGAGCACATAATTGTGTATATATTATTGTGCTTGTGTTTTGTTTTGTTTGTTGTGGACCAAAGTGCAAAGAAATTGACTTAGTTTCTAGGACTTTCCCTATGCAAAGAAATGGAGAATTGGACTTAGATTCTAGTACCTTCCTTATGCAAAATTGGAGTAAAAGGATCTTAATGATGATGGATTAAAAGGACCAAATCTCTAAACTCACTCTTGTCCATTCTTGTTTTACTTCATGAAACTTTTGATGTGTGTGATTTTGTGCTAGGAGTTCCCATTTGAGCTTAATTGGAGGACCATTGCCATGTTCATCCAAGTGGAAGATACAAGATACATTGAGGATCTCTTATGAGACTTGTTTGATTGCTTATGCTTTGTGGTTGTTTATTCCAAAGGATGGGAGCTACTTGGATCATCAATATGATCTCAAGAGAGGGACTCCTAGTGTGGTTTCATTTCTTATCCCTCACCTTTTTATTTTCCTTAGGATCTAGCCATTCTTCTTCTTCTCTCCACTCTAACCCAAGCCAAAACCTTTTGTGCAAACATTTAACTATTGTTTTCAAACATTAGAAACCTAAGCCTTATGCTTTTGATTTTCAATCTTTCCTTTCATAACACTTATTTTGAATTGAATCCTTAAATCAACTTTGACCATTTTTGTATATACTTCTAATTGGTAAATGTAACCCATTCAAACTTCTTTTTGTGGTTCCAATGACCACTTCTTTAATCAAATTTTCCATAACCTTTAGCTATTAGGTTTAAGTTATCCTTGTGGTAGATGTAATACTCACCTATATCCTTAGTGATGGACAATGAGTCTTCCATGCTTATTATAGGGTAAACCCCCTCACTAGCATGTTGAAGCTATCCTCACATGGTGGATTTGTGGTTTGGTTGAGTTTTCTCCCTTTGATAACAAAAGACCTTAAGGCTTTTGGACCAATCAACTCACCAACTTATTTTCGAGATTTTTACCCCGAACTACGAGGTTTTGATCCTAATCTTTTTATAAGATGGTACGTAGGCAGTGGGTTTATCCATTCCAACACAAAAAGAGTAAATAACTTGTACTTTCTCTTCTCATCTCTTCAATCATGTTCGCACAAACAAAATTTTCACAAAAAACAACAACCTTCACAAGTATGAAAAGGGCTCCCTAGGAATACCTAGGATGTTTTGGGTCCCTAACACCTTCCCATTGCATAACCAACTCCCTTATCCAGATCTCTGTTTCTTTTTACTAGTTTTTGTTAAAACTATTAGGTTTTTATTCGCTTTCTAACCATTCCTTTGGATAAATAGAAGTGCGGTGGCGACTCGACTTGTATGATTTACCTTGGATTTAGTCAATATCTCTAATGGTAACGAATACCCCGCTACATGAAGGATGAAAACGTTGATGTTAAACCTATGAAATTTGAATGAATTGTGTGAATGATGAAAATGTTGTTGTTAAACCTATGAAATTTGATTGAATTGTGTGAATGAAGAAAATGTTGATGTTAAACCTATGAAATTTAATTGAATTGTGTGAATGATAAAAATGTTGTTGTTAAACCCATGAAATTTGATTGAATTGTGTGAATGATGAAAACGTTGATGTTAAACCTATGAAATTTGATTGAATTGTGTGAATGATGAAAATGTTGTGGTTAAACCCATGAAATTTGATTGAATTGTGTGAATGATGAAAATGTTGGTGTTAAACCCACGAAAATTGATTGAATTGTATGAATGATGAAAATGTTAATGTTAAACCTATGAAATTTGATAGTATAGTGTGAATGATGAAAATGTTGTTGTTAAACCCATGAAATTTGATTGAATTGTGTGAATGATGAAATAGTTGTTGTTAAACTTATGAAATTTGATTGAATTGTGTGATGATAAAAATGTTGTTGTTAAACCCATGAAATTTGATTGAATAGTGTGAATGATGAAAACATTGATGTTAAACCTATGAAATTTGATTGAATTGTGTGACTGATAAAAATGTTGATGTTAAACCTATGAAATTTGATTGAATTGTGCGAATGATGAAGAAAATGTTGTTGTTAAACCTATGAAATTTGATTGAATTGTGTGAATGATGAAGATGTTATTGCTAAACCCATGAAATTTGATTGAATTGTGTGAATGATGAAGATGTTGTTGTTAAACCTATGAAGTTTGATTGAATTGTGTGATGATGAAAATGTTGTTGTTAAACCCATGAAATTTGATTGAATTGTGTGAATGATGAAATCGTTGATGTTAAACCTATGAAATTTTATTGAATTGTGTGAATGATGAAGATGTTGTTGTTAAACCAATGAAATTTGATTGAATTGTGTGATGATGAAAATGTTGTTGTTAAACCCTATGAAATTTGATTGAATTGTGCGAATGATGAAGAAAATGTTGTTGTTAAACCTATGAAATTTGATTGAATTGTGTGAATGATGAAGATGTTGTTGCTAAACCCATGAAATTTGATTGAATTGTGTGAATGATGAAGATGTTGTTGGTAAACCTATGAAGTTTGATTGAATTGTGTGATGATGAAAATGTTGTTGTTAAACCCATGAAATTTGATTGAATAGTGGGAATGATGAAAACATTGATGTTAAACCTATGAAATTTGAATGAGTTGTGTGAATGATGAAAATGTTGTTGTTAAACCTATGAAATTTGGTTGAATTGTGCGAATGATGAAGAAAATATTGTTGTTAAACCTATGAAATTTGATTGAATTGTGTGAATGATGAAGATGTTTTTGCTAAACCCATGAAATTTAATTGAATTGTGTGAATGATGAAGATGTTGTTGTTACACCAATGAAGTTTGATTGAAGTGTGTGATGATGAAAATGTTGTTGTTAAACCCATGAAATTTGATTGAATTGTGTGAAGGATGAAAACGTTGATGTTAAACCTATGAAATTTGATTGAATTGTGTGAATGATGAAAATGTTGATGTTAAACCTATGAAATTTGATTGAATTGTGTGAATGATGAAAATGTTGTTGTTAAGCCCATGAAATTTGATTGAAGTGTGTGAATGATGAAAACGTGAATTATGAAAATGTTGTTGTTAAACCCATGAAATTTAATTGAATTGTGTGAATGATACAAATGCTGTTGTTAAACCCATGAAATTTGATTGAATTGTGTGAATGATGAAAATGTTGATGTTAAACCTATGAATTTGATTGAATTGTGTGAATGATGAAAATGTTACTGTTAAACCCATGAACTTTGATTGAATTGTGTGAATGATGAAAACGTTGATGTTAAACCTATGAAATTTGGTTGAATTGTGCGAACGATGAAGAAAATGTTGTTGTTAAACCTTAGAAATTTGATTGAATTGTGTGAATGATGAAACTGTTGTTGTTAAACCCATGAATTTGATTGAATTGTGTGAATGATGAAGATATTGTTGTTAAACCTATGAATTTTGATAGAATTGTGTGATGATGAAAATGTTGTTGTTAAACCCATGAAATTTGATTGAATTGTATGAATGATGAAAATATTAATGTTAAACCTATGAAATTTGATAGAATTGTGTGAATGATGAAAATGTTGTTGTTAAACCGATGAAATTTGATTGAATTGTGTGAATGATGAAAAGGTTGACGTTAAACCTTTGAAATTTGATTGAATTGTGCGAATGATGAAGAAAATGTTGTTGGTAAACTTATGAAATTTGATTGAAATGTGTGAATGATGAAGATGTTGTTGCTAAACCCATGAAATTTGATTGAATTGTGTGAATGATGAAGATGTTGTTGTTAAACCTATGAATTTTGATTGAATTGTGTGATGATGAAAATGTTGTTGTTAAACCCATGAAATTTGATTGAATAGTGTGAATGATGAAAACATTGATGTTAAACCTATGAAATTTGAATGAATTGTGTGAATGATGAAAATGTTGTTGTTAAACCTATGAAATTTGATTGAATTGTGTGAATGAAGAAAATGTAGATGTTAAACCTATGAAATTTGATTGAATTGTGTGAACGATAAAAATGTTGTTGTTAAACCCATGAAATTTGATTGAGTTGTGGGAATGATGAAAACGTTGATGTTAAACCTATGAAATTTTATTGAATTGTGTGAATGATAAAGATGTTGTTGTTAAACCTATGAAATTTGATTGAATTGTGTGATGATGAAAATGTTGTTGTTAAACCCTACGAAATTTGATTGAATTGTGCGAATGATGAAGAAAATGTTGTTGTTAAACCTATGAAATTTGATTGAATTGTGTGAATGATGAATATGTTGTTGCTAAACCCATGAAATTTGATTGAATTGTGTGAATGATGAAGATGTTGTTGTTAAACCTCTGAAATTTGATTGAATTGTGTGATGATGAAAATGTTGTTGTTAAACCCATGAAATTTGATTGAATAGTGGGAATGATGAAAACATTGATGTTAAACCTATGAAATTTAAATGAATTGTGTGAATGATGAAAATGTTGTTGTTAAACCTATGAAATTTGGTTGAATTGTGCGAATGATGAAGAAAATATTGTTGTTAAACCTATGAAATTTGATTGAATTGTGTGAATGATGAAGATGTTGTTGCTAAACCCATGAAATTTGATTGAATTGTGTGAATGATGAAGATGTTGTTGTTAAACCTATGAAGTTTGATTGAATTGTGTGATGATGAAAATGTTGTTGTTAAACCCATGAAATTTGATTGAATTGTGTGAAGGATGAAAACGTTGATGTTAAACCTATGAAATTTGATTGAATTGTGTGAATGATGAAAATGTTGATGTTAAACCTATGAAATTTGATTGAATTGTGTGAATGATGAAAATGTTGTTGTTAAGCCCATGAAATTTGATTGAAGTGTGTGAATGATGAAAACGTGAATTATGAAAATATTGTTGTTAAACCCATGAAATTTAATTGAATTGTGTGAATGATAAAAGTGCTGTTGTTAAACCCATGAAATTTGATTGAATTGTGTGAATGATGAAAATGTTGATGTTAAACCTATGAATTTGATTGAATTGTGTGAATGATGAAAATGTTACTGTTAAACCCATGAACTTTGATTGAATTGTGTGAATGATGAAAACGTTGATGTTAAACCTATGAAATTTGGTTGAATTGTGCGAACGATGAAGAAAATGTTGTTGTTAAACCTTAGAAATTTGATTGAATTGTGTGAATGATGAAACTGTTGTTGTTAAACCCATGAATTTGATTGAATTGTGTGAATGATGAAGATATTGTTGTTAAACCTATGAATTTTGATAGAATTGTGTGATGATGAAAATGTTGTTGTTAAACCCATGAAATTTGATTGAATTGTATGAATGATGAAAATGTTAATGTTAAACCTATGAAATTTGATAGAATTGTGTGAATGATGGAAATGTTGTTGTTAAACCGATGAAATTTGATTGAATTGTGTGAATGATGAAAAGGTTGACGTTAAACCTATGAAATTTGATTGAATTGTGCGAATGATGAAGAAAATGTTGTTGGTAAACTTATGAAATTTGATTGAATTGTGTGAATGATGAAGATGTTGTTGCTAAACCCATGAAATTTGATTGAATTGTGTGAATGATGAAGATGTTGTTGTTAAACCTATGAATTTTGATTGAATTGTGTGATGATGAAAATGTTGTTGTTAAACCCATGAAATTTGATTGAATAGTGTGAATGATGAAAACATTGATGTTAAACCTATGAAATTTGAATGAATTGTGTGAATGATGAAAATGTTGTTGTTAAACCTATGAAATTTGATTGAATTGTGTGAATGAAGAAAATGTTGATGTTAAACCTATGAAATTTGATTGAATTGTGTGAATGATAAAAATGTTGTTGTTAAACCCATGAAATTTGATTGAATTGTGGGAATGATGAAAACGTTGATGTTAAACCTATGAAATTTTATTGAATTGTGTGAATGATGAAGATGTTGTTGTTAAACCTATGAAATTTGATTGAATTGTGTGATGATGAAAATGTTGTTGTTAAACCCTATGAAATTTGTATGAATTGTGCGGATGATGAAGAAAATGTTGTTGTTAAACCTATGAAATTTGATTGAATTGTGTGAATGATGAAGATGTTGTTGCTAAACCCATTAAATTTGATTGAATTGTGTGAATGATGAAGATGTTGTTGTTAAACCTATGAAATTTGATTAAATTGTGTGATGATGAAAATGTTGTTGTTAAACCCATGAAATTTGATTGAATAGTGGGAATGATGAAAACATTGATGTTAAACCTATGAAATTTGAATGAATTGTGTGAATGATGAAAATGTTGTTGTTAAACCTATGAAATTTGGTTGAATTGTGCGAATGATGAAGAAAATATTGTTGTTAAACCTATGAAATTTGATTGAATTGTGTGAATGATGAAGATGTTGTTGCTAAACCCATGAAATTTGATTGAATTGTGTGAATGATGAAGATGTTGTTGTTAAACCTATGAAGTTTGATTGAATTGTGTGATGATGAAAATGTTGTTGTTAAACCCATGAAATTTGATTGAATTGTGTGAATGATGAAAATGTTGATGTTAAACCTATGAAATTTGATTGAATTGTGTGAATAATGAAAATGTTGTTGTTAAGCCCATGAAATTTGATTGAAGTGTGTGAATGATGAAAACGTGAATTATGAAAATGTTGTTGTTAAACCTATGAAATTTAATTGAATTGTGTGAATGATAAAAATGCTGTTGTTAAACCCATGAAATTTGATTGAATTGTGTGAATGATGAAGATGTTGTTGCTAAACCCATGAAATTTGATTGAATTGTGTGAATGATGAAGATGTTGTTGTTAAACCTATGAAGTTTGATTGAATTGTGTGATGATGAAAATGTTGTTGTTAAACCCATGAAATTTGATTGAATTGTGTGAAGGATAAAAACGTTGATGTTAAACCTATGAAATTTGATTGAATTGTGTGAAGGATGAAAACATTGATGTTAAACCTATGAAATTTGATTGAATTGTGTGAATGATGAAAATTTTGATGTTAAACCTATGAAATTTGATTGAATTGTGTGAATGATGAAGATGTTGTTGTTAAACCCATGAAATTTGATTGAATTGTGTGAATGATGAAGATGTTGTTGTTAAACCTATGAAGTTTGATTGAATTGCGTGATGATGAAAATGTTGTTGTTAAACCCATGAAATTTGATTGAATTGTGTGAAGGATGAAAAGTTGATGTTAAACCTATGAAATTTGATTGAATTGTGTGAATGATGAAAATGTTGATGTTAAACCTATGAAATTTGGTTGAATTGTGTGAATGATGAAGAAAATATTGTTGTTAAACCTATGAAATTTGATTGAATTGTGTGAATGATGAAGATGTTGTTGCTAAACCCATGAAATTTAATTGAATTGTGTGAATGATGAAGATGTTGTTGTTAAACCAATGAAGTTTGATTGAATTGTGTGATGATGAAAATGTTGTTGTTAAACCCATGAAATTTGATTGAATTGTGTGAAGGATGAAAACGTTGATGTTAAACCTATGAAATTTGATTGAATTGTGTGAATGATGAAAATGTTGATGTTAAACCTATGAAATTTGATTGAATTGTGTGAATGATGAAAATGTTGTTGTTAAGCCCATGAAATTTGATTGAAGTGTGTGAATGATGAAAACGTGAATTATGAAAATGTTGTTGTTAAACCCATGAAATTTAATTGAATTGTGTGAATGATACAAATGCTGTTGTTAAACCCATGAAATTTGATTGAATTGTGTGAATGATGAAAATGTTGATGTTAAACCTATGAATTTGATTGAATTGTGTGAATGATGAAAATGTTACTGTTAAACCCATGAACTTTGATTGAATTATGTGAATGATGAAAACGTTGATGTTAAACCTATGAAATTTGGTTGAATTGTGCGAACGATGAAGAAAATGTTGTTGTTACACCTTAGAAATTTGATTGAATTGTGTGAATGATGAAACTGTTGTTGTTAAACCCATGAATTTGATTGAATTGTGTGAATGATGAAGATATTGCTGTTAAACCTATGAATTTTGATAGAATTGTGTGATGATGAAAATGTTGTTGTTAAACCCATGAAATTTGATTGAATTGTATGAATGATGAAAATGTTAATGTTAAACCTATGAAATTGGATAGAATTGTGTGAATGATGAAAATGTTGTTGTTAAACCGATGAAATTTGATTGAATTGTGTGAATGATGAAAACGTTGACGTTAAACCTATGAAATTTGATTGAATTGTGCGAATAATGAAGAAAATGTTGTTGGTAAACTTATGAAATTTGATTGAATTGTGTGAATGATGAAGATGTTGTTGCTAAACCCATGAAGTTTGATTGAATTGTGTGATGATGAAAATGTTGTTGTTAAACCCATGAAATTTGATTGAATTGTGTGAAGGATGAAAACGTTGATGTTAAACCTATGAAATTTGATTGAATTGTGTGAATGATGAAAATGTTGATGTTAAACCTATGAAATTTGATTGAATTGTGTGAATGATGAAAATGTTGTTGTTAAGCCCATGAAATTTGATTGAAGTTGTGAATGATGAAAACGTGAATTATGAAAATGTTGTTGTTAAACCCATGAAATTTAATTGAATTGTGTGAATGATAAAAATGCTGTTGTTAAACCCATGAAATTTGATTGAATTGTGTGAATGATGAAAATGTTGATGTTAAACCTATGAATTTGATTGAATTGTGTGAATGATGAAAATGTTACTGTTAAACCCATGAATTTTGATTGAAATGTGTGAATGATGAAAACGTTGATGTTAAACCTATGAAATTTGGTTGAATTGTGCGAACGATGAAGAAAATGTTGTTGTTAAACCTTAGAAATTTGATTGAATTGTGTGAATGATGAAACTGTTGTTGTTAAACCCATGAATTTGATTGAATTGTGTGAATGATGAAGATATTGTTGTTAAACCTATGAATTTTGATAGAATTGTGTGATGATGAAAATGTTGTTGTTAAACCCATGAAATTTGATTGAATTGTATGAATGATGAAAATGTTAATGTTAAACCTATGAAATTTGATAGAATTGTGTGAGTGATGAAAATGTTGTTGTTAAACCGATGAAATTTGATTGAATTGTGTGAATGATGAAAAGGTTGACGTTAAACCTATGAAATTTGATTGAATTGTGCGAATGATGAAGAAAATGTTGTTGGTAAACTTATGAAATTTGATTGAATTGTGTGAATGATGAAGATGTTGTTGCTAACCCATGAAATTTGATTGAATTGTGTGAATGATGAAGATGTTGTTGTTAAACCTATGAATTTTGATTGAATTGTGTGATGATGAAAATGTTGTTGTTAAACCCATGAAATTTGATTGAATAGTGTGAATGATGAAAACATTGATGTTAAACCTATGAAATTTGAATGAATTGTGTGAATGATGAAAATGTTGTTGTTAAACCTATGAAATTTGATTGAATTGTGTGAATGAAGAAAATGTTGATGTTAAACCTATGAAATTAGATTGAATTGTGTGAATGATAAAAATGTTGTTGTTAAACCCATGAAATTTGATTGAATTGTGGGAATGATGAAAACGTTGATGTTAAACCTATGAAATTTTATTGAATTGTGTGAATGATGAAGATGTTGTTGTTAAACCTATGAAATTTGATTGAATTGTGTGATGATGAAAATGTTGTTGTTAAACCCTATGAAATTTGTATGAATTGTGCGAATGATGAAGAAAATGTTGTTGTTAAACCTATGAAATTTGATTGAATTGTGTGAATGATGAAGATGTTGTTGCTAAACCCATTAAATTTGATTGAATTGTGTGAATGATGAAGATGTTGTTGTTAAACCTATGAAATTTGATTAAATTGTGTGATGATGAAAATGTTGTTGTTAAACCCATGAAATTTGATTGAATAGTGGAATGATGAAACATTGATGTTAAACCTATGAAATTTGAATGAATTGTGTGAATGATGAAAATGTTGTTGTTAAACCTATGAAATTTGGTTGAATTGTGCGAATGATGAAGAAAATATTGTTGTTAAACCTATGAAATTTGATTGAATTGTGTGAATGATGAAGATGTTGTTGCTAAACCCATGAAATTTGATTGAATTGTGTGAATGATGAAGATGTTGTTGTTAAACCTATGAAGTTTGATTGAATTGTGTGATGATGAAAATGTTGTTGTTAAACCCATGAAATTTGATTGAATTGTGTGAAGGATAAAAACGTTGATGTTAAACCTATGAAATTTGATTGAATTGTGTGAATGATGAAAATGTTGATGTTAAACCTATGAAATTTGATTGAATTGTGTGAATAATGAAAATGTTGTTGTTAAGCCCATGAAATTTGATTGAAGTGTGTGAATGATGAAAACGTGAATTATGAAAATGTTGTTGTTAAACCTATGAAATTTAATTGAATTGTGTGAATGATAAAAATGCTGTTGTTAAACCCATGAAATTTGATTGAATTGTGTGAATGATGAAGATGTTGTTGCTAAACCCATGAAATTTGATTGAATTGTGTGAATGATGAAGATGTTGTTGTTAAACCTATGAAGTTTGATTGAATTGTGTGATGATGAAAATGTTGTTGTTAAACCCATGAAATTTGATTGAATTGTGTGAAGGATAAAAACGTTGATGTTAAACCTATGAAATTTGATTGAATTGTGTGAAGGATGAAAACATTGATGTTAAACCTATGAAATTTGATTGAATTGTGTGAATGATGAAAATTTTGATGTTAAACCTATGAAATTTGATTGAATTGTGTGAATGATGAAGATGTTGTTGTTAAACCCATGAAATTTGATTGAATTGTGTGAATGATGAGGATGTTGTTGTTAAACCTATGAAGTTTGATTGAATTGTGTGATGATGAAAATGTTGTTGTTAAACCCATGAAATTTGATTGAATTGTGTGAAGGATGAAAACGTTGATGTTAAACCTATGAAATTTGATTGAATTGTGTGAATGATGAAAATGTTGATGTTAAACCTATGAAATTTGGTTGAATTGTGCGAATGATGAAGAAAATATTGATGTTAAACCTATGAAATTTGATTGAATTGTGTGAATGATGAAGATGTTGTTGCTAAACCCATGAAATTTAATTGAATTGTGTGAATGATGAAGATGTTGTTGTTAAACCTATGAAGTTTGATTGAATTGTGTGATGATGAAAATGTTGTTGTTAAACCCATGAAATTTGATTGAATTGTGTGAAGGATGAAAACGTTGATGTTAAACCTATGAAATTTGATTGAATTGTGTGAATGATGAAAATGTTGATGTTAAACCTATGAAATTTGATTGAATTGTGAGAATGATGAAAATGTTGTTGTTAAGCCCATGAAATTTGATTGAAGTGTGTGAATGATGAAAACTGAATATGAAAATGTTGTTGTTAAACCCATGAAATTTAATTGAATTGTGTGAATGATAAAATGCTGTTGTTAAACCCATGAAATTTGATTGAATTGTGTGAATGATGAAAATGTTGATGTTAAACCTATGAATTTGATTGAATTGTGTGAATGATGAAAATGTTACTGTTAAACCCATGAACTTTGATTGAATTATGTGAATGATGAAAACGTTGATGTTAAACCTATGAAATTTGGTTGAATTGTGCGAACGATGAAGAAAATGTTGTTGTTACACCTTAGAAATTTGATTGAATTGTGTGAATGATGAAACTGTTGTTGTTAAACCCATGAATTTGATTGAATTGTGTGAATGATGAAGATATTGCTGTTAAACCTATGAATTTTGATAGAATTGTGTGATGATGAAAATGTTGTTGTTAAACCCATGAAATTTGATTGAATTGTATGAATGATGAAAATGTTAATGTTAAACCTATGAAATTTGATTGAATTGTGTGAATGATGAAGATGTTGTTGTTAAACCCATGAAATTTGATTGAATTGTGTGAATGATGAAGATGTTGTTGTTAAACCTATGAAGTTTGATTGAATTGCGTGATGATGAAAATGTTGTTGTTAAACCCATGAAATTTGATTGAATTGTGTGAAGGATGAAAACGTTGATGTTAAACCTATGAAATTTGATTGAATTGTGTGAATGATGAAAATGTTGATGTTAAACCTATGAAATTTGGTTGAATTGTGCGAATGATGAAGAAAATATTGTTGTTAAACCTATGAAATTTGATTGAATTGTGTGAATGATGAAGATGTTGTTGCTAAACCCATGAAATTTAATTGAATTGTGTGAATGATGAAGATGTTGTTGTTAAACCAATGAAGTTTGATTGAATTGTGTGATGATGAAAATGTTGTTGTTAAACCCATGAAATTTGATTGAATTGTGTGAAGGATGAAAACGTTGATGTTAAACCTATGAAATTTGATTGAATTGTGTGAATGATGAAAATGTTGATGTTAAACCTATGAAATTTGATTGAATTGTGTGAATGATGAAAATGTTGTTGTTAAGCCCATGAAATTTGATTGAAGTGTGTGATGATGAAAACGTGAATTATGAAAATGTTGTTGTAAACCCATGAAATTTAATTGAATTGTGTGAATGATACAAATGCTTGTTGTTAACCCATGAAATTTGATTGAATTGTGTGAATGATGAAAATGTTGATGTTAAACCTATGAATTTGATTGAATTGTGTGATGATGAAAATGTTACTGTTAAACCCATGAACTTTGATTGAATTATGTGAATGATGAAAACGTTGATGTTAAACCTATGAAATTTGGTTGAATTGTGCGAACGATGAAGAAAATGTTGTTGTTACAACCTTAGAAATTGATTGAATTGTGTGAATGATGAACTGTTGTTGTTAAACCCATGAATTTGATTGAATTGTGTGAATGATGAAGATATTGCTGTTAAACCTATGAATTTTGATAGAATTGTGTGATGATGAAAATGTTGTTGTTAAACCCATGAAATTTGATTGAATTGTATGAATGATGAAAATGTTAATGTTAAACCTATGAAATTGGATAGAATTGTGTGAATGATGAAATGTTGTTGTTAAACCGATGAAATTTGATTGAATTGTGTGAATGGTGAAAACTTGACGTTAAACCTATGAAATTTGATTGAATTGTGCGAATATGAAGAAAATGTTGTTGGTAAACTTATGAAATTTGATTGAATTGTGTGAATGATGAAGATGTTGTTGCTAAACCCATGAAGTTTGATTGAATTGTGTGATGATGAAAATGTTGTTGTTAAACCCATGAATTTGATTGAATTGTGTGAAGGATGAAAACGTTGATGTTAAACCTATGAAATTTGATTGAATTGTGTGAATGATGAAAATGTTGATGTTAAACCTTTGAAATTTGATTGAATTGTGTGAATGATGAAAATGTTGTTGTTAAGCCCATGAAATTTGATTGAAGTTGTGAATGATGAAAACGTGAATTGAAAATGTTGTTGTTAACCCATGAAATTTAATTGAATTGTGTGAATGATAAAATGCTGTTGTTAAACCCATGAAATTTGATTGAATTGTGTGAATGATGAAAATGTTGATTTTAAACCTATGAATTTGATTGAATTGTGTGAATGATGAAAATGTTACTGTTAAACCCCTGAATTTTGATTGAAAGTGTGAATGATGAAAACGTTGATGTTAAACCTATGAAATTTGGTTGAATTGTGCGAACGATGAAGAAATGTTGTTGTTAAACCTTAGAATTTGATTGAATTGTGTGAATGATGAAACTGTTGTTGTTAAAAACCATGAATTTGATTGAATTGTGTGAATGATGAAGATTTGTTGTTAAACCTATGAATTTTGATAGAATTGTGTGATGATGAAAATGTTGTTGTTAAACCCATGAAATTTGATTGAATTGTATGAATGATGAAAATGTTAATGTTAAACCTATGAAATTTGATAGAATTGTGTGGTGATGAAAATGTTGTTGTTAAACCGATGAAATTTGATTGAATTGTGTGAATGATGAAAGGTTGACGTTAAACCTATGAAATTTGATTGAATTGTGCGAATGATGAAGAAAATGTTGTTGGTAAACTTATGAAATTTGATTGAATTGTGTGAATGATGAAGATGTTGTTGCTAAACCCATGAAATTTGATTGAATTGTGTGAATGATGAAGATGTTGTTGTTAAACCTATGAATTTTGATTGAATTGTGTGATGATGAAAATGTTGTTGTTAAACCCATGAATTTGATTGAATAGTGTGAATGATGAAAACATTGATGTTAAACCTATGAAATTTGAATGAATTGTGTGAATGATGAAAATGTTGTTGTTAAACCTATGAATTTGGATTGAATTGTGTGAATGAAGAAAATGTTGATGTTAAACCTATGAAATTTGATTGAATTGTGTGAATGATAAAATGTTGTTGTTAAACCCATGAAATTTGATTGAATTGTGGGAATGATGAAAACGTTGATGTTAAACCTATGAAATTTATTGAATTGTGTGAATGATGAAATGTTGTTGTTAACCTATGAAATTTGATTGAATTGTGTGATGATGAAAATGTTGTTGTTAAACCCTATGAAATTTGTATGAATTGTGCGAATGATGAAGAAAATGTTGTTGTTAAACCTATGAAATTTGATTGATTGTGTGAATGATGAAGATGTTGTTGCTAAACCCATGAAATTTGATTGAATTGTGTGAATGATGAAGATGTTGTTGTTAAACCTATGAAATTTGATTAAATTGTGTGATGATGAAAATGTTGTGTTAACCCATGAAATTTGATTGAATAGTGGGAATGATGAAAACATTGATGTTAAACCTATGAAATTTGAATGAATTGTGTGAATGATGAAAATGTTGTTGTTAAACCTATGAAATTGGTTGAATTGTGCGAATGATGAAGAAATATTGTTGTTAAACCTATGAAATTTGATTGAATTGTGTGAATGATGAAGATGTGTTGCTAAACCCATGAAATTTGATTGAATTGTGCGAATGATGAGATATTGTTGTTAAACCTATGAAGTTTGATTGAATTGTGTGATGATGAAAATGTTGTTGTTAAACCCATGAAATTTGATTGAATTGTGTGAAGGATAAAACGTTGATGTTAAACCTATGAAATTTGATTGAATTGTGTGAATGATGAAAATGTTGATGTTAAACCTATGAAATTTTGATTGAATTGTGTGAATAATGAAAATGTTGTTGTTAAGCCCATGAAATTGATTGAAGTGTGTGAATGATGAAAACGGAATTATGAAAATGTTGTTGTTAAACCTATGAATTTAATTGAATTGTGTGAATGAAAAAATGCTGTTGTTAAACCCATGAAATTTGATTGAATTGTGTGAATGATGAAGATGTGTGTTGCTAAACCCATGAAATTTGATTGAATTGTGTGAATGATGAAGATGTTGTTGTTAAACCTATGAAGTTTGATTGAATGTGTGATGATGAAAATGTTGTTGTTAAACCCATGAAATTTGATTGAATTGTGTGAAGGATAAAACGTTGATGTTAACCTATGAAATTTGATTGAATTGTGTGAAGGATGAAAACATTGATGTTAAACCTATGAAATTTGATTGAATTGTGTGAATGATGAAAAATTTTGATGTTAAACCTATGAAATTTGATTGAATTGTGTGAATGATGAAGATGT